>NC_042306.1:5079040-5386540 GCF_901000725.2 Takifugu rubripes
CACTCTGGATTCACTCCCACATGAATGAGTGGACTTTAGGGGAGCCTGCATGTAAAATGGTCATGTTTGTCTTCTTCGTCGGCTATTACAGCAGCAGCATCCTTCTCGTCCTCATGACGGCTCACCGTTACATTGCCGTCATGAGACCTCTGTCCAGCATCATGTCCAACAAAGGCTTCTGCAGTGCCCTGGCATCACCAGTCATCTGGGTAGTGAGTCTGATCTTCGCAGTGCCGGCTTTAATCTTCACCAGCGTGCTGCAAAACAACCGCTGTGTAACTGTCCGCTCCATCTGGAACCTATTTGGAATCTACCAGCAAAACTTCTTCTTTTTTCTGAATTCAGTGGTGTTCCTTTTTTGCTATCCTCAGATCATATGCAGGCTGTTGCGTCCCACCGCCCAGAGAAGAAAGAGCAAAACTCTGAAGCTGATTTTCATTCTCATGGTGGTTTTCTTAGTGACCTGGGCGCCGTACAACATAGTCATATTCCTAAAGTCATTCCAGTTTTACCCAAATTCACACGATGCGTCCACGCTCCAAGAAAAATGCAACTTCACAAAACGTCTGGAGTACGCCTTTTACATCAGCCGACTCTTTGCCTTCTCACAGTGCTGTCTCAATCCTGTGTTCTACGTGTTTGTGGGGGTTAAATTCAAAAAGCACTTGAAGAAAATGTTGAAAAGCTGGGGCCGCAAAAGCTCCAGCAACAGCTTACAGGGCAGACACAGCCGACTCACAGTCACCTCAGTAACAAGTGGTGAGGAATCCACAGTGTGAATTATCTCGAGTTTTTCCATGCATGTTACAGAGGGATACATGCATTCAGATCTATTGTTACACTGAACCCTGATCTCAATACTTTTCTGACTATTATTTTTCAAAATTTAGGATTTGGGTCATGCCAGTATTCCTGGTTGCAGATATGATATTTGTAAATGTATTTTTTGTCTGATGCTATTGCAGATGGAAACACCGCTTCTCCGTAGTTGTTAGTATTAGATCATGTTCTGCCTGCAGACTGAATCCCATTGGATCATGATTTAATGCCAAAGCTACTATTTATTTTCTGAATTATTATAGAAATGTATTGGGAAAAAATCTAGTGCTGGTTTTAAAAATTAGATGTTTTTTTTTTGTTTGTTTGTTTTTTTCGTGTATGTCTCCTTCAAATGCATAAATTAAATTAAATCTTGAATCAAGTTGTAATTTTTTTCCCCAGCTATGCTCTATTAAAAACTACTGTATCATGTGTTGTGCATGTATACACAATCAACACTCTGGATGATTTATTTGTGATGCCATCAGTTTGATTGGTTTAATATAACTATATTTTATTCTTATCCTTTTGGGTAACAAGTTCTCACTAAAAAGAGCAAGTCTGTACTTAGTAACAGTAATAAACAAAAACAAAAGTAATGGGAAGTTCATTTTAGAGTGACTCATTATGAAGCAAAAAGAGGAAGTTTAGTTGTTAAAAGAGACACTTCGAGAAGGAACGCCTTTCAATGCCGTTAGTGTGGTTAAAGGATTAAGTGCCATCTCTCTCTCTCTCCTACAAGAAGACTCCTGATAACACCATGAGTGTTGAGGATACAGACTTTAACAATGATTTGGCCATTCTTTGTGACATATCAGACTTGGAATCCATCACTGGCGCCATCTTCATCCTGATCTTCGTGTTCAGTGTCACAGGCAACCTCCTCGTCCTTGCCATTCTTCTGTTTGGTGAGAAGCTCAAAAATATCACCAGTCTGTTTATCCTGAACCTGGCCTGCTCTGACCTGGTCTTCACCCTCACCCTCCCATTCTGGGCCTACTATCAGCTGCACCACTGGGTGTTTGGTGAATATGCATGCAAACTCCTGACTGCCGCCTACATTGTTGGCGTGAACAGCAGTGTCATTTTGCTGACCGCCCTCACCGTGGACCGGTTCGTCACGGTGGTGCTGCAGTGGCCGAACGACCCTTCGAGGAGGAAAAGGTTTGCGGTGGTCTCCTGCACGGCTGCTTGGCTCATCAGTGCTGCAGCATCCGTGAACGATGCTATAACTGTCAAGGTGGAAACTCAGTGGAACAACTTGTCCTCATGCGAAGACACCTCTCCGGAATCTCATGTCAACCTAGGCTATTACCTCCATGTTTCGCTGCTCTTCTTCCTCCCTTTCACCATCATCGTGTTCTGCTACTCTTTCATCCTCAAGACTGTCCTGCAGGCTTCCAAAAGGAGAACCTACTGCACCGTGGTAATGATTTTATGTATTGTTGCAGCCTTCTTCATCTGCTGGGGTCCGTACAACATTTTGCTCATCGTCAAAATTTTTTATAAACCCCAAAGCTGTTACGCAGAGGATACACTGTACGTCGCCTACTCTGTCTGCCGTATCATTGCATACTCGCACTGCTGTATGAATCCGCTGCTGTATATGATTCCAAAGACATCCAGAAAACACATTTGGAGCATTTTGTGCTGCAGGAATTCAAAGAAGAAGGAGAGAGATAATGTTGCTGGACAGAGCACCACTACCATGCACAATGCAGCATTCACAGTCCAAAACTCTACTGTGTTTTTGTGAGATATTCAGTGTTTTGTGTGTTTGTTTGTTTTAAATACATCAGTCAAGCTTCATCAGTCTTATAAATGAAGTTAATCTAAAAATACAACAAAAGGGGAACCGAGTAAAGCTTTTCATGTTTGGAGAAGTTTTACTGCAGAAGAGGTTCTATCAACAGAGAAAGTGGAAGGAGAAACCAAGCTTCAAGTAAAACTAAAAATTCTGTTTTGATATCAAGCCTTTAAAAAAAAAAAAAAGAATCACCTCATTTCCACAGCAGAAGACAAGACAATAACATGATACAAGTGTTTTACAATTTTTTTTGTTTTTCCACTTACTATTTCTAATCAAATTAAATATTGTATTTTAAATTATGGCATCAACTTGTGCACACAAATACGACAAATTCTGCTGAAGGATTTTGTTCTTATGGGCTGCAAAAAGGCTCTTTAAGGCAAAAGAAATAGTGCTCTTTACACATTTTTTGCTCTTGCTTCTTTTGAACCTTTTAATTCTGTCAATGTACTTGAATGGTTGAGTAGTGCGACCCCAATGGCTCCACGGGGGGCCCCAGAGAAGAGAGTACAGGGACCGCTCAGCAGGCCACTGTAACAGCACTCGTATCTGTCTCTGGGGGTAGATTAAGCTTAATTAACTAAACCATCCAGCACGCTTGGATGAATGAGTACAAGTCAAGGGCAGAGCAGTCGCAGGCGTGCTCACACATTCTCTGGCAGCCACTACAGAAGATTTGGTTTGCAATTAGGTGATTTGCTGTGTTTGAAAACACCAAATGATGACCAAAATGATGATCCTTAATTTGATGCAGCCAAAATTAATAATCAATAATGCTGAATTAAAAGTCAAATTCTGTGGCTTTTCTTTTCTTTTTCTGTTTCGGGCCATGTAGGCAACCCTCACCTCGGTCTTGCATACACGTCAAGACAGAAACAATTACATTTGCCTCCTTGGACAAGCTCAGCTGATGAGAAGTGTGCTCAAAATATGCTTTTTGTAAATTAAACAATACGAGACAAGACTGTTTTAACGACATAAACCATTAAAAAAGAAGTACAAAACATTACTTTGCTGCTCTTCTCTCCCCCTCCCCTCCCCTCCTTTCCCTTTCCTTCATTTCCTTCCCCAGATCATTTTCTTAGCAAATGATGTTGTTGTTCCAGTCTGTTTTTAGCCACAAGCTACACAGCTGTTGCTGTTTTCTTGTGTCGTCTCTGTTACTAGCCCTCCCTGGCCTTGGCATTCACGCCCTGCTCCTCTTTTCTCCGGGGCAACACTGCCTCCTCTTTCACTTCGGCATCTCCCCCTTTAATTTCAGTTATCTATAACAATAATTATTCCGGCCATATGTGAATTTAATTGATGTTTTTTTTTCCTTTCTTTTTTTTGCCCAATGCACGCATGCATGTGTATGTGTGTGTGTGTGTGTGTGTGTGTGGGGGGGGGGGGGGGGGGGGGGGGGGGGGGGGGGTTGGTACTAATAAAGTCTTGTTATATGTTAATGTGGACTGTCAGCGTGTCAGCATCGTCATCATGACCAACTGTTTTAGTGAGCAAATACAGATGACTTAATCCTGGAACATCAAATACTGGCGTGGGTGACATTTTGCTAATGCAGCTCATCCTGATTAAATATGTCATGGGAATAAAATGTAAAAAAAATAAAATAAAATGATTAGATACATGGTTTAACACACAATCATAGTTGACATGGATCTATACATGGACGTTGAGGTGCACTTTGACCTTCATTTCACCACTAGAGAGCACACTAGCGCACTAGTTCACCATCACTGAGCCACATCACCTTTTTCCTCTCTATATGCGTAAATAAATCACTGCACTATTCTAAGCACATTCAAAAGTTTTCTCTTGTTATATAGTTATATTCTTTTGATGTACACTCGTCCCACATCATCACCATTATCTTTATATTTTAGGTTCACCCTCCTCCTTCACCTGCTGTTGTCAGATAGAGAAGAACGGAGATTAACTATCACGGCTTAATTAAAAAATCAAACATCTGGATATTCAGACTGGGCCTGCTGTAGAAATGCGGCCGCCTCTTATAAGAGTGGCCATTTGTTGTATCAAGCAGCGCGTCCTGATGTTTTTCTTGCTACATTTTCCCCCCATCTGTCCGATATGAAGTGTATTTTTAACTACTTAGATTCACTTTTCATATCAGATTTAAGGTTCTTTAAGTGGAGAAGAACCTATGTGCAGCATCTAGACTTGGAAATTGCCCGAAAAAGTTACCTGGTTGGGGGGGAAATGTGTGTTTTTATTCAAATATTTTTTCATGCAAAGGTTTAGGCCTCCCTGACAACTTGGTTTTTTAATTTGTCATACCCTAACAATGCCTCTCAGGGTGAAAAAGCACAAGTGTCTCATCCTGCTGTGAAAAAAGATCCTTTCTTGGATGGTCCTGTTCAGAACTGGACCCCCAGACCTAGCTGGCACCGTCTACCCAACACTCCACCCGCTGAGCTAATATCCTACAGACACCTCTTTTTGGCTTAGCCCTCTGTATCCTCAGGCAGCACCAGCTGCCGTCTACCTCCGATCGCACCCCACGCCCTGGATGTGTTGTCCTCTACCTGCTTCATTCCTTCTCCTCCTCCTCCTCTTCCTCCTCATTTCTAGGTGTTCTATCACCCCCATTGTGGCCTCAACTTTCCTAAAGGTGAACAGAAGTGATCCTCAATAGCACGGTGCATGACTAATGGTGGAAACATGTTAAAATCATCGTAGAAATGTCCTTGGGAAGACAAATGAATTTTCAGCAGAATAATTAACTTAATTAACAAATTTGCATGCATATTCATCAGGGCCATTGAAGTCTTTCCAGCTCAGCTTGATGAACGTTGCTGTGTAATAACCAGCTCATTTACATTCTGCCATCCAGCGCCATTTGTGTGGATTACAGAGAAAAGGCAATGTGTGTGTGCGCGCGTGTGCGCGTGTCATGGAGGAGTGTGCTGTATCGATTTGACACACCGTGTTATTGAATTTATACCCTTACACCTTATATGCACACTGATTCCGAGGAAGATTTCATGCATGCCCACATTGGTGCACACATATTTCGCAGGCGACTGTGCCTTACCCCCGTTTCTCCCCTTCTTCCCCGTTCCTTTTCCCTCCCCAAACCCCTTCCCTCTGGTGGGCAGTTCTTGGCACTGATCCTGAGTCGTAAACTCTCGCGGCTCGCCAGACTGTGCAGTGTTAAAAACGTGAGGCCCTCCGCGCAGCCTCCCCATATCTGCAGGGCAATCTTTAAAGTCAGCAAGGTGTGACGGCGCAGACTGGCAGCTTGGCAGCCATGCCCGAGGACACCAACACTCTGTCAGCCGTGAACGGGTACCGTCGCATGCACTCGCCTAACTAATACGCTCGCCGTACATGTGCCTTTCTCATGCCTCATCTGTGCCAGTCAAAGACAAAGGAATTCATTATTTATATATAAAAAATCATATGGTGTTGTTTTGTGATTTAACAGGATAGAGTTAATTGGGAATTTCACACATGCTAAGGTAACTAAGGGCGAGATGATCCAAATGAATTAGAATAGGTTAATTACACTCTTTTGCTGCATGTGACCTTGATGCGGCTGCACAGGGAAAAGGTGTTTTATTTGGATCAAATTTCTCAGAAAACTACACTGTCAACAAAACGAGAGAATGGTAACTTTTCAATAATGCTTTTACAAAGGAAAAGTGGAAAAATATGCCCTATGATTGTCACACATCTCACCAACATATCAATTTTATTTAGTTAAAAAAAAAAGAAAAAAATGCCCAGAAATCGCATTTGCGCCTTTACTATAAGCCGGCAGTGTCCTGCGATCTTGCAGGAGCAATTATCACATTCGTTCATTACATTTTTTAAAAGCTGCATCACCTGACATGTAAGAAAAAAAGTTGTGATATGCCACGTACCTAACTCCCTTTGCCTCTGTGATACTTTCTCCTACGCGTTTCGCTGCCAACATATGTTTGACACTTGAAGCTGCTATCATAGCTGGAAGTGTGAAAGAGAATAGTTGCAGTAATATGCTGTTCTTGAGTGTTGTGATGGGGGAAGATGATTTTCAGACACAGACCTGGCGTTTTTTCCAAGGCTTGTGTGTGTTTGACTGTAAACATAAGTGAAAATTGTGATTGAAAGTCACAATTGAAATTGAAAATTGAAATATATATATATAAAATCTTTTTCAGCCTCTTTACTGTGTTTCTGACGCTTCCACTGAAACGGGACAAATACAAACCCACGACTGAACTATACAACTGAACTTCAAAACAGGGCTCATCTAAACCAAAATGTGTCACGCCGATGGGGGAACATTTACAGAACCACAGCCACGATTTTATGATTCATAAGAAATATTCACTCTTGGAACATGAAAGCAGTTGATGGAAACAGCCAGATCCCCCACTGAAGACCCGTGTTGTTGTTTCTCTTCATGTTTGTTCCTACATCTGATCTCTGACTGCGCCTCTCGTACAGCCAGAGATATGGATGATAAAGGCGATCTGGCATTTATATATAGAAGAGAAATGTGGCTATAACACAAGCGTAAGGGCGTGTTTTTTTTGGCACGAGCAGAGTCTATCAGAAAACTAACTTGTATCTCCTTTGTGTCCCTTCTGAGGCAGAGGGGCCCGCGTTTGACGCCGGTGCTGTTTGATGGTGCAATTGATGAGAAAGTTCTGAAGAAAGTCCCAAAGCCTCAGAGGAATTTGATTACCTCCATCCATTATCTGCAC
Source organism: Takifugu rubripes (assembly GCF_901000725.2). Classification (NCBI taxonomy): domain Eukaryota; kingdom Metazoa; phylum Chordata; class Actinopteri; order Tetraodontiformes; family Tetraodontidae; genus Takifugu; species Takifugu rubripes. Next base: position 5,086,382 of record NC_042306.1, read on the forward strand.
AGTGAGCAATCGTGAGGCTCGCCATCTGTCATCCGTTTCATTTGCATCGTCAACACCTGCCCTGCCTGTTTATGCCTTCACGTTTTTTAGAAGCTGTCTATTATGGCGAGAGGGTGGTGGTTTGGGAGGAGGGTGACTTTTCCTTCTAAATGCATTAATTCCACAAGTTCAAAGAACATATTGAGTGGCAACCACTGGGTTGATGTCTAATAGCATTTGGAAACACACCTTTTACTGCAGCAGGTTGGAGGAAAAAAATTCAAGCACTATACTAAGGTAAACACACTTTTACTAGATAGGTAGGTAGGTAGGTAGGTAGGTAGGTAGGTAGGTAGGTAGGTAGGTAGGTAGATAGATAGATAGATAGATAGATAGATAGATAGATAGATAGATAGATAGATAGATAGATAGATAGATAGATAGATAGATAGATAGATAGATTATTACAAGAACACTGTGCTGCATACATTCACTCTCCTCCCTCCCTCCATCCTCCCCCATCCATCCACCCCATCTCCCATATCCCCAGGTGGTGCCGACGGCTGCGGGGCCCATTAGCGTCAGAATTCTTGCCTCCAGCAGGCCATGCGTGTCCCGAGTGACACATTTTTGGACCTACACCAAGAATCCAACCCTCACCAGACAGCTCACTTTCCCTAGTGTGTGTGTGTTTGCGTGTGTGTGTGTGTGTTTGCGTGTGTGTGTGTGTGTGTGTGTGCGTGTGCGTGCATGCATGCGTGTGTGTGTCAGGGAGAGAGGGGTCTTGTGAACGCAGCATGGGTCCCACAGCAAATGCTTGAAAGGCAGTATGGGACAGATTGGTGATGGCACAGAATTGCCCAGAATAATAAAAAGAAACACAAAGATATTTTACATAAAAAGATCATACGTCAACGGGACGACGCTCCTGCCAGTTGGGACATTTGTTACAGTCATAACCTCCCACAAAAATCCTCCTGTCATGTCTCAGTGCTGCGTAAATTGTGGAAAAGTCTCCCCGCGCGCGATAAATTAATTGGATTTTGCTGATGCGTGTTGTTGTTCCTTGATAATCTTTGCCAGCTGAGGCTTGTGTACCCAATTTCCTCGCCCGCTCGTGGAAAAACTACTTCAAACTGAGACTTTCAGATTGAGCTCCAGCGTTCCTTGCGCGCAAGGTGTCGCTCCAGTTTACCTGATCTGAATATATACCCGTATTTGAGGGTCAGTGAAAAGTCTTATCAGTGGTGATTATGATCCAATACGTTATGAGTTAAGAAAGAGCAGCAAATCTCACTACAGCTATTATGAATGGATTCTTTCTTCATACTAATAGATAGTTAATTATGAACCTAATGACTCCTCACAAAGCGCTATATAATTAGTCTAGATGAGCCGAGAAAGTTCCTACTTGTTCTTACATGTTTAATGTTGGCGATCTCTCATTTCAAAATGGGAATGCTGGGCGAGGGTGGTAAAACATTAGTGTCAGCGCTGCGGCAGAGAGATCTATCCATGGATCCATGCATCAGTGTGGCCTGTGTGTAATAATAAGAAGAACAGGATGGATTGGAATCTATTAACTACATGCTGTTTTCCTTCTAATTTTATAAAGATACAAAATGAAGTGCTGAAATGAATCTTGTCTCGAGGGTGTGACAAAAATATGGACATAAACAAATGAGTCACATAGTAGAAGCGGAGCAGAGAGCACCACACGGTGTTCATCGGTGAAACCCTTCAAATAGAAAAACTCTGCTGGCCATTATATTGTGAAAGAAATGGTTGTTTTTTTATCTGAAGCTTTTTAGTTTCTCATATCCTTGAGTGCTTCTTTGATGTATATGACCATCTTCACAAAACCATATGGTGTTTTGTAACGTACCCTGACAAACAACATGTCTGATGTGAGTAGTGTGATTCAACTGTTGTTGAGAAGGAACCTACATGGTGGAGCTCAAGAGTCTAACTCCTGGATCCAACCCTGACAGATACAATTAGGTATGGCTATTTTAGCAAATGTTGTACTGACCATTAACATCTGATAAACAAGCTGAGGTCCACCTGTAGGTGAGAGGCAGTGATGAAGTAGAGCTAAATCAAGCCAGATTAAGATCCTAGACGTATAACTTCTGCGAACTGGACTGCATCATCCCTTACAGGGTCATGGGGAGGGTGCTAGAGCCTATCCCAGCTGCATAAGGTAGAGTATGCCCCTGAATGAGTCGCCATCTCATCCAGGGCCCAATGTGAACATTTAGGTGTTCGCTACCCTGCCCGAAATGAGGCTCAAACAAGTAATTGACCATAAATCTAATTTTGATCGGGTACACCTTAATCTGGCGGGATTTACATCATTATGAGTCTTATTACATTCTGATAATTAGCACATTGCCATATTGACTCACATTGAAAGCGCTTGTGGCGATATGACAAGTGTCAGCCCATAAGACCAACTAAATCAGGCTGAAATGGTGTGGAACCCGGTCCAATGATGGTCTTGATTCAGCAAGATATTCCCTTCGGCCAACTGGTATCCCTGGAATACCACTTTCCTGAGTGAAAACAGTTGTCTCCCTGGTAGGAGGGAAATCTATCTATCTATCTATCTGTCCGTCCATCCATCCATCCATCCATCCATCCATCCATCCATCCATCCATCCATCCATCCATCCATCCATCCATCCATCCATCCATCCATCCATCCATCCATCCATCCATCCATCCATCCATCCATCCATCCATCCATCCATCTATCTATCTATCTATCTATCTATCTATCTATCTATCTATCTATCTATCTATCTATCTATCTATCTATCTATCTATCTATCTATCTATCTATCTATCTATCTATCTATGCAGTACCATACCTACCAGATGCTCTTGTTTGCAGTCAAAATAATCTCAACCTCTTCACCCAGTAGCACGTGTTTGTGAATGTGCCCTGAAATAGGGTGTTGCTGGGGTGTCAGCAGATCGCACCCCTGTATCCTTCCTCACCTGACCCAAAACCCACCCCCCGCACACGCTTCCCGTCACACGCACTCAGAATACCCATAGTCAAAGGGCACAAACCACAAAGGTGATGTAGCGACAGATGCTCCCGTCACATACTTAGCATATCTCCACCTCCAGAATAGTTCATCTGCAGGAGGCAGTCTGTTCTCTTTCGGCGCCACTATTCATCACTCGTTATTTCCAACTCCCAGGTGGGGGGGATCTTTCACCGCAAAACCGCAACCAATATTTTTCCAATCTCACCAAATATTGTAATTAATACCTCTCCTCTCTCCTTCAGGGCCGATGTATCCCCCTCACCCACCCCACTCCCGCCCCAACCCTTTGGTGCCAAGTTCACCAATAGAGAGAAAGTACTTCCTGTGAGAGGCCAGGCTGGCTGCCAGCAGGACTGATCCACCAATCTGACATGTTAATGAGATCCTGGCCCAGGGTACCAGGGTGTCAGTCCTCCTCTGCAGCAGCATCAGCCCTGGCCTGACCAGCATACACACAGAAATAAATATATATGTACCATATATATGCGTGCACAAATGAATCAGAGCCACACACAGGCGGTTTGAGATGGGGGGGGGGGGGGGGGGGGGGGGGGGGGGGTTCAGCTCCTTAAATCTGTCTAATTAAAACACAAATCCCTGCACTCCCCTCACCCACCAACCAAATCCTCTTTTCCCACATACACACACCATCACACCCCCACCCTGCCCCAGCCCCTCTGCCACCACCCTTGATTCCGCAGGAGAAATGATTATTAGGAATTTAATGGGGGAACGTTTCCCATCCCACACCATCTGGGGCCTGGGAATGGCGCAAAAACCCAGGATGCCTGCCGACGTGTTGGAGAGTGCCATTTTCATTTTTCTTGACTCCGGGTTTTCAGACAGGAAAAGGCTCCTAATTACAATAAATTAGCATATTAGAAAATAATACAATACACTTTCCAGAGGTGTAGATCTGGGAAACTTTTCGCTCAACTTGCATGAGGGTCGCTGGCATTCTGCAACTTGTCCCTATAGAAGCGTCGTGTTTGTTTTGTGCTAATTATGACACCTCGGCTCATTGCAAATTCACCTCTATACGATATATATCCCCCATTTCTGTCCTTCACCTCCCACACAGAGCTGGTCCATATGCTTCCTCTGTCTCCCTGCGTCTTCCACAGTCCCCTACCCTGCCAAACCCCCTAACCACCACAACCACCACCCCCTTCCCTCCGCACAGTGTAATGAGCTGCAGGGATGCAGGGGTACATGTACCAGATTGACCTGGTGCTAAACTGTGGCACGCCACCCATGCTGACCCTACGGGAGTTAAATAATGCCACTCCACCACCCCTCTCACAACCACCCCCCATCCCACACACACGCACACACATACTCTCCTCGACTTGCCTCTCATGAACACACACATGTACAGACTCCAAGCTGAAGTCAGCGAAGGAGATAAATGAGGCCTGGTGGTGAAGGGCAGTGGAGCTAAAGAGGTGATTTTTAGGGTCTCATGGGGATCTCTGGTAACCAGGTTTGGAGTGTTTCTAAGAGGAGGAGGAGGAGAGAGGGAGTAAGGGTAGAAAACTAATTTGTGATTTGTATTATTTTCAACACTGAGCTTTTTAAAATAAATAAATAAATAAATAAATTCTGCTCACCCACCGAATGTCCCACATCATTTTGACCTGCTAAAAATGATATATTTCTACCTTAAAAGACTGCTGGATCAAAATACACCAGAAGCCAGGGCATAAATGTCTCAAAAACAATACATTTTTAAAAACTTTTTAAATGTCCGGGTTTTTTTTTTTCATAAGCGGGCTTATTTAAGGTTTGTGCCAGTCACCTATTCTCCTCTTCATATATCATTTTGATAAACAGAAAATTTTAGAATTTATTTTTTCGTTGTTTGACCATTGCAAAGAGATCACTTTTACTTTTTGATGTTAAAAGCAACGCGAGTAACTAACGCCTGGTTGTGCTGCGGAAACTATGGGATTCAATTAAAACAATATATTCTAAGGTCGACCTTTAGGATAAAGTGTGTTTGCAGCTAAGCCTCAGGTCTAACAAAATAATATTTAGGGGACTTTCATAGAATTATAGATTTCAAAAGCAATAAAATAAATATTTTCATCGATGATAAACATAATTACTTTCCCTTTTCTCTTTTGATCGCGCGATTCTTCTTTTAAACTCCGTTTTAGAGGACCAATTCTAAAGTTGCCAGAATGTCAAATCAATTTTATTTTCGTTTCTTTGGAGCGCGACCAGCTTCTGCAGGCGCTGCGTCCCTGCGGGTCTTTCTCCCCAAACTGGGAGGACTGGGATCAGATGCGCATTCGGCTGCCATCCAACACCTTGTGGGCATTTTTGTCACAAATCAGCCCTGTGAGTGATTGGATTGACGTCCGCGATCGTAAGCCAGAAAAAAAGAGCCATATGTAGAGTTTCAGCTCGATCACATTATATAAAGATTCGCGCTTAGCACTTTAACTGATAAAAAAAAGAAAAAAGGATTTTAAAAACGTGAAAGTTGAGTTGATTCTGATACGCCTCGGCTGCTTTTCCAATCCAAACCTCAAAGAAGGAGTCCATGTCTGACATTAAAATATAATAATGAATGAACAACGTTACGAACTTGTAATTTATTTGTGTGTATTTTTTGTGCATTTTATTTTTCTGACAGTCAGTATTGTCAAATTGGTCATCTTCGTGCTGGCCATCATTTTCACATGAAAGCTGAGAATCTGTGCGACAACGTAAAAGCCTCGAACAGCATCTTTGTTTTATAACGACAAAACACATCACAAAAACATGAACACGTGACTTCACCAAGAGTTCGATCCATAATTTCTGGTCTGTGTGAGAGAGGGGTGTGTGGAGGGGGGTGGGGGGTGAGACCATGGTGGTAAAAACAAAACAAAAATGAAGTATATTCCAATGTTCGATCATCATTTTGGACAACTTACACAAGCAACAGAATCGATGAGCGCAGCCACCAACATTGGAGCGTCGCAGCCGCTATTCAGCGGGAACAGACGAGTGTAGAAAGTACACAGCGCTGTTCCCAAACTTCTGTTGCATATGTATGGTCAGCATCTCTGTTTTTAAGGCAGGTTTTCGTTCACTTCACACAGAGCGAGTCCGTCTCCCCTCGACCCTCAGCTGCATATACAAGGCAACATAAACCGACTTTAGCAGTTTGAAAATTCATATAAAATGCTGTTGGATTTTACAATAGGTGTACAATATAATATCCACATTCCAGTTGACAGACTTCTTAAATTAGCTTAAATAAATAAATAAATACGATCATCATTTACATACACCTGATCACATCGATTTACTCCAAACACCAAGTGCATCTACTCTGCCTCTGCGCATTTAGGACCGAATTAGACCACTCGTCCCCCAGATATAACACATGCACGCTTCAGCTGTGATCGTGTGATTTAGATATTAGATTATCCGAAACGGCCCGCTGAATGTGTCATTTAATAAATAAAGATTGCATTCGGCTGTCTTGCATAGATCGATTGACCTTTATTGCTGACAATTTCGAGATCTGTCCCTGCCAATACCTTCCTGCAACAGGGTTCCTTTCTTCTTTATTTAGCTGATTTTTATTATTTTTATGCGAAATCATGAGACGAATGTGTTGTAGCCCTGATTAATTAAAGACGTCCAATTACTTGTCCGTTCTGGGTTATCCATATCATGGCGGACATCCGCTGTTCTGCCTCTGAAATTGTAAACAGTCGGTGAGATTTGTTTTTAGAATTATGGAGACAAATGAGCTGCACTAAATCTGAGGCTAAATCTAACTTTTCGTCACATAAATTCGAACATCGGTCGTCTTTCTTTTACTGCATATCACCGATTTAAATTCAGCGGGACAAGAATTGAGCAAAAATGGAAATACTTAATCAGTTTCGCAGAATTTTAACTGTCAAAGAAACATAAATAAATAAGACTTGACATTAAACACATAATAAATCAGCGATTTTTTGTTTTTGTTTTTTTTGCAGCGCATCAGCGTATCTGCTGTCCATTTTGTTCTCCTGTCAACCTCTGCAAGAACAAATTGCCTCTTTTCTAAACTTGTTAAACTAGTTAAACTTTGTACAGGTGATTAATTGTGGAATGCGCCGTTAACCTCCCCTTGCGGTTGGAAGGACTGGCCGCGGACGTGCAGATCATAAGGGAAACGGGCCTCTGGGGAGACTCTGTACATGGAGTTGTGCGCAAGAGCCGTGCGCCCCGGCGCGCCACAGTAACGCATGTTGTAGTGACCACTTTTGGAGTACTCTGGATCATCGTGTTTTAAGGAAAAAATTCCGTTAAAGTTCATTGGGGGGCTCAGCTGGCCGTCAAAATGAGGGCTCCCGCCCTCCGGGGATGGGTTCTCGTAGTAGGGCTCGTACACGCCGCCGTAGCTGTAGTGCCTGAATGACTTGGCGCCGCTGTCCAAACCGCTCCCGCTGTGACCTGGGGGTGTGTTCATGTCTGAGCCAGGGTACGAGTATATGGCTTCGTAGGGCGATCGGCCAGAGAACATGACCTCTCCGTTGTGATCTGTGAGGAAATTTCTGGCGTTCAGCTGCAAACACCCGGCCACCAAATTGGTTGTTGGCTGCGATAATCCTTTGCACAAAGTCTGGACGAAGGTTAGCAGGTCCGGTCTTTTCCCCGCGCTCAAAGTCTCTGTGAGGGCCCAGATGTAATTTTTAGCCAGTCTTAGAGTTTCGATCTTGGATAGTTTTTGAGTTTTTGAGTAGCACGGCACAACTTTTCGGAGGCTCTCCAGCGCTGCGTTCAACCCGTGCATCCGGTTCCGCTCCCGGGCGTTGGCTTCCTGGCGCCGGACCCTGGATCTGTCCATCGGCTCCCTGGCGTGCTTCTTTTTCCGGGGCCCTCTTTTCTTTGGAAGGCCGTCGTCGTCGGGATCGTCCTCCCTGTCGTCCTCATCCCTGTCGGAGATGTCATCGTCGGCCTCCCGCATGGCTGAGTGCGACCTGTCCGGGTTGTGCTGTCGCTCCTGCTCCAGGCTCTCGGGCAAGCTGTCGCGGGAATAGCTGGCACCAAACCGCGCCTCGCACATCGCATGAGATTCCTCGAATGGCAATGTCAACATCTCTCCTGTGGAAACAAAGAAGAATTTATGGGAACGGAGCCCCACCAGCACCTTGCGTTCAGTTAATTGCCTTGTGAACGGGTCGTTCCCAGAGGAAGAGGAGCAAATTGTTATGCAGGGGCGGCGACACAGTTTTTGCAAAACCAAACTCAGTTACAAAATAATCATTAAACATAAACCCAAAATCAGACGCGGGGATACTCACCTCCTGTCAGAATGCAGTGCGCATTTTCTCAAGTATCTTCTCTGAATCTGCAGCTTCTTCTGTTCTGTGTCCCGCTCTCTTCTTCTTCTTCTCTCTTTCTCTCTCTCTCCACACACACGCTCCCTTCTCCCTCTCTTTGAGGAATGACACTCATGCCAGTAGCGGGTACCGATGCCATCTGCCGCTGACGTCTTGTGGCAGCCGGGACCACGTGTTCGGCGTCCCACGGGACCTCCGCGCCGCACCGATCATCTGGCAGCTCCTGTAATGGGCACCAGGAGGCCCGCGTTTACCGTCAGAAACACTGAGCAGAGAGGGATAATAACTAATATCCGCCTTTCCTGTTGTAAGAGAGACAAATGAAGGTGTTTCATGTCAGAGAAGCGAGTGTCGTGCGGGACAACCGCAACAGGTTAAACGGCGTCACGTGCGACTCAGGAATTAAAGGGACATTTCACTAGAATATTAAAAGCCTTAACAACGCTCACCACCATCAAAATAACGACTTGTCTTATTTGTTCTTTGCGTTTCATTCAAATAAGGCTCAAGTTGTAGCCTACAATGATCAGCACATGAGGAGGGTTACTGTAGTGACCTTTTACTTTCTGGATTTGGACTGACACAAGCGAGGCGCTCTTGGCTTGCGTCACGACCCTCACAGACGAGGCAAATGCTTGAGAAGCAGGAGCTCGAACTGCATATTTTTTATGCTTCATGAATTCAATCCAATCCTTCATTCCCGTCTCGTCATGAAAATTCATTGTAATTACGCGTAAATGCGCATCCACTCTAATTTTGAAAAAGCCACGATCTTCTAAGCCCATCATTGGGTTGCGCATCATCAAACATTTATTTATTTCGTTGACAGTAGTTAACATCTAAGTATGCGCGGAAAACAGAAATGGAACTTTTATCACATCTTGTGCGAAGAAAAATTGTGTTTTGTTCGTTTGTTAACGGAGTCAATGAGGAACACCAAAACCACTGAGTATGTTCGATCGGGATGATGATGAGAATGATGAAGAACTCTCAGAGTCAGGTTTAAGGATGTCAGATTTAAAAACAAGCGAAAAGGCACTGTTCAACGCTGTCCTCGATTATTTGGTTTTAAGAGAAAATCACAGCATCCACACAACAAACTGGGTTTGTTGAGTGACATAATGTTGGAAAGTCTGCAAAGGAATTCCAGCAGGCCTCTCACGTGCAGTGTGTGTGTGTGTGTGTGTGTGTGTGTGTGTGTGTGTGTGTGTGTGTGCGTGCGTGTGTAAATACCAGAGGAGTGTGTTTTGTGTTGGTACCTCAGGACCGCGGACATTAAGTACACCCTGTGGAAATGGCCCAGTGGCACACTGCCAGCTCCACAGTGGGGCACAGCTGGCACTCGATATGGCTATATGCACTCCTCAGTTATGTGGAACGCGCGCACACTCACACACACGCACACACACGGGTCTCACACACAGACACTTGCCTGCGAATGACCTTGTTGCAAGGAGAATCAATTAAAGAGATTTATCAATCTGTCTTTATTGGCTATTGTGGAAAACATCGATCAGCGACAATGAAAAGGTGAGTCGTCCCCGGGTCTGACTGAGCCGGCGTGGACCCTCCGAGGTGCGTGAGAGACGGTCACATGCGGGGGGTGGGGGGTGAGAGTGTGCGTGAGACATGGCCCTTAAAAAGCGGGTGACACAGCATCCAAAACCGCACTCATAGATCCATTCTAAATAATAATGATGATAATAATGGATGATATACTGCCGCTTCATCACTGATGTCCTCAGCTGGACTGCCGATCGTTCTGGTCCAGCGCGCGCGCGCACACACGCACACACACACGAGCATCCGATGAGTCAAACTCCCAATCTCAGTCTAATCAGTTGACTGCACTAATTGCAAATGCAAATATGCAAATTTATATTAATTAATTACTCCACTAATTAGTTCTCTTGTCTTTTCAGGTAATAAATCACGGTGTGGTTGGGCGAGGAAGAAAAAGGGACGCAGGCAGAGACGCTGCGGCGATCTTTTGTCTGCGGGAAAACCTGGTTTCAGAATTTTTTTACACACTTTTTCCGACCAACTTTCTTTGCACTCTCTCTCTGTCTCTCTCTGTCTCTCTCTCTCCACCCACTCAGTTTGAAGCTGGTTAATTATTTCAACTGGTATTTCATGTGTGGCGCATCAAGGGTGGAAGCATTTTAATTTGAGAGGTAAAACAAATAGCAAAGGATGGCAAATCAGTATGTCTCGCTGACAGCTCTTGCCTGTCATTTCTTTTAATTATCACATTATCAGTTTTTATAGGCGCGGCGCCGGATGCCGAGCTGCAAATGAAGGCGCACGATCGCACGCTGAGCTGCGAGCGTTTCTCAATTGCTGTCAGCAGTTAACGGGTGTGCGTGTGTGCGTGATGGGGAGGTTCGAGGGCGCATGAGCCCGTCTGAAGAGTTCCTATCTGCAGGTCATTTCATTTAGCGACACGGACGGATTTATTCTTAATGAGCTCCCGACTGATAATGGCCACTGTTTGGTTGGTAACGGTCGGTGCGCGTAACTGGAGCCAGACCCAGTGAAAAGTGTTTCACTTTGAAATAAAACGTGTTTGATTTGAAGGTCAAAAAAATCCTGACCTGGCTTTCAGAAACCTAAAAATAAAAATTGTTTCAGAAATAGAAATAAGCAGATTATTTGGTGGGTGAAGCCTGTCCAGAGTCACGTGATTCAAAAGCGGTTTTGAGCCCAAAGACAGAGAGCTCAAATGATTATTACAATTATTATAATTATTTCATAAAAGAGATCCCCTGTGACGTACTAAAACTGGATGTACAGTGCAATATGAACATTCACGACGTATAAGCTTTATTTCATCCTGTTTTATCATCAATATGTTTAAGGAGGCTTGAGGCTTTACGACTGTAAAACATGTAGGTGGAATATTGGAGACTTGTAAGTAAATATTTTGTAGATATTTTATATAAAAGAGGGACAGGAAGTTCAATATAACTAGATAAATCTGTTGAAATCTAATTAAAGCTTGACAAAAATGACATCTGAGCTTAATAAGTCCTAAAAGACGGATCAACAAAAGTTGGGGGAAAGCTGTTTTTTGTGTTTTTATTCTATTCCTGGGATTTCACACTCAACACATGATTCTGATGAGGCGTGTTTGACAGGTCGGCGGTGATACTTTTACTCTATTGCGTTTCCAAACACTCCATCCTGGATGGATATGAAGCGCATCCATGGATGCAGGTGAGGGTTGAGGATTGTGGGACTGATTACCGGGGGCCAGGTCCAGGACTGGTGTCCTCCAGCTGTGCTGTTCTACCCAATTAGAAGCTCCATATGCTGCATCACTCAGCTGCTGAGTGGCCGCACCTCCCACCCACACAGGTGTGTGTATGCATGTGTGTGCTCCACACTGTTGCTATTGTCTACACGCTAACAACACAAACAACCAGAATGATTTTTTTTTTTTTAAGTTTTCCTCAAAATACACTAATCACTTTAATTTAGACCCAGAGTTGCAGCCCCCCCCCCCCCCCCCCCACTCCCCCTAAACCAGCTCATTTACACCCAGATTTGAGTGTCACTGCTCCTTTGACTGGAAGCACGCAGGTATCTAGGTGGGTGGCACACCACCGCTAATAGCAATAAAATATGTGCCTATGAATAATGGATATGTTTTTGAAGATGTATAATGTAAAGATGTTGGTCCCGTTCTCACTCAGGGACGGGATGCAGACGTTGCTGGAGGCTCCTTTTTTCAAAGCACAATCTGTTCTCACACGTTCAAAGTGACTGTGACAATCTGCTGCGCTTCACTGTTACACTTCTATATTCAGAAAGGGATAAGACAAATAAATGTGTCAGATATTATGTTTCATTAACTGTTGCATCTTTAGTATAGGAGGAACTCCAGACTGACAGCACTATACAGCATGTGCATCAACAGCTGGGCCAATAGAACTGTAATGTATATTGGAATTACATAGGTTATTCCATTGTAGTGAATAAAAACATACATTTGGTGATTCGTTTTTTCTTTGACGTGTTCATTTTTAAGATCATCTCCCTTGTTTTAACCCCCCCCCCCCTTCCTCTGTGCTGGGAGCCATGTTGATTGACAGGGCAGCGATGTCGTCTTTCTCACCTAATCGACACTTTGGGTGTTGATATGATGTATGTCTTCCTCTGCTGTCATCAGCTGTCCTCCGCTTTCTGTCGCCTCGCTGTTTCTGAACCAGCTCCTGGGGGCGTCTGTTTACAACCAAGAGAGGTTCAATTCTCGGGTGTCTGGGAATGTCCCGCTTCTGGAGCATCGTTATGCTGTAAATGATCTGAAATGCACTTGTTCTGTTGCAACAACTGACTAGTCTGTTCGGTCTGGGGGAACAAATAGTGTTGTTTTTTTTGTGGGGGTAAAAAAGACAATCAAGACACATTAGCTCGCTAAATATGAGGACCCATCAACTACAAGGGTTGCAGCTTAGTTACAGCCTTGGCCTCGTCTGCTATTAACGATTGTTGCATATTAATTAGACTTGACTTTTCCTCCTGTATCCAGCGTGTATGCTAACAGATGCTAATAGCGTTCCAGATAGACCTGACACTGTCAATGACATTTTTATTTTTATGTAATGAATTGTGTCTGTCGAGAGCCATTAATGACACATGAATCCCTTTTACCAGAACATTTTCTATGGAGACCCTGATGAGACTCCATTTCTTTGTGGAATGAAAGAACAACTGCGTTTGCACTGATCGGCACAACACATTCTGGGCCGTGTTTACCATAGAGCATAATTTTTTCAATGTCTGGTGAAAAATGAAGCACTGACTTCATTCCCACCGCCGTCGCCACCGTTAAACGCAGCGGTGACATCGCTGGAAGTATCTCAACATGACACCATGCCATCTGTGTTTAACCGGTTTTAGTAGGAGCTAGCAACATGGTGCTGCGCTAAACTGGTTTGAAGATGACTTAAAGAGAAAGTGATGCATGACCAAAATAAAAAGCTGCTGTTATCCACAGAGTCGGATGTGACGTGTTCCACTTGAGGAGAACAAAATTATCTGGAGTCTTTTTAAGCCCAGACTTCCACAACGTGCCTTGACTTTCCTGAAATAGCACCAAGTGATACTAAAAGAACTTTTTTTCGCAAATGAATGCCGCCAGACTTTTCCAAGCTTGTGGTTTTAGCCCATAGCTAAACTTTGGAAAAGCTAGCAGCTAAAGCCTGACTGGAACTTGAAATGAGCTACCCGCTTTTATTGGTTGTTGTCTTTGAACCCTCAAAAGTCCAAAAAATAAAAATCACCAACTTTGAACGTCCAGCTTGTAGTTGCTGCTTAATTACTTCGAGTGATTTACCCCCCCCCCCCCAAACAACTAAACCAAAAAGTTTGCTTATTAAACACAATAAGCGAAAACAGCCTGGAAGGATGTGTGCAGCTAATGTATTAGCTCACAAACAAACATGACGTAAACAGGGTCTGCTGTGCCCCGGCTGCCCACCTGAGGGGCCTACAGTTGGCAGCCACTTCTCCTCACCTGACAGGGATCCAGAGAGGAAGCACTCGGCCGTCAGTAGAAATAGCGCCTTCCTCTTTATTTGCATGGAGGTGGGGGAGGTGGGCGGGGGTGTCGCCCCCCCGAGTTAAGCCGAGGGAATCTTGGCTCTTTAAGAGTTGGGCCAATTCCCAGACTCCACTCGCCGTACGTGTCAGAGGGGTCTTTGATTCTGGGCTCCCCATCAGTCGCTCAGAGGAGCTCTGCACTCCCTCCAGCCCCCAGATGAACTTTCATGCCTGTTAACCAGTCAGACGCGTTGTGCCGGCTTCACAGAGAACACGTCAGGCGTTTGTGGTGGGGTTAAAGGTCAGATTCCCACAAGGCCACGCCGGCATGGCAGCATCATCAAAAGTATTTCAAGACTTCAGAGCTGGAGAACAGAAATCAGACGACAGAGACAATCATATCGTTTCAAATGTGTGACATGATTTTTCTTACTTCGTTTTTGTTTTGCGCTGCATCAAAGTCCCTTGTATAATGACTACATGCCTCTATAAAACTAAATCACAGATTTAGAAAGACATTCTAGAGTAATTCTAATGAGAAGTGAGAGTTGACTGTGAACACTCAACATGACCACCAGAGACTGGTGGAGGGAGCATTTCACTAATCTGTACTCAGTTGGCTCAAATAACTAACTTGAAGACACGTGTTATACTATAACTGGTGATATAGGACAAAAAATCACCATCGCTAACCGGGCTAGCTTGCTATCTCATACAACACCCAATGTGAGTTTCTTAAACAACCCTAGTCAATTAACATCTGTCTGAATTTTTTACTGCAAGAAAACCAATAGATGTTTGGATCGGGGCGACTCCATGTTTGCACGTGTGCACGCGCACGTGCAAACATCACACTGGTGTTGCTGTTTGCCTCCTGATGAAAGAGAGGCAATCCTATTAGCAGGCCCAGACACAGAGTTCCCAGAGTTCCCACCCGTGGCTGGATGGTTGTATCACGCAGAGGCAGAGTCAGGGAGCCGAGAAAGAGGAGAGACAGATGAGCGGATGCCTTCACACCCACCTCCGTGTCCTCCTCCACCCCTCCTGCTTCTCCTCCCACTCCTCCTCCAACGGGTAGTACTGGAGTTGGGCCCAGGAACTGGGACAGGAGGTGGGGAGGAGCACAAATGCCACACGTGCGCATAAATACATGGCCAAACAGCATCTGTGTGTGTATGTGTGTGTGTTGGGGGGGGGGGGGGGGGGCATACACTCCTCATTTATGGTTTAATACACATCTTCAACATACACACAGAAAAACTGTTAATTAGCAGTTTGGTTGAATTACCTTCTGCATTACCCACATTTATCCATCCTCCATCCACCCTTTTTCCTTAAGTTTACACCGATTTGCATATTGAACTTGTATGCAGATTGACTTATAATGACCAAAAGCAAAAGCTCTATAAATCAGCAGTCAGGCAAAACCACAACAAATCTTAGTTTGCAACCTCACTTAATTCCTGACTTGTGTGTGAGTGTGTGTGTGTGTGTGTGTGCGTGTGTGTGTGCGTGTGTGTGTGTGTGTGTGTGTTAGGGAGAAGGTGGTGAGGGGAAGCATTAAACTCTCTTTACAATGGTGTTGATAGCTCGTGGTTACATGCAGACCCCATTCTCCTGCCTGGCATTGGCTCTTTTATGGCGCAGGAGCTAATACAAGATTTCTGTTCTAGTGCAAACACAGTGGCCATGGGCACCAAGGAACAGCTGCCGTATAATTGAATTAACATTCGCCTTCTGCTCCAGCACTCAGCCCCGCTCCGAGAACTCGTACAAGTCCCTCCACCAGCTCCATCAATGTGGCCATGAATATGCATGCCGCCGGTGATAAATATGCATTCTGTGTCTAATGTTTGTGGAGCTGCATATATGGTGGATAAACAGCTATACGTTAACTGTGCTGTCGTTGCGTAAATCAGGTCTGTTGATCATTTTTACTGCCCTGGGCCCTCAAAGGTGGTGCTGATGCTGCATCAGACTGAGGTGAGGTGTAATGGAAACATCTTGTGGGCTCTGGACGGCAAACACTCGTCTTTTTTCTAGTTTGTGTGGGGATGTAGGTTGCATGTTAAACTACTTTGTTCCTTTCTTCGTTGAGTATTTACATTTTTTTCCTCTGTTGTGTGAATGCTAACCAGGTTCCTCCCGGAGCATACACAAGCAAGCACATCAGGTTGACACTCTTTTTCTTGGGTGTTCTTCCTGTGTCGGACCGGCGAGGTTTCTATAGTACATGACTGCCCTCTGTTGGTAAAAACAAATATAGCATAACACTAATCTTGGTGGTATTTTCCCTGTACATTGTTCTTCTCCTTCAGTAGAAGTAGAGATGGAATAAACCCATCAGCCCTTCGTATCTGACCTGCTGTCATCCTTAACCTACATTTCCCCAAACTCCAGTTCTTGAAGTGATTCACCAAGTGTCGCCCTCTACAGGACACTGAGAGACTGACACCTTCCCCTCCGCCAGAGCTCGCAGCATCACCCATGCATTGTTGCTCCCCTCATGCTCACTGGCAGAGAAAACGATGAGGAGGACAAACTGATGACAAGAGTGGCTGGGATGGAGAGGACATGTCAAAGACTACCATAAAAAAAAAAATTAGAGGTGGTCAACTTGTGGTCCCCAGAGTCTCGTAGAATGGGATGGTAGAATGCTGTGGAACCATCTCCCTGTCCAGGTACGGGAGGCTGACTCCATCTCTACTTTTAAAATTAGGCTTAAAACCTACCTCTTTGAAAAAGCTTATTGTCATTAATTCTGTCGTCCAGTTACTATCACAGACAAATTCTCATACTTATGGGGTTGGTCTAATCATTAGGTTAACATCATTATGCTGCTATAGGCTGAGGCTGCCGGGGTCCAGACACATGATCACCTGACAGGCCTCCTCTCCTCTCCTCTCCTCTCCTCTCCTCTCCTCTCCTCTCCTCTCCTCTCCTCTCCTCTCCTCTCCTCTCCTCTCCTCTCCTCTCCTCTCCTCTCCTCTCCTCTCCTCTCCTCTCCTGCTATATAAATAAAAATTGATTGATTGATTGATTAAATTTTGTTTTCCATTCTCAACATTTGTTATACACTGTTGAACTAAGCCATAGAGCTGATATGAAGCCACTGACTTAGATTTAGTTTTGCGTCTGTGGATTAGATTTTCTTAGGCTGTAGAAATGTGTCATTTATATCTTGTTTGAAGATGTAGCGTTAAATTGATTGAGAGAGAATGAAAAATAGGTCCAGTCTACTGCAACCTAACCCTATTTCAGGTTTACAGTAAAGCCCTGGATTGGTTCCAGTATGTCCGCAATCCTGCAGCCAGATTGACCCACAATAAACTCTGGCAGCAAATCACCTCACCCCTCATCAACCTTCACTGGCACCAGTCAAGTCCACCATCTCCTTCAGACTCCTATCATCTTTCTGCATCATCCCATGGCCTTTCCTACTTGTAACCATTTAACCTATAAAGTGACCTTGGAAGGTGTTATTTAAGTTCACTCCTGCTCTCCATCCATCACACCCGGCTCCAAACTTTGGGAGACAGAGCTTTTGTGTCTTGGCCCTGACCCTCTGGAACTGTCTCCACCCCCCACTGGCCGAATCTGGACATGTTTAAGAGACATCAGGAACATCATCTTTTCACATCAGCCCACAACCTCTCCCATATTATAACCGATTAACTTATAAAGTGACCTTGCTATGTGACTTAAAGTTGTGATTATGTAATAATGCACAACTTCAGGATTGGCGAGAGGTGGTAATCACTCAGAACCTCAAGGAAACAGTGAGCACACATACATGATTCATGATATTCATGTAAGTTTAAAAGCAAAATTTATTTATAAAAATTCAAAAGACAATAAAAAGAACAACACCAATATCAAGAGTGGACTGATTGAGGTCCATTAATTGTCCATGTCCATTGTAATGCCCTGCTCTATTGTATTGCCCTGCTCTCTGGTCTTCCCAAAAAGACCATCTCTAACCTACAATTATTACAAAACTCAGCTGCACGGGTGCTGACGAGGACCAGAGGGTGGGAGCACATCACACCGGTTTTAGAATCGCTGCATTGGCTACCCGTGCGCTTCAGGATCGATTTTAAGGTTCTTTAATTAGTTTTTAAATGTCTTAATGGTCTTGGCCCGACTTATTTATCCGACCTGCTTTTATTCTATCAACCCTCGCGGACTCTGAAGTCCTCCGGCACCGGCCTTTTAACCATTCCACGAGTAAGCTCTAAAACGCACGGGGAAGCAGCCTTCAGTTATTATGGTCCCCGATTGTGGAACAGCCTGCCGGAGAACCTCAGGGCAGAGACTGTTGAGATTTTTAAAAAGAGGCTCAAGACACACCTTTTTAATCAGGCCTTTAATTGATTTTCTGATTTTTTTTAATTTATTTTATGTTCTCATGCTTTTTTATGTCTTATCCTTATTTTACTTGATACTTTTACTGTTTACAGTTTACAGTTCTTAGTTTCTCAGTTTTTTTCTCAGCTGGGAGATGTTTCTGGTCTACTGCTGGGGGTGCTGTCCCGTTGTTGACTCTGGCCTGGGTGGTTAGGGGGCTCTGTGCCTTGGTGTGGAGCCTCCGGTCTGTCCGGGTCGGGGTGGTCTTTGTGGCAGTACCACCTGTGGTCACGGACCGTGACCTCCATCTGCCTGGTGGGCCTCCATAGGTGGCGTCTCCTTCACCTCAGGTCTTGGTGCCCAGCCATGTCTCAGCTTGTCTCAGCTTGTTTGTGTGTGTGGGTGTGTGTGTGTAAGTGTGTGTATGCATGTGTGTGTGTGTATCTGTGTGTGTGTCCTTTTTCTTGATTCTCTTGTTTCTCTTTGTTGTTTTTATCCTTTGTGAGGCACTTTGTGCTACCCAGTGTATGAAAAGTGCCATATAAATAAAGATTGAATTGAATGTGAGCATCCAGCTGGCAGGGAGCTGAATGTGGTGAGATGAGTGTTATGTTAGCATGGTAGCCCTGAGCTAACAGGCCTCATACTCTGAGGTCTGAGCTGTGTCTCAGCACAACTCCAGGAGGAAGCAGAATCCTTTTTTCCAAAGTCTGCAGAACAAACATGAACCCTGTCTTTGGACAAAACAGTTTTCATGGCTGCAGTAAAAATGAATTATTTTGAGCTGTATACCACTATCACTATAGTAGCATCATATAACACTTGTTTACAATATAATGATAAACATCCAATAATTCCGCAAATATTCTCAAAATTGGGCGTTAAATATAACTATAAAGTTAATGTTGAGGTTAAAAAAAAACCTCGGCTATATTGTGTGGCTGCATGTGTGCGTTGATATTTGGGGGTTGTAAGTCATGAGTTTTAATCATTTCCTTTGTAGAATTGTAATATTTTTATAATGAGAATCGTGTTGTGTTGCATTTTTCATTTTCATTTTGATAATGATCATTTACAGCTAATGAAAACCATAAAAAAAGAAGAATGGCACACTGAAATCAGCTAATTGATTCCAATTGAATGTATTTGCCATCAGTCATTTGCATTCAGTCAAAAGGATTTAAATGATTACATATGTATATTTTTATTTCAGTTTTTCCAGTCATTGAAAGGTTCTGCCTGTCACCTGGTGCAAATAATATTTACCAGGATGCTACAGGGCCAGAAGTTGATGCAGAAATATTCAGCGGCATTGTTGGACAAAGCATGTTCCAGGCAGTTTTTCCTGATGATGGATGAGATAGCATCCAGGTATATTCAAGTATTCTGCTGTCACAGCTGCGGGCAATCATGCCCGTGAGCCGCCTCGCCCCGCACACCTGTTGTACATCAGGACTCTAATGAGCGCTCATCTTAAACCCCGGAGGCACACCTGCTCCCTGCCAGATCGTTATTCGTTCCCGATGACTTTCCAGCGTATTCCTGTTTGTCTGCCTGCCTGCCCGGTTCCGACCTTGCCTGTTCCTGACCCTTCTGTTTTGCCTGCTCCCCTGTAAACTCTGTCTGCCTTCTGCCCGATCTCGACCTTGCCTGTCCCCGACTATTCTGTTCTGCTCGCTCCCCGGTGAATCCTGTCTGTTGTCTGTGTCTGACAAACTCCTGTGTCGCATTTGGGTGCCTGACATTCTGCATTATATTTAGTTCCAGCATTGTGTTCAAGAATTCTCCAACTTGTCTTCTGTTTCTCATATTTGTGACTCGAGTTGCAGCGGAAGTTCTTCCACTCTGATCATGGCTGTTAAGAGGCTACGGGTTGTGGATGATGCACTAGCTGGTCAAAACGAGGCTTAATTCTTTTTTCAGTTTCAGCAAAGATCGTCCAAGGTTTATATTCAGTTCATTTTCTTTAATTTGTTTCTAGTTGGCTTATTGATGCTTTCATAAGAAGCAAGTCTGAACAACCGTAATGTGACAGATGCCACAGAGGCACAAAGTTTACACACTGGCAGCTGATATAATTGCTCTTGCATGAATGTAGTTGCCCAATACAACATATCTCAGTTAAGTGCTGTGAGAGAAGAGGATGCAGATAAAGGGGGGAGATGGAGGAGGATTAGTTGTGGCGAGCCCTGAAGGAAAAGGCCAAAAACAAGCTCCAGCATGCCAAAAACGGAGAGAAGATTGGTAAGTATGGAATTCTCTGTTCCAAATGTCTTTATTTGTAATAACTTGTCTAATTTCCTAAAGGTGGACCAACACTCTCCTGTTTGGAGATAAGACATCCTCCATGCTGCTTCAGAAGTGGGAAGTTGTCCTCAAAACAAATATAGAAGAGCCACAATGGATCGCTTCAAGCCCAGAGGTGTGATGCTTGGTGCAGTCAGCAGAATGTACCCCAGGAAGTGACAGTAGTGATGCAACAATGGCGTTTACTTGATTGATTTATGACAACTGACTTAGATTCGTATAGACTTTTGTTTTCATGAAACACCTTTTAAGGATTCTTAGTTTATTCAGTTGCATTTTCCTAAGTCTAATCCTAAACCCAATTTGTTGGTACAGCTCTTTTAATCAGTTTTCAACAAGTGAGAGGCTTGTAATCTTGTAGAGGTAATTATATTGGGGTATATCATGATAAATCTTTCTAAACCACGGAATCAGTGTTGAAATGGTTCAGCGTTTCAGAACATTTGATACACTTGATCATAGCGACATCTGCTGGCCAACCTTAAACATAGCCTGTACCTGGAATAATGGGTTGGGGACAGTAATAACCTAACAAAAGTCAAGGTTTCAAGAAGCAATAAGGTGTTATGTTTAACCATAAATGTTCTTTATGCTTCTTGAAATGTTTTGCTGTTTTCCTTTTAAAGAAATTGATGTACTTGGGTTTTAACGAGGTTGTACTTTTGTATAATACTGTAGACAACAGTAATATGCTTTCGTAAGATTAATAGAAATACAAAATACAGTATTTGGAAAATGCTTTCTTTTTCAAGCTTTGAATTAAATTTGAGGTAATTTTTCCCTCACTTCCATCTTCCACAGTGTTGTTAGCATTAGTCTTATCAGACTGTTAAATCACTGGTGCATTTAAAAGGTCAGCCATCCTGTTTTAACTATATGGACATATTAACCAAAACCATTTTATGTGTTCAACCAATGCTAGCATTTTTCTTTGTATATCATTACTAAATGGTAAATCTTATTGGGGGTTTTTGAACTCCATCAATGTATCTGTTGCTTTTGGTAATTACTACATCTGGCTAAGAGGGTTATATTTTATTGACAAATTCTGTAATCAAGATGCAAAACAGAACCTCTTCCGCTCTTGATGACAATTTCTTTGACACTAAATATATTTTGCTGTGCACCATCTTGCCAGTGTCCATAGTAAAACCCCTCACGACCAAGGCAAGACAGTGCAACAGTGTTTTATTTGACAATAGGAAGCCCTGCAGCACCCTCGACACCTTCCAGCACACATAACACAATGAGTTATGAGACAGTATGTAGAAGTAAAACTATTTTTATTTGCTACATTTCACTGTTATTACAATTGCAATGAAACAAGTGCTTTTGTATAAAATGAAAGCCATTAGCTTTGATCTTGTCTTTGACTGACATGTTATAGCCTTTAGTTCATCAAATGGTAAAAATAGCTGACCGTATCAATGATTTTGATGTATTGACTATAAAAAAAAAAAGACTTCTATTGAAATGTTGTTCGAAAGAGATATTCCAAAGATTGCCAAATTATTTAAAGAGATGGACAGAGGAAATGGTCTGAACCAGGAAGAGTTTTGTGGCATATTTAAAAAAATTTATGGAGATGCCGTAAGTGATGAAGAACTCATTGCCCTCCATATGAAAATCGATCCCGACTGTACTTCAACTGTAAACCTCTGTAGACTCATGGATTACCTCGTAGACAACATTGTTGCAAAGGAAGCAATGGAGTACAGGAAACAACCATTCCCAAAGCCTTTCCAATTTGTACCTACGGGTTGTCTGCAGCCAATAGTGCGGGTTTTGTTTATATCGAGGCAAGCTGACTTATTGTCCGATTACTCACGTTCTTATTCGAAGAAGCTCAAGTCTTACCAGTCCAGTCACTACATCACCATCACCAGTGTGGGCTTGTTCACCATCTGGACGGATGCCTTTGAAAAGAAAAAGACGACAAATTTAAAGCTGAACAAAGAATTGTTAAAGTCCAAGAACAGACTTTTCACTGACATGGTCTATATGAGAGAAATCAATCAGCTGGCGATGACGACATCCGGAGGAGACCTGTTATTCTACGATTACAGTAAGGATCTTCTCCTCAAGCACTGTTTCGTAAATAACAACGTCATCACCTCAATGAATTATTGGTCTGACGGATCTAAGGCAGTGTTTTTCACTGGTGACGTGTTCGGATATGTGACTGTCTTTATCTCCTACAACATCAAAGAAAATGGCCTTTTCTGCAGCGCCGCGTACATTCAAAATCGAAACATCCCAGAGTTTTCTACCATCGACGTTTCCGTCCTGTTGAAAAATCCATCGGAAAACTTTATGTGCTACAAGTTCATGAATTATTCGGGAAACAGTTGCAGGCACGTCCTGTACTGTGCGCCGATTGAGACGTTTGCCATCTGCAGCAGATCGTCGAAGATTCTGCTGCTCGCCGCTTTGTCCAAGTCACCAGACCAGCCCGCCTCTACCACCACCCTTAAGAGCGACAAGTTCTCCACGTTTTTCAAGAGTGTGGATTACTCCGTCTTGAGCGAGCGCCTGTTGACCGGCAGCGACGATGGCACCATCAGAGTGTGGATTCCTCACAAAACAACATGTGAAGAGATACTGAAAGGACACGGCAGTGCGATCACGCACATTAAGACCCACCCGCGGGTCAGGAGATTCGTCAGCTTATCAGAAGACGGGATCATTTACGTGTGGTCGGAATATACTTGGATGTGTTTGCAGAGTTTGCCAGTTCAGTACATGAATTTGGCCCCCATCTCCAGCATGTGTTATAACATCTTCAACAATGAGCTGGTAGTGGCTAATTCCAACATTGCAAAATGTTTGGGAAGAGGAACAGAGGCTTATGAAAGTGCCTCTACCTCCCATGACAGCCTCCTGTGTGGCCTTCTTTACCACAGCACTTATAAACAAGTGGTCTCTGCTTGCATAAATGGAACTGTGGCAGTGTGGGCGATCACAACTGGAGAACTTGTTATGGAGTTCAAGGTTACGCTAGATCACTTCAGGAGGCTGACGGCCATAGCCTTCGATGGTCCACAACGGAGACTTATCACTGCAGACAGGAAATTACGCCTGTGGAATTTTAACAACGGTGCACAGCTTAAAGTGCTGTCCGTTGCTATCCCGAACGAGGTGACCAGTATTGTCTGCGTAAGAAATCGAGTGTTTGTGTCTCAGATGGACTCCAACATCATATATAACCTGGATATTAATGGTGATGACAACATATTTTTGGAAAACCCCTATGCAAATGGGATCTCTTCCATTAACATACACAACAACAAACTTGCAACAGCCTTGACCAATGGAGAAATCATTGTCTGGAATATTGAGACATCCAAGGCCGTCTTTTCGCTCAATCCCAACACCAGTCCTCGGATACACATGATATACAATTCACACGAAGAAAAGATGAGGTCGGTGTCGGTATCAGAGGGTGTGGAGGGTGAAGGAAATGACGGAAGTTGTTATTCTAAAGGTTTACAGAGCACTAAAGGAAATATCAGAACGATTATCCTTTTTCTGAAAACCAGGGAGGTCAACGTGAACACAGCGACGCTGCTGATTTCTGCAGGGGGCCACCTCTATGCCTGTTCTGTTATCAGGCAGGGTGGCTTGTTAGGGCGGTTTAAAGCAGTTAATAACGAAGGTGCAGTAATCACCACCATGACAACTGACGCAAATGAGCAGATGTTGCTGACTGGAGATGATACCGGAATGATATATATGTGGAACATTCAGACATTTGGATTTAGGACCGCAGAAGACAAAGGGCCATTTGAGAAGATTGATGGTTGTTATGTCTCATTGCATCAACCCGACCTTCTGAGGTCCTGGCAGTGTCATCTCTTTGGGATCGTGAACGTTCAGTGTGACCCCGTTTGCAAATATATAATCACCACAGGGTTTGACTGTAATGTCCAGGTGTGGAGAAACAACGGCAACCCTTTAGGCATCTTGGGAAAAAATCAATGGGAAGATGAAAAAGCTCAAACGCAGATGGCTAAATCTTCATCCGGCAGATCACAGATACAGAATTTTCGGACAAAGGCAGTCAAGCCAAAAGCAAAAGCCCCCGTCCATCCATCCAGCTTCTACCCATTACCCGGGGTTGGGCTGCGGGGAAAGAAGCCTAAAGAGCGAAGCCCAGACATCCCTCCAATCCTTACCCCTGACCCAAATGCAGACCTGTCGAAAACAAGTGATGGGCAATTGGCTACAGACAAGAGGACTGGAAGATACAGCTCCTATGACATGCAGTCACCAATTTCTGACCTCCAAGAGTCTTCTCACAAAACAGAGCAGTTGAGTCCAGCTAGCGTGGGCAGCGCCATTGAACCACGTCTACCACAGAGGAATGAAGCGCAGCCACCGCTACCTCAGACCGCACCAATGAAAGGAAATGACAACCTTAATCAAATCTCTCTACAAAGGTGAAGTTTCTTCAAACCTCCTAAGACTTCTACCAAATGGGGCGGGACGTCCCGTGACCATAAACCAGCTCAGACCAAGAGTTAATGTGGCCTCCTGTCCAGAGGGATCAAACCAACTGAATTCAAGACCGCATTTGGCCCTGTTTCCAAAGAACATAAACCAACTGGGTCAAAGAGCAAATTTGGCCCCGTTTCCAAAGACAACACACCAACTGAGACCAAGACCACAGATGTCCCTGTTCTGAACTTTAGTGAGATGCAGTCTGAATGGTAGAAATCCTTTCACCTAATGTGGGGGGAATAAGGGATGTTACACGTCTACTAATCTTCTTAGTGCCAATGCACAAGACCAAGATTCTGGGTAACAGCCCTGGCAAGAAACACAAGGTCCTGATATTTTCAGCTCAGAGAAAAATAAACACTAAAAAATGATTAAAATGAGGACAAATATCTTTAAAAATCTTCTTTTTTGCAGATTGATAATCTGGTAATAACTCTCGAGTATTATGCAGATTATTGATTTAAAAGTCATTTAAAAATAATTGTTTTTATGTAATTATCATGAACCTGTCTGTTGAGGTCATTTTGCATTTGAGCTAAAGGCCTCAGTGGAGGAAAAATTAAACATGTTATTGAAGGAAATATTGTGATTTGAATTTATTGACCTTAGGAAAAATGAGATAAAAGATGAGATAAAACAACAAAAAAGACATGGGTTCCAAAAAAAATTTCCTAGGGTGCTTCAACACCTATAACTCTACAGGATAAGGGCAGATGTTCTTCCTTGGCTCTACATAGAGGGAACAAAAACCCTGTTAAGGATGGAAAGTCTGTATATTATTTGTGAAAGAAAGCAGATTCCTATTGGTCGTGGTCGGTGGATATGTGCAGTATGATTAAAGAATTATAGCTGTCAGCATGTCTTTAGCATAAAATAATTACTATTGTGTAGTAAATAATTACTAATTAGAGAGAGAGAGAGAGAGAGAGAGAGAGAGAGAGAGAGAGAGAGAGAGAGAGAGAGAGCAAAGCTGTAAATGCTTTTCGGATTTTGCAAAAGCCATTTCGGATACAGAAGATGATGTATGTAAGTACATTGCTAAATACATGCTAGCATGCATGTTTTAAGCTAGAGTACCAGTATGTTTTACCATGCCGCACCCTATTATCCGGTGCGCCTTATGTATGTGTTAAATGCAGAAATAGCACCCGTAACTGAGACTGTACCTTTTAATACGGTGCGCCTTAAGGTCGCAAAAATATGGTACCTTCTGAATGACTCATTATAACCAAGAATTGTGTGCATCCCCAGATGATCATCACAGATACAGTTGGGTCCATAGATAGCCCATCCCTAAGTAATTCAGTCACAATTGGGTTGGATCCTCGAGGAGCCCTGAACCACTGCTTTCTGGAAGAACACTAGAAGACCTACATTTGGCCAATGGGGGTGTCTCCAAAAGTTTGGCCAGACATGAGACTGAAAAGGGCTGGGGTGATTTGCTGCCAGGGTCCAGGGCTCAGTTGCAGAAAGGAGGTTGCAAGGGCCTGGATGAATCTACATGTCAGGCTCAAATCTTGTTTTCATTTTTCAGACTTAAGTACATTCCGGAGCAAAATTTTCAAATTTTCCATCCTTTTTAAAGAAATTCAAAGCTGCTAAAGCTCCACACTAGACTGAATCGACAAAACCAACTCCAGCTTATTAGGGGGCTTATTAAAGTCTTACAAAAATTAATCATTGTGATATTAGCAGGTAAAACAGAACACATGAGATTTTATGGCTCTCTAAGTCCTTATTAGTGCACCAGTCACACCTCATTAATGACAAAGATAAAGAAGTAGTAAAATGTGTCTCTGTTGATCACATGAACAGTTGGTTTTGTTTCTCTGACCTCTATCTGTCCCTCCACACTTCATCATGTCAATTTCTGTTTTTATTCAAGCTACAGGTAGGGGGAAAAATGTATACTTGATGATGATGGCAAAATCGTTTGTACAGTTTAATTTTGATGAACGCAATTTTGTAAAAGTGAGGATTTGACAGCAACAATAATGTCTATAAGTGTCTCATCCATCCACCATGGTCCTCCCCAATCCCATTGCCGCCAGTCCTCTATTAGACAGTGGATTGTTGTCTCTTACCGCAGATTGGTGAAGATCAAGAGTCAAATTCTCTGAAAATGATCAGCACTGTGACAGACAGACAGACAGACAGATCAGTGTTTTGCCTCTGCATCTGTGTTACAGTGTAAATAAAGACAGACACACATGATCTGAGCCCTTTGAGTCCAGATTTATTGATACAGCTGTGCAGTCATAGAGCATGGTGGTGCACGTGGCCGCTTGGCCGGCATGAGACAGAGACACACCTCCACAAACATGCCTACAGATGTACACACACACACACACACGCGCGCACACACACCCACGCACTCACACACACACACACACACACACACACACACACACACACACACGCACACACAAGCACTCTCACACACACACATGCACGCACACATACTTTCAGTCCTCTAATTTTCAGGACATAGCTGAGGTGAAATCGCTGGGTGTATACCACTGTTAGCCTGTTTGTTTACACAAAAACAAAATTCATACGTTGATGTAATAGAGAAAGAATATTTGTTTTCATTGTTTTGGGGTGAGATTGATTTAGTCAGATATGCATTACACAAACACGCACACACTCACACACGCATGCATGCATGCACAGTCACTCAAACATTCAAAAAAGCAGGACAGAAGGTGAGAACACACACATGCGCGCACACACACTTTACATGCAGCTAACCTCGTACCTCAGTCATTGCAGGTCATGATACAGAGATTCTGACTAAACAAGGAAACAAAGCAACATTAAGTGACGGATATTATGTTCCATAGTTACTGTTACCAAACACCATGATTCGAAGTCTTCACATGTCATAAATACAGCTATTTTTCTGATTATGAATGGTATAAATCCTGGTAAATATTACATACATATAGTTGGCTATCACTGCTGCAAGTCAGACAGAAATGACAAACTGGGACTGTACACGTTTGGTCTCTTGGCACAGAAAATGTTGCCTCTGTTATGACTGTTACATATCGACGTTACTTTTTTTTCTGAACAACTTGAAT
Organism: Takifugu rubripes; assembly: GCF_901000725.2. Lineage (NCBI taxonomy): Eukaryota > Metazoa > Chordata > Actinopteri > Tetraodontiformes > Tetraodontidae > Takifugu > Takifugu rubripes. The sequence goes on from NC_042306.1 coordinate 5,114,534, forward strand.
TTTTCTGACCTCAGAGCTGTCGGAATAAGTCTTTTCAAACAGCCACAAAAGAAACAAATCCAGAGGAAAGTTCAAAAACTAACATGTGGTGACAAATTAGAAACACAGGTACAATAAAAAACAAAACTGAAAATGTAAAAAAAACACAACAGTTTCTAAATGAAAAACACTCCTGCGATCTTAGACAAGCTGTGTAACCTTCGGAAGTGTGAAACATGGGAGGAAGCGAAAGACAGATTTATTCAGCTGCAGGTGAATCAGAACGGTCATGTGACACCACAGAAGGACTTTTACAGGTGAGGAAAGTCAAACAGGAGGAACATATATAGGCACACAAGTGACCAGCTAGCACACTGACCACTGACTGTCTTCTTTTAGGTAGAAAGTAGCATGTGTAGCTTATGTGACCATCTGCTTCATATCATAGAAAAGGAGTGTGCACTTAAAGCGTGGAGGCTAAAAAACCTACTTCATATCATTTATGTGTTGATGTATATATTTTTTCCCTCATTTATGTTTTTGTATGTGTATCAGTATATATAAAATAAATTATATGCCAAAATAATGAATCGCCTGTAAATAAGTAAGAAATAAAACAACACATTTCGGAAAACATTATGCAAATACTGCTAAATGCTTTTCCCTCCCTTTTGATTACACAAGAAAAATGTAGTGACAGCTGTTCAATATGTTAGAGGCGCGGGAAAAAGCTACGATTGCATCTCCGTCACAGCATGTTACAAGCCTTAGAAACATTCACAGCCAGGAAGCAGACACAGGCTGAAGCGCGCCCCAAGTCGACCGACTGTAAACACAGCAACAGCCTCGGAGACAAAGTCGCTGGGACACAAACACACAAATTAAAATAACCCCGTGTATCAGATTTTTCTCCAACTCAGCGACATGTTGACTTGGTACAGCTCGGACACAGAGGAGAAGGCATCAGTAAGTTGTTTGACAGTGAACAGCAAGGATATTAGACATGTTTAGTGCAGCGACGTATAGGCAGGACAAAAAAAGGAATGAAACAATGTGGAATCACAGGATTTCTACTGAACTCGGGTCCCCACGAACAGAAACAGTCAATATATACAGAACATTAAAGAGGAGAAAGACACACAAAAAGAAATGTGGCTGTGAGGATCACATTTACAATTACATTAAGTTTAAACATATTGACGGGAAACAAAATGAGCCACAAATGTCAGTAAAAATAAAAAAAAGTGTTTTTACAAGATTCACATAAGAATTTCACAGGAGAGCAGGAAGGTTTACTACATATAGTAGATTTATCCTTGCAGGTGAGAGTGGAGCTGTAGACCTGTTAGTTCTACTCTTGTGTGATGTACATGAAGCTGTGTGACCTATACTCCATACGCATGACTTCAGACAAATCTCTGATCATAAACAATGTTTATCAGTGGACTAAATCTAATTTAAAGACCTCAAACTAAATCTAAAAGTCAGGGTTTGGAAAGTGGCTACATGTCATCTCTGTGGCTGAGATCGACAGTTCTATCACAGCAAAGGACGGGATTGGCAAAGAAAATGTAGCCAAAACTCAGCGAAAATAACATTTTCAGTGGTAGTCTTTCAAGTTTCCTCATAGTCCCTGCTACTGTGGTCTTCAGTTCATCTTCTTCATCGTTTACTCTGCCAGTGAGCAGGAAGTGAGGAATAATGCACATGGGTAAAGCTGCAAGCTCTGCATAAAAGAGCGTGAGAGTAGAAAAATGGTGAAAAAAGGAAAAGCTGCTGATCACTGAGGGAGAAGAGGACAGGAAGGTGTCAGGCTCTCGGTGTCCAATAGGGGGCGACACAGTCTCGTGAACAGCCGTCCCTCGGAGTTTTGGTGTGCAGTTTAGGGAAATGTGGGTTCAGGATGAAAGCAGCACGTCAGACATGAAGGACTGTTGGGTTATTCCATCTCTACTTCTACTGTGAGGAAAACAAGTGAAATTGTATTTAACAGAATATTCCTTAATGCATTATTTCATCAAATGATCCAGACATTTAAAAGCAATACAATGCAATACAATAGAGCCACAGACAACTTTTAAAAGCCTTCATCAAATCCCCAGGCTGAAGAAAAGTGAAGATTAAAATGGATGTGTGAGCTGCAATATCTGTCCGCACCAAAAGGGGGCAGTCGTCATTGGTGAGGTTTGGATTTGTGGTGGTCCTTTGCTTTCTCACAAAGGTGATAAGACAGAGAGAGGGAAAGAGAGAGAGAGAGAGAGAGAGAGCAGACTCAGACTCACTCTATCAGTGCGTATTGATAAGTGGTTTATGCATTGCCGGTCAGAGCTACTCGACATTCAGAGGACAGGCTAATTGTTGGACCTGGAAAAGGTCAAACGGGAAAAGGTCAACTCCAAACTAAAAAGGAGGACATCATCATCTCTTATCACTGAATAAGACATACTGTCCATCCATCACTCTGTTTTCTATTAAATGCCATTTCTTAATCATCCCCCCACCCCTTTTTTTTGGTCAATACTTCCAGACAAAAAATAAACTCACCATCTACATCTTTGCTCTCGTTTTCTTCAGCCTCTGGAGAGTCAGCCTCTTCAGACAGTTCTCCTGGAAAGTGGCAATAGTTGCATGATTTGTTGCAGCTGCATCTGGCGGCATGTATCTAATGTTTAAGTCTGCCTTACAAGCCTGGAGACAGGACACGAGTCCTTATGGTCCCAGCAGTCTTTAAGGCCACACAGACTGACGTACCATTCTGCAGTGGAGGGTTTTTGTGACTGGACTCTGCGGGCTGCGCTCCCTGCTCCATCTTCCCCGTGTTAGCCTCCTGTGGACTGCTGCTCGCTTCCGATTTAGGCTCCTCTTCCTCCACTTTGTCCTGCTTTGGTTCAGAGTGTTCCAATTTGTTGGGGGCTTCCTGGGGGTCCATGGCCTCATCCTGCTGCGTTTGTTCCTCTGCTTCCCTTTTAGCTCTTTCCTCCGCCTCTGAGGTCACAGGAAGAGTGCACACGGGTTAGCGTATATGTGCGAAACCTTTACGTAACATCACTTGACCTTTTATGCCATGAGGAGGTAACAAAAAACTACAAGCTTGTACGTATTTTATAATTACAGGAGGACAAACAGCACTGTTGCCAGGAAAAACACTTAAGAAAGGAATGATGGTAAAATGATGATAACACCTGTAAAAAGCAGAATAATGATAACACCTGTAAAATCTCAGGAAAGGAATCAGCACATGTAATATATGGTAGCTCATTTTCACTGTCAATACAAAAGCCATATATAGGTGCATTAACAAGGATAATTTGTTAGTTTTTTAAAAATGTTGTGATTTGAAATATATACTGTACCAATTCTACAGGAAATGCTGAATATTAAACATTTACTTTGATTCTTAAAAAATGATTAATTACTTATGCTAAATGCTTTGAAAATCTATTAAAAAACAACAAAAATAGGAATAGGTTTCATTTGTTTACTCACAACTGACTCATATAATGGGTGCCTAAATAAAATTAGTCAAAATTTATTATATCAATAAACACTGGAACTAAGAAAAACGTGCACACAGTCACACATGTAAGACATAAAATCCCCGACAAATACAGGTCAGTGAAAATCCCTCGCTGTATAAGCAGTTAAGAGCATGGCAGATGTTAAGAGCATGTAAGCCAATTTTCCCCATTCTGGTGAATTTGTTTGAAAAATCAGTTTTACCAGAACATTAATGTTTCCAAAATCCTGAAATCGCTCCTTCTGATAGTATATACTGTACCTTTGCAAGCCTGCGCTTTCCACCTCTCCCTGTTCTGATAAACCTCTTCATTCCACATGGCCTTAAAGTTCTTGATGTCCACGGTCAACAGGGAGCCGGGCCCTGACGAGCTGCTGTCGGAGCCCACGCTCTTTACACTCTGCCTCTTGGCCTCCTCTGAGGAAATACTGTTCAGACTGCACATGGGAGAACACAGGAGATTTTAGATAAACAACACTTCCGCTGCCTCGCAAGCTGCTCTGTTCGGGTGCACACACATACTTGCTCTGGGCAAAAGCCGGATAAAACCCAGACAACCAGTCTTATTTATTCATATTTGTATTATGTATTTCACCATAAATTAACATATGCCCGGGCATGACCTCTGCTTTACCACCATCGATGAAGACAGCCGACAAAACAATATATCCTTAGAAGAGAGGGAACAGGGCGAGATAACCAGAGGCAGTGAGAAGAAACAGAAACATTGTCAAAGTCGAAGGAGTCCATAAATGTGGCAACGCTATCTCAGGCTTTCCACTTGGTTAGCTTTTACTGGAGGCCTGCTGAGTGATGCTAATCACTGCTTCAGTACGGGCTGATAATGACATGAAGGTGCTGTTGAAGACTCCACGACACAGCGCTTCTAAAAAAGGAATGATGTCACAACAAATAACAGAGCCAAATCATATTCAGATGGGTGCTGGCACGTTTTAGGCCAGTGACCACAACTCTTTAACCAATTAATTAGGCCAGTGGAGACAAAATCACATAGTATTTTATCTTGAAGGCTTTTTTTTTGGATACCGTTCCAACATCAAGCAAGCTTGACTAGCACCTCCAAAATATTAATTTCAAGCTTGGTAGCACTGCCTGATGAAAGGTGGAGACATTTCCACAGGCAAAAATTGATTACTCACGGAACGCTCGTCCGCGGCTCTCCTTGCATCCATTAGCAATGCTGGGATTGCAAAAGACCAGCCCAGCCCGTGTTTAATCATGCCACTGAACGAATGGTTACTCAGAGGTGTAGAGGGGAAACAGCCTTTCTCCATGATTCAAATGCACTCATTTTCACCTCAGCCCATATGTTTAGTCACGCTACTCTCCATTGCATAATCGCTTATGAGCCTCTTTATTCCCAAAGAGCGTTTCTTTCTCACCTTGAGCGTCTAAAGCCGGCAAATCCCGAATGGGAGGCCTCGTCGATGAGTGGTGTGACGATCCGCTCCATCATGTCAGTCAGCACAGTGAAGGTTGGGACCACGATGAAATCTATGAACCCTGTAAACAAGGTTAAAGGAGATCTTACAGTTCATACACAATCTGTTAGGATTTGAAACAGTATTCCTGCGCAGTCCACAACAAGTTTAGGATGAATTTAATCCAATTTAAAGAAATATAACCTAAGAAGTGCCATTCTATTCCTCCTATTTTTTCCTTCTACAGATTAAAAAATAGCTGTTTGTGAGAAACTAACAGTACAAGGTTAAAGTTCTGTCTGGTTTACTACAGAACATTAACATTTTGTGATTTAACAGTTTAACAAGTATGTAGATATAGGAAATGGAAACCTACAAAGTGCTATAAGGAGCACATAACAAGCCTGATATGCTGTGGATACAGAACCTTTTCTGCTGGAGACCTGAACTATCATCCAGGTAGTAAATAAAAGGACAAAGGAGCTGCTCACCGATCTGGGACTGTGCCACCATTGTGGACTTGCGGTCGCACAGTGGAGAGAATGGGAGGCCGAGATCTGCCTCTTTGTCCCCCTGGAAATACCAGCACCTGTCTCAGTTAAGATTGGTGATTGTTTTGGGTTGGACAGAAATATACCTCAACCATCAGTCTCTCTCTCTCTCTCACAGACACACACACACACACGCGCACGCGCGCACGCTTTTGATGGCTCTTGGACCACCAGACTGTTTCATTTTCTCTACAGATTGAGCACAAAAAGATGAGATGTCGTGTCATGAGGCAAAATGTTCTCTGGAGAAGTTATTTCCTCACAATTCTCACAAAGAGAAAAAAGCCTTGAGAGATCAGGGAAAATAACAAATAACTTAAATTCAGTATAATTTAGATTAATGATGAAGATGGCGTGGAGCCGGTTGAACATCCGTCCTTCTTGTTGACTAACTCATTTATTATTGATAGGCAAACACAGAGGTAATGTGCTACAGTACTACTGGCACTTTATCGTGGCATCATTAATACAATGACAGGAGAGCTTTGTGCCTGCAATTAAACATTATGCGAATGTGGCCGCAGATTTCCCTAATGTAAACTGCAATGGGAGCAGAGCTACAACATTAAAACCATTATTCACTCACCGCTAAACAGAGACCAAGTGTAACCAACATATATAAACACGCTGGGACTGAACTGGAAATATAATTTGTTGACAAGCAGCAGAAAAAGTAATTCTACCCCAAAGTGAGGAGGAAATGAGCATCAATCTAGATACCAAACTACCTTTTCTTCTTCTTTTTATTCTGTGCAGTATATACGTGTTGCATGGGACTTAATTAGCTGTGTTTTGCAGCTCTACATGACCTGGTGACAAAGCTGCATTTTCTCACATCTGTATTCGTGGCAGCTCCATGTTTAACCCGGCCAGCTGCTTTTTTACCTGCCAGGTTCATCGTCTCACCTGTCTGAAGAACTCCTCCAACAGGGAGGTGGTCCAGTGGTGGTGGAGGTCCCAGTTTTTGGCCGGGTGGCTGATGTCGGCTGTGTGCAGCAGCAGCGACAGGGCTTTGGGTTTGTCAATGCTGTGAAAGGGAAGATATGAACACTTTTAAACGCTGATGCTTTTCGAAACCTTTTCCTGGGCACATGTTTATTTTTTCTCCTTATAAGAAATGGAAACCTAAATAGACTTTTCTAGGATAAATACAACTGCATAAGATAGAACATCTGCTCGCTCTTGGCAAAACAAAAGAAAATATCTCAAGAATACAACTCAGATACGCTGCAACAAGAGTGTTGAAAAAATAGTTTTCCAGAAAAAAAAGGAACATTTTCAGATGAGAGCAAAGTCCTCATCGAGTAAACGGAAAACATGTGGCCCAGCTGTGTCCAAGGGTTGTCTAAGTGAGGTCCATCACAAGGAATCTTTTTTACCTACATATACCAGTTCCTGTATAACTATACAGGAAAACAGTTTGATGAAGAACAAGCAAAATTGTATCTTTCCCTTCTAAAATCAAATAAACTCTGACATACTTTCTGTTGGATAGTGCTTGTGGAACTGCCTGAAAATGAACCCCAGACACATGTCAGCAGGGCTCATTGATGTGATTTTAATAGATTTCTGACAACAATGAAGCTCCATGTCACAGAGGACAGCGCTTATTGAATTACTGGAATTCATTACTGTTTTTCTTTGTCATTCCATGGGACCTGTTGATAATGAGGTGTCCTTTTGCTGCTGGGAGGCAATTGATCCTTTAAACAGATGCTGATGCGCATGGGCCCATATGCAAAACCGAAAACAGCATTTCCGTAAAATGTCTCCATTATTCGAATCGGTTTGCTGCACAGTGGCAGACTGTAAAGGTCCTCACCTCATTACACATCAGTGGCATCTGCAATATCATTGATAACCATATCAAAATATCATGTTTAATAGTGTGAACCATGAATGGACACGTTGACACACACCACAAGGTTAAACAGAGGTGAGGAAGACTGGCTCAAATTTCCACTCTGTCCATTTAAATCTGATTGGCTTCTAAAGTGCACTTTAAGCAGGCCTGCAGCGCAGTGGTTTGAAATGACTTCACATTAAAGTCTATTCAGCATTACAGCACTCGTACACTAGCATCTTTCTCCCATGTGACTGTGTGTAAATACCCCGACGCTGCAGCCTGATCGTTACTCACATAGGACGCTCATTGATCAGATCATGTGTTCTCAAAAGTGCTGCTCATGCCCTTATGGCAATGTCGTGTTTGGGGCTTTAACATAGTGAGAAGAACAGCCTGAAGGTCAACGTATCTCTTGAAGCCTTGTACTCTGCTCTGCAGCCCCATCAGCAGTGATGACTCATCACGTTATATGATGATTTGCTTGATAGCTTTTTTTATGATCCGCCCGCTAACGTGGCTCTGAGCTTGCATAGAGAGCTTCGGCTGATGCTCACTGCAGAGGCACGAGCTGGTGGCAGCGTGGTGTGTTAGATTTGAGGAAAACATTGCAAATGTGTTATGTTTCCATTTATATCACTGTTTACTTAAAATAAAATGGCATTTGTAAATTGAGAGTAATAGACCTTTTCCATGGCAACAACAATTGCACCTTCCCAGGTAAAACTGAGTGATTTAATAACATTTCTAGGCTTCTTTTCCAGGCAGACACTCAGCTGAACTCAGTTCCCCAGCAGGAATTGCACCTTAATTAGTATCATTAGGGAAAGCCTGTGATTACCCTACAATTTATTGCAAAAATGGCTGCTGTGAAAAGGTCAGTCCCTGAAAGAAACTACAAGAGCAAAAAGCAAAGCTGCACACACAAAAGATGTGGGAATCATCTGATTTTGAAAACTACTTTATAGACTCTCAACATAGATGGGATTTCTGAGGTGGTGTCCTGTTAAATAGATTTACTAATAAGCAATTATCTGACCAATCATTTGTTTTCTATTTTTGTTATTTACAGATCTGCCATTTCAAAATCCAATGAAATGCACTTAACATTACTGTTATCTTGAAAAACATATATGGTCTTCCTACAGGGTCATTTTCACAGCTGCAGCCTATATTGCATCTGCAAGCCTCCCAAGAAAGTTTAGGGTGCTAAATCTTGAGTTTTTGGATCATAACTCTACTGCATATTTAAGCACTGACCCAGCTGTCTTGTGTTTGTGCCTGGGGGTTTGGATTAATACCCTTCTGTATTTCACGACCCTGTGATGCATGATATTTGAATTTGTTCGGAAGCAGACTGCAAAATTCTCATAACTTTGTCCATCCGTGGTATAAAAAGCTGCAACGAGTTATCCCTAAATAGAACAGAGCCTTTATGGTGAGAGAACAGAGGTGAAACTGACCCCTCTGGTTGTTGGAGAAAGTTCTTCATGGCCTTCACCTGTTGGAAGTGGCACGACATATCTGTGGCCAACACCATCTCTACCACCAGAGCCCTCAGCTCCCTGGAAGGGGAATAAGACACGAGGAGAAATTAACAGCCATGTGCTTTAAAGGAAATATCACATCTTCATCATGTTTAGATGACAGACTTCATAATCAAAGTTGATTTAACTTTTCCTCGAGAATGAGAGATGATTTCCTGCCCGACCTGCACGCAGAGGTCACGTCTCTCTTGATCCATTACATATCTAAGTTTTGTTCCCCATCTCTGTCACACAGCTCTCTCCAGCTGTCTGTCTCTTTCTCTGGCTGCCTGTGCGTGTCAGTCACACTGACCTCCAGTCATCTTTGGAGAGGTTGTAGAGGATGTTCATTTCATCGTCGTCCTGCAGAAGGCGGTACGCAGCACTGACGTGGTGGCTCTCCAACACTGAGCGGTCATTGTACAGGATGGCTGTGTCTGATCTGTCCGAGAGAGGAGCAAAAATCTCACACAGCTCAGATAAACAGGACGTTTGTTGTGATCACGAGTATCTTGACTTCACCTGTAATCATGATTTACAAAGTCAAGCTTTATTTAATGGCACCTGGGAAACCAGAAAGACAAGGGACTGAAATAAATAATTATTGTGGACTTATGAATGTGTTTAAAACTGTCAAAAAAACAAACAACCTAATACGGTATCAAATGCAATCCTGATGTTAAAAATTATGACATTAGAATTCTATATCACAGTCTATTGACCACCTTTGTATATTGGTTGGATGAAGACCGAGCTGTAGCACAACCATGGCAGAAGTAAAGTTAGTAAAACCTTTATTGTTGACATTGGAAATACAACAGGCAGGTAAAAAAAAACAAAAAAAAACAACCAACTGGAGTAAACAATTAAGTTCCACAGATGCATAATCCTGGGATAAACAGTCTCAAGGGGGGAACCAGGCAGATGGTAACCAGGCAGAGTGCAATAAGAGACATGGCCAGACAGAAGGCAAAGAAAGTTCCCGGGGATGGTAAACAGCAGCAAGGACTGGTCCGAGAAGCCTTATTGCCCAACATGCCATGGACCATGGAATTTTCCCTGTCAGAGGGGCTCGGCAAAGAGGTGCAGTTTGTTGGATGAGCAGGCACCTCAGCAGGGTGGTTAGGATGTCTTCCTTCAAGGTAGGCAATCGAGACATGACCCAGTACGTCTCCTCTGACCCATTTCCCTCTAGCCCTGTCCAGCCCTGACAGAGTCGGCTAGATCACCATCAATGAGGAGAGGAGGTAGAGCTGCAGGGACCAGAGGGCTTTCATGGACTAGCTGAACCTTGGACACTTGAAAGGTTTGGACAGATGCGTTTGGATCTAGGCAGCTTGAGCCTTGCTGCCACAGGATCAATGATCGTTTGGATTATGAATGGGCCAGTTTCTGGGCTTTTACATAAAAAGGAACATCTCAGGCAGAGCCACAACTTCTGACCAACCTCCAAGGAAGAAGCTGGAGCATGACTATGGTTGGGAGAGGTGGTGTAGCAGTCCACTGAATGAAGGAAACCCGAGCCCAGATTTACCAATCCAGTGAATAAAGGCCCATCACAGAGCTGGTTGGGGTATTGTGGGCATACTCCTCCACCCATTGCAGCTGTAGTGACCAGGAAGAAGAATTCTGTGACAAAATAACTGTTTCCATCTTCTGTTTCTTACATTCAGTCTGACGGACTGTGGTGAAAACTTGAGGTGAGCTGAGCAGCCTCATTAGCTGAAGTGAGCTTGAGCGGGAGCCATCTTGCTAAAATGGTTGACAACAGACAGGATTACAATGTTGCCCCTAGAAGGAAGGATACCGGTAGTAAAGTCCAAGGAGATGTGGGACCATTGGTGACGAGCAACTGTAAGAAGCTGAAGAAGGCCTGATTGGGCTCGGCAAGATAACTTGTGTTGACAACAGACAGGGCAGGCCATGACAAGTCATGAGGGACCTCTTCCAAGGTGGCCCACTGCTGTCAGTGGGCCACCTTGATTCCCATGCCAGTAACCTTTCATAGTTCACTGGCGAGGACTCGATTGAAGCTGAGGTCTGTTTCTCCCCCTAAACGGGCCCTTCCTGTCAGTTGATTAATAGCAAAGGCGACTTTCTCAACCTCAGAGGCCAAAGTGTGTGGTTGGGGACCAAGGAGATGGGAGTTAGATGTTACTGGGACTTGGATGGAGCGGGCAGGGTCGGTAACATGAAATCAGTCTGAAAGGAATACTAAAAAGTCAGATAAAAGTGGCCACAAACTTTCAGGCAGGGAATGTGTGTAGAGCTGAGGTTTGCGAGTTGGAAGGATGGTTGGGGAAAGAGTGACAGGTGTAACAGATTGTCCTAAATGTGGTGCAGCAGGCTGTGACATTTTGAGCAGCTCTCTTGTCCATCTTTACACAATACAGTCAATAGTTTATAATAATTACTGAAACATATTTGAAGATTTCCATCTTGGTAATATATTTCTTGAAGTAAAGCACATACCTGAATTACATTTCTGTAAAGCCCTCCTAATTTTGTGGGGTGAGACCAAACAATGTCATGCACTAACGAACAAAAAAAACCAGCATTTCACAGTGATTAGTTTAAAAAAACAAAAAAAAACCTAAATGTAACTTTAGTGCTGTTGGATGTGGAGCTCATCCTGACTCATCCTGTGATTAGTGCACAGCACGAGATCCCGGTGTCAGTGTAGAGCCATTTTGCTGTAAATGAATTCCCCAACCGGATGAGTCATGTCACTTTTTTTTATGATCCATTACCTTGTCTGAATGTGGAAGTTGTTTGTGGTCCCAGTGTGCTCGTAGTCGTGCACTGCCGCTGCAAAGATCATGGCGAAGATCTCAAGCTCAGTCAACCAGTGCTGGAGGCAAAGGAAGAAGAATCAGGAGAACAAGGGGTGGTGAAGTGTGGTGGCGTGGATGAAGGGGAGAGGGGGGTTAATAAGAGATGTATACAGAAGTATGAACAGCGTTGAGGGGAAGTGACAGGATAGAAAAGACAGAGAGGGAGGTTGGAAGGGCAAGTAATGAACAAAAGAAGAAAGAATGGACAGAAATTAAAGAAGAGAAATGAGAAGCCAGGGAACAGAAATGGGAAAAGAGAAGGGAGGGAACGGTCCATCACATCATAAAGATGTAAAAGAGAAGAGTTGCGCACAAAGAGTCACAGAGAGGAATACATTACAGTCAGGGATGAGATGAGACAAATGGGAAGGAGAAGATAGATGAAAGGTCAGTAAAACAGAAATGAAACTTTCGATAAGACGGGCTCCACTGACAATCACATTTTGAACTGTCAGATTGTGAAGCATATTATCCCAGATGCATCTATCTATCTATCTATCTATCTATCTATCTATCTATCTATCTATCTATCTATCTATCTATCTATCTATCTATCTATCTATCTATCTATCTATCTATCTATCCTAATGAATTTATGAGCTCTCGGTGTGTGTGTGTGTGCTTGTGTGTATCATTACAGGCCCTCCTTGTGTTGTTAATGGAGTGGTGCTAGTGGGTTGAGTTGGAGCAAGATGGCCGCACCCTGAATGTAGTTACTCATGGGGTCTTACTTCATGAATGACCTGCTGATTGTCGATTTAATGTAGTCTGAAGGGTCTGTGAAATGACAGATGCTGCTCTCCTGCTCTCCCAGGAGCCTTTGCTTCTAGCCGTCATGCGGTTTACTCTGTGAGGCGCTGCCTAAACAAACACACGGCGTCGACAGCTGTCGGAGCCGACTTATTAGGGTGATTAAATAAAAATGGTAGGAGTGAGGGCAGTCGGCCCGGCTGGCTGGTTTGGGGGCTGAACCTAGCAAGACTGGTCATTTTTTCCCCCCCTGTGGAATGAATGCCCTAAAGTCTCTCCAGTGGAAAGGCCTAAAATATAGGCCATCTGATGGAAAATAACAGTGGCAGAAAAATTCTGAAGAGAATAAATGAAGTAAGGCTCCGGCGAGAATTCAATGGCTGAAATGTAATTATGAACAAGTTTTTCCTTATAAAAATGTGTGCTGATGTTCTCGAAGCCTGCCCCGAGCAAAGCCTTTTTCCATGAAAGGATTACTCTTGTTTATAAAGAGGAAAAAACATTGAAAAGGAAATCAGAATACTGTTGGGATCAGGCGAAGCTTTCCGACTTTGAGCCAAACAGTGTGTGACAGCGTGTCTGGATTGTGTGATTTTTTTTTTTTAACAGATAGGTATACAGTACAGTTCAGTCTACTCACCACCATCCCAGTCTTGAGTAACAAGTAGTGCACGGTCTGTGTGACGTCGGCAGCATGGATCAGATTATGATAGGGGTTTTTGTGTTTGCTGTATCCAACTTCCAGTGCCTCAACAAATGACACCAGGGAGGAAATCGGGATCTGAGATCAAAAACAGCAACAGAAACTCAAATGCAAGCTAAATAAAATGAAAAAAATAAACTATGAAGACACATTTATTTATTTATTTATATTTAAAGATATCTGGGTGAATAGTAAATGCCTGCAGAGTCCTTGGGGGATCTAAAACTGATGTAATAAACCCAAAAATTGGGAATCCTACAGGGAACGGCATGCTGAGATCACATATTCATATCAACTTCATTTCATTGGCTCTTACATGCTGCTACTTTGAGTGTCCTCGACTACAAGAAGGAAGGAAATGAGCTCTGGCATCAGATCCTATGAAGTGTGTCCACCCACCCTCATATTATGGTACTTGTTGAAATATAACATCACAATTTACTTCTAAGAGTCATAAGGTGGAGTGTCCTCAATTCCATCGAGGGAAGCCCCAGTGAGGGGAAACGTGAAGGTTATTGTGGTTTATCCTGAATAATTCTGGGTTTTCTTTGTTTACATGGCACAGATCACGCCCAGGAAACCCCAGGCACATCTTTGTGGTTTTACCTTGAACCGGCTGATGAGGTCGTATCTTGTGAGCAACTCGTAGAATATGAACTTAAGGGCGTGGTCTCCGCTGGCCTCATTAAGAGCAAACACGTCGAAGGACCACTTGTCGACGTTCTGCATGTGTGTGGGGGAGAACATGAATGACATGCAAATAAGGTTCTTACTTCATGTCTGTTCTTCTGCAAGGAAGCATATGTTAATACCTTAAGCACAGATATGACAGAAGGCGGGTAGCTGAGTCCGACCATATTGGAGGTGCGACGGTACATCCTGTTTGGGAGAGATAAAGACATTGCATTTCCTAATTACGCCTTAAACAACAGCCTGGAAGTTTCCCCAGGACTTATTAGAAACCTTCAGAATGGCACACGTCAGTTTGAAAATGCAGCAGCTGCAAGTCTGTATCCACCCCCCTCCCATGCATGTAAAAGGTTTAAAGCTTTGTTGGAATATTCTCATTTAATCACCCCATGCAGCTGGAAAGCTGGGAATTTAGTGCACAATTGCTCTGGAACAGACAAGTCCAACAATTACCGATTCCAGTCAGAGAATATAATGCTTGCAGTTTTTAACTCTCTTTCCTGACTGACAGCTTCACCATTTTGATTTGCATCTTGCCCTTGCCGATCACTGGTGGGGATATCTGAAATCAGGATTCCCTCAACAGAGAGAGAGAAAAAAACAGATTAAGTAAGATTAAGGCTTACATGTTTGAAGCTTACTGATCTGAACGAATGCATGTTGCATGTTAGCGCGTGATAAAGCGCAGCCTTGGGGAGGGGTCCATGTGTAACCCTGAGTGATTGCACTTCGGCAGCTCGCCGAGGCTGTTATGATATACGACTGACACACAGGTGAAGTCATTGCAGGAGGCACGTGTATTTCTACAAGAGTGATTGGCCTGTACTACCTCGCTAAATAAAATAGAGACATTTAGAGTTTTTAGTTGCGTTATTCTCTTACCAGTCATCTATCCCATACACAGTGGGAGGAAAATATCAATTATAAATTTACTCCAGGCTGTACTTTAAAAGTGTACTTAATTAAATCATTTTATGATTTTTTTTTATTCTTTCACTGCACTAATTTGTCAGTATGATTTTTAGAATTAAGGGTTTATGTGAAGGAGAACTGCTTTACCGTCCATTATGGTAACTATTGCATTAACATGGTCCTTCAGAGGACACATTTGAGTAAAAAGGCTTAAGTTTGGCCTTGCTTAACGGACAAATAATGTCGCAATTCTACAATCACATAGTCCTTCTGCAAGGCCAAACAAAACATGTTGATAGCTTTGAGTGTCTCCTGGTGAAGGGTGACCAGTGATTGGTAACACTTTCTTGGAGGGAAGACAAAAGGTGGCAGATGATATCAATTATTTAATGCTGATGAACTGGTGCTATATGCATGTGTCTTCGTGCTGGGGGATTGCACACGATCACCTTTCCACAAATATGCCGGCCTGAACAGCGTGGACGATGCTGCGGAAGCGAGGTTTCTCTTCGTTGCGTCGCAGCATCAGGCCCATCTGGCGGGTGAAGGTGGAGGCCAGCCAGTCTCGCACCTCTGAAGGCACCGACTCTGACTGGATGTCGCTAAGCTCATCCTCTGTGTCCACCAGACGCCTGGAACGTTGAGAGAATGTGGTAAGTAACACAACAGAAGCAAATGTGTGGAGTTTAAAATTGTCAAATATTTATTGTGGATTTGTGAGGGATCAAAAGCAAATCCCAGAACAGTCCATCAAATAATATCCCTTCTTACGTAACATCAAAACATCTCTGGCCTCTTAAACAGCATGTTGGAGGCGTACTCAAATCCAATTCTGGGTCATAATTCTCCACAGCTACCCTGCTTTGTTGACAGGGGATCAAGAGCAAAGCCTGTTGGTCTCCACCAGCTGAACTGAATACACATTCTTACGGCAAAGAGAAAGATTCACATCATGGTCATAATCAGGAAGCTATGTAGAGTCTGTGCGGGATAGTTTATCACCCCGCATCCTGGACTGGTCAAACCAATGCTGGTCCTAATCTGGTGGGGAGGGGAGGGGCTCTAAATGATGAGAGATTTATATAATTTCATAAGCCTCAGGCATATCTCAGATTCTGGACCTGTGCTTGCCCAATCACATACTTTCATGTACACAATGTAGTCTGGTTTCTGACTTCAACAAAACTCAAACACTATGGTTAATTAAAAACAATGGAATATTTAAACTAGCCTGAGTAAGTTGCATTTAAGAAATCATAACCAGCAAAGAAGAACAGAAAAGAAACACATCCAGTTTCCCTGTTTTGCCATGTGGAGCTGCAGTGATTTGTGATCAGATTCATCCAGTGGATCTGTAGTAATACCACTTTCTGCAGCCTCTTTTTTGTATATTGCTTGTAAATCCTAAACAGAATAAAACACAGGGAAGTAAAATCTTTAATATTATACATATATATGGATATATACAGTATATATATATATACATCCCTCACACTTTACTGGTTACTTTCTGATTTGGTAAAGTAAGTATTTGTCCAAATAACTGAGCCAATGTTGGAAGGACCACAGTTCGGTTTGATTGCCCCTCTAATAATAGTCATTTACATTACAAAGTGTCCCCTTTGTCAGTGTTGTGTTGTTGATCTCAAGGAATTCTCCATTTTCCTGCGGTAGTTAGCTTGTAAGAAGGCTTCCGATCTCTTACCGCGTCTCCTCGATGTAAACAGATTCCAGCACCGATGCTGCATACTCCAGGTTCTTCTTCAGGTCATTGAGGGAAGCCTCTCCTCTCTCCAGCTGCTTTACCAGACATCTTAATCTAAAACAGGGATTCAACAGCCATTCAGTAAATAGAATTACTCCCTGGCCCTTTTGACATGGTAAATTAATTGCGATTCTTATTGAATTAATCTGTCCATGTCTTTTTCCTTTACTACACATTTTTTCTGGAGAGATTTTTTACTCTATTCCATAAAAAATAAAATGATCCCATTGTTTTGTGTCACTGTGTGCCAAAAGGAAAACTTAATGCAGTGTCATAATTTAGCAACCAGAACACCGAATCTACTCATTAAAAAAACTGGGGGGGGGGGGGGAACAACATTTCATCACAAAGACATAAGACACAACCTGTTCTGATCCAACTCACCAATTAATGAAGTTTAATGAGACCTTTCAGTTTCAGACAGTGATGTGGTTTCTAGTGCTCCATTTATAGTTGTTTAAAATGATCTCCTGGAGGTCCACAATGGTTTGGATTACACAGAATTTCACAGTACACCTACATCTGATGAATGTTGTTTTCATTTTTTTCATTACAGGGTGAGAAATGGAGTCTGTGTGTTTAGAATTTTGATGCTTGACTATGAATTTATGGTGCCCAAATTGATGATGATATAACTCTGGCTGTAGTTTATAATGACAGGCCTATCTATATACATTATGGACACACTAATGTTGATTCTACAGAAGTTCCTATTATATTATAACAAATTTAAGGTGGCATCTGACCATGGGAAGTGAATAGACTTCACTGCTATTATGTGAAATGATGAAACTATTTCTAAGAGTATTCTATAAATTATGTTGCACAAAATTTAATATCACGAGATTGAAGTCCACGTTTGCTATTCAACAACATGCATGGAGACCGAGATGGCCAACATTCTTTGGTCTTGCATACATTTTTCTGCAGTCAAGGGCACACAGCAGTCAAATATGTTGCTGAATAACTAAACAGAGAGGTGACACGCACATTCATTGATTGCATTCACTGACACCCATTTTACATAAAAGCTTCAAAAAAATATAGGGAAAATATACTATACAAACTGTGCTCTTCATAATGAGGTGACATACTTCACTTTATTTCTGTTTAAAATTTGCTATTTCTTTGGACTAAGGTAAACTGAAATTAATATACTACTACTACTACTATTACATGCTAATCAGGTTTGAACAAACAAGTGTGTAGATTTGATTAACTGCATCATCTTCAGGCGGTCTCCTTGCCAACAGCATGTAACGACAGCCAATGAGACGCACCGGATCAAACATTACAGCGAGCTGAGCAGAGAAAGAAGAGAATCCAACTACTGCTTTTTAAATATAATGTACAGGTTTATTCATTTTAAAAGTTAGGCTATACGTAATTAATGTTTATTTGTAATTATTGTAATTATTATGTTTCATTTTCATGCCAAAAATATCTTAAAAGATTATTAATGATAATGACTGAATGAATGTGGTGGATTTATTTGATTTCCATGACCAAATTTCCGCCAACCAGATGTTCACAACTATGAAAGTCATTTTTCATTAAGTCAATTGTCAACAATCTGCTGCAAAAGCCATAATTTCCATGTTTCTGCCCAACATTGCTTAAAAAGAAGCCTTGAGCAACAAAGAAAGTGGCTCTGGCGAAGTTTCTGACCGTCATCGATCGTTGTTAAAGCAAAAGATCAACAAAGTTATGAAACCATATTTTCCAGATGTCGTACATTTCTGTTCAAATCTCTATTGATGGGCCTCCCCCCGCACCCCCCACACACACAAAAATATGAATTTCCTCTCCTAAATGCACGCAGACAACCTCAAGCCTGTAAACCAGGAAACCTTCGACTATGACAACTGCTTCTCATGCAGAAAATCTCTGCCGAGCTATTTCAAGGCGGTAAATGGATGCCGAGTACGCTGCACTTGTGATTTGGACGCACTAATGATGGTTATTAAGAACAGCTGTGTGCCAGCGAGCGATCATTCTTTTATGGAAGAGCTGAAAAATATCCAACCTCCTTCACGAGTTCCCCTTGTCAGACTATAATTCAGGAGATAATCTTGGACATCGTTCCAATGGCCAGTAACTTTGTTGTGGCTTCGCTAAATCGCCGCGACCGCAATGCGAGTATTTTGGAAAACGGCAACGTATTTGCTGCTATTTGAATGAAAATAGAAAACAAAGAGGCGCCAAAGTGAATCAGCATATCTGTCAACCGGGCGCGAACTGGATCATTTCACTTGCTGCAACTGTCAAGGGAGGCAACATGCTGAGTCAAGCCCAAAGCGACTGGGAAATTCACTTTAGATTAGAGGAAATGCTCGTAGGCCAGATGAGCAACAGTGTGCAATTTGCTTCAGCTGAACATTTAGTAGTGATGCAGTTGAGTTAGTTCACTCCCTTATTTCCACCAGCAGCCGCTCCCTCTGTATTGCTCAATCTTTCATTATATCAGTAAAAGTTTCACAGTAACATGAAATCCCAGTACTGTTGCCTGATGATCTTTACAATATACTACATTTAATCATATATTATTTGTGTAGGAATTATCTTTGTTATTCATATGCAGTAATAATATTATACTAACATACACTATATAATATTTATATATTAGGCTAAAATAATATAGGTTTATACACCATACAAGTTTGGAAGTCTAATCTACTGTGAGTCATACAGAATGCCATTAAATTCCTATGGAATTCCTATGGAATTTAATGGCATTTGTAATGAATGTTGCTGAAAGAGAATATAATACAGAAGGCACAAGCCAAATTTGAAGCAGCGTGAGCACACCAATTGACACACGTGGCCTGACACCTTCCAATAACCTTTCTAAAAAAAAAAAGATCAATGATATACACCAATTCTATCGGTGACGTGAGGTCGCATTTGGTTGGTATTTTCTCTGCCGAATCTCCGCTCTAACATGTGATTTTGGACAATAATGTTGTCTAGTGTTTTGGCACAGCACAGTTATCTGCAGAAATTCCCCTTAGAGCTTATTTCTGCAGGCAGCTATAGAGGAGATGGCTCCCAGAGGCTCCCAGACTGGAATTCAGCTCTTTGAGATGTGCTTCTCGCATGTCCCAATGTTATACCCTGCATGACATCTTAATACATTGTGGACAGGTGCAGCCGCATTGGGTCAGCTGACCTTCAAGGGCTCTAATACTAAATCAGAATGTGTTGATCAGCTACCATGAATGGGGGAAAAATGCTGCAATGCAACAATAAAAGCTAGAAAGAAAAAAAAGATGCACTGATCAGTAATGATTTCATTGAATTTTGTGTGGGAGTGTTTGCTTACAGACGAACCTTATTACAAAGAAGGAAAGAAGTATCATTGAGATTAGAAACCACAAATCAGTGAGAAAAAAAAAGAAATAGATGATCTGCAGAGCAGCTGTAAGATTCTAGATCAGCCGCCATAACAGTCACGTTAACATCCTAATACTACTGCAAAGCTCAGAATATGTATTTTAATCCCATGACTGTCATGTAAAAAAAAAAAAATCCAGTCTTAATATTTCAAATTGTTTCATGAAAGTGTTTTTTTCCCCCAGTGGCACCCATCCTTATATTTGGTCAGAGACAAAGCGGGACAAAGACACGAGCCTCCAGCTGTCTGCGGCTCTATGTGAAGATGAGGGATTTATTTTCTTTCCCTCGTAGGGCTGAGCAGAGAGCACAGATAGGAGATTAAGAGATGAATTTCAGGTTGAAAGCTATTCTCAGTGCCTCTAGCATTTTGGCCCCAGCTGACCTTTTCAAAGAGAAGAATTAGATGATAAATTAAAGAACAGAAGTGTCAAAACAACTGTGGTGTACAGATGTCAGTTCCTCAACAGCTGCTGTGATAACCACTTCAAAATATATGTGATGTGTAAAATGTTGATCACGGCAACATCGTATCTCTTTAATGTATGCAATGTTTGATGTAACATGGGAAAAAACAATCTGCATTGTCCATTTTTGCCTTGCAACAGTTAATGTCCATTTGCTACTCAGGACAAAGCAGGCGAGGCTGATTGAGCTCAGAGGAATCACAGCCCAACCAGCATGCAAAATCTGATCACTGCTCGTGTTCCGATGCCACTCCAGCCTGGAAGGTATATAATCAATGGTGTAGGGTCAATGTAATCACCCAGAAAGATTAATGTGTTTTCACGGAATAGCCAGGTTGAGCTGATAAGAGGTACGAAGCCTGTAGCAACATGATGACTCATTTAAGCCGTACATTCTGCAGCCTCTATCGTCATCTAGGGCTGCAGAGGAAAAGAGGCTTGTGCTGGGACATCCACACGTTCATTTCACGTTGCACCAACCTCTACCAAAATAATCGCCAAAATAATCAAAAGCCACTCTATTAAAGTTAATAAATCCTTAGTACCTGCAGAAAATAGACATAGCTTTTGTGTTCTATTACAAATGCTACACTTACCAAAGGTTCTATCTGTAGAGTTTCCACCTTTTTTCAGGGGTCCACATTTTTCTTTACAGAAACAGTTTATTTAAAAAATAAAAAAAAATAAAATCATAGTTCGCAGTCTGCCTTTTATAATGGTACAAATACATCACTACATCTTCAAATACATCAGTGCAAGAAGGTAATTGAACCCAGGGGAAGCTGGGAAATATCTAATAATTGCAGTTTTAAAAATCTCATTTGTTTCACTGCTAAGTTTTTTAATTTAGAAAAACGCCGCGTGTAATTGTGTTGTAAATCTTGTCCGATCTACAGCAGCAACTGGGGAGAGGTTCATTTCAGTTAACTGGAGTTTGTAGTGTAAAGGAAAATTGATCTGCACGAAGGTACTTCTCCAGGCTGACATCGTTTCTGGCTGTAGAAATATCTCTCAGTCAATAAGGCTTCAGGTGCATCGGCAGGCTGGTTGGAGATAACCAACGAATTCATAGAAACATCCACTTCAGCAAAATCACTCCTTATTCTGGGTGAGTTTAAACCTCATGTCAAGCCCCTGAAGTATTCAAAGTGCAGCCACAGTGGATGTAACATGCGATCCTCGAACAGTATTCGCTACAGCATCACAGAAGTTTTATATCTTTTCAAAACAAAGCCTTTACTGTGGGTGGTTACAAGTGACAGATGTGACGGGGGATCAGCAGTTGGCTCAATGCAGCCCACTCATATCAAAATCTGCCATTTACATCCATTTTTTGAATAACAATTAAAAAACACAAACAATATTTTGTGTCAAAATCTGCCCATATTGAGAAGGAAAGAACACAAAGAAC
The DNA here is from genome assembly GCF_901000725.2 of Takifugu rubripes. Taxonomy (NCBI): domain Eukaryota; kingdom Metazoa; phylum Chordata; class Actinopteri; order Tetraodontiformes; family Tetraodontidae; genus Takifugu; species Takifugu rubripes. Next base: position 5,136,317 of record NC_042306.1, read on the forward strand.
AACCAAAATATACAGAAAATGGTCAAACATCATTTACCTCTCATTATTGCTTTAAATGAGTCACTCACTATGGGTATCTAACTTCATGACAGATTAAACAACTTAATAACAGTTAATGTATTTATTTCTGATTTATTAGCTATTAAATGAAACAGTGGCTTCAAGTCCAGAGGCTTGGTTTTGCAAAATATTTTCCTAACATGCTTCAGGACCGCTGGATATTTGGCTGAGGTAGCAGCAAAATGGCCAATTAACTTTTGGGTTATGACTGGAGATTGGGTTTGTTAGATAGAAACCTGTGATGGCGTTCAGCTTCATGTCAGGCTAAAGATTATGTCTTACAGAGAAACGTAGCCTCACTTATCTCCCGATACGGCCATGGCCACACAAGGATGCTCATGAACATGTACATTGCGGCATCAGCAAGTTTCAGTCTGTACAAAGTGGCTGGATGGGAGGCAATGGGCCATTTGGCACCAGTAAGCGCTGGTGTTTGATTTGCACGCAGCAAAGTCATCAATTTAAAAGGTTAAGCATTTATTTTCTATTTCATCCCGCTTGAGCATGAAACTGCCAGACTACCTATGAAATAAAGCTCCATACCAATACATTTTTGCTAGAACCCACAGACTGTATTTTAAGAGCAATTTTCAATATCCACAAGAGTTACATAAAATCTTTTATTAGTATTACTTTTTGTAACAGCAAAAACCTATTACAAAATATTAAGGTGCTACAATATTATTTTATCTACAACAATGAGCTTGGGGATTGGAAAGTATTGTAAAAGCAGAATTCTAAATGCATAAATAATAAATGTCATTCGATTTTGAGTATCTGCTGATACTGAGTCCTGATGCGACACTTTGGCAATGCAACAAAAAGAAAAAGTAAAACACCTCCAAGTTTCCTCTTGAGGGTTTTTAAAAATGATCATTATTGAAACAACGAACAGATCAATACATCACTATTGAGTCCTACTTACAGCACCACCTAATGGTGACAGGAAGTTACTGGCTTTAAGGAGTACACCTGAAATTACGTTGTTAAACTGTACATAGATCGAAAGTGGTGAAGCATTCGGTACTATTGGATTATAGCAGACATTTACCACGTTTCACTTAATAATTCCAAACATTTGATGACATTTGATTTGCTCTTCTGATCTTGCCCTATATATTCATTGACAATGAATATGCACCATAGAGCCTTAATGACACAAGTCAACTTTATATTTTTATGCTTCGACTCTCTGGAAAAGGTAATGTTGCAGTCATGAGACATCAGTGATCTCCATCTTTTCCACCTGATTCTGATTGTTTGAAACTCTCGTGATCGAGGACATTCCAATTTATCACCGTCCCAAATAGCTGCAGTGTGGAAGATGCTAAGTATGTTAGCAAAGTCGCATATAAGCAACAGAAATGATGTGATTTGTGATAAAATTCTGAAGTATCTGAAACAAAGCCTATAATTCAGCCCGGAACAAAATTAGACTACAGGAGGGTCAATGCCTTGTAAAACCACCAGGAACATATTTTATTAGACAGTTTAAGTGTATCAGAAAGTCTCTGTAAAACCTCATTCTAAGCCCTTATAAAACCGACCTGACAAGGGCAGAGATGAATAATTTACTTTTCAAACAAAGGGTGTCATCTCTACTTAGTCAGACTTGCTTTTCACTGATAACGTGTTCCCCAAGCAGAGAACCACAAAGGTAGAACCCTATAATTCATGTCCTCCACACTCATTGCATGTTCTTCCTGGGACAGTTTCAACCATAAAAGGACTCTATGTACTTTTTTCTTCAGAGTTTATGTTTCCTGATTTTATGGGTGGTTAAAATGCCTGCAGTCCCCTCTTTTACCTTGGTTTATATCCCAACTATATTTTCAGCACCCCAATTGTGTCCCCAGCAACAGAAGAAGGCTGCCAAGGCTGATCTATCATTTGAGCTTCTTGGCATTCATGTAAAGGCAGCCAGATGCTTTTTGTGTGTGTTTCATGAAAAGCATATCCCTTGTTCCCTTGGTTGAGCTGGTATAAACCAAAGCCAGCATCCCAGTCAGTCCTGTCATACCCACTGGGCATAATTTACCTTATTTGATGTCCTATTTACTTGTAGGCTTTTGCTGAATGACCAATTATATTCATCCAAAATTGAATTGTGGATTAAAAGGCTGCGATGATAGCAATACTAAACGAAACCAGTAGGTGGCCTAATCTAAAGTATATGAGCCAAAAATAAAGATGATTTATTCTATGTTTTTATGATAGATGCTCTTTCAATCTATTTAATGTGGATGTATACCAGTCCAAACATACATGAAATGTAAACAGGCATGACCATTTATTGTGGTCACAGATGATGGTGAAAGAAAAGCAGGTCTGAATAAAACCTGAGTTCAAGGCTACATAGACGCCAATGTCTAATGCATCACATAATTAGGGTTTTAATGGACTAACTAATGATGGTAATTGTCTCCCTTTCATCCGAGGCTTTCTTGGCATTATGGGGGGAAGGGTTTTAATGACTTTGATACTGAAGGGATGAGCCAGTATCTAAACAGGAAATGGGGGAAGCCCAGATAATGACATTAAGATAGTTACCTTGTGTATTACAATATCATTGCTGAGTAGAGCTGATGAAGACCCATTTCTTAATTAATTAAAAGCAAACGCTAAAGGCTTTCAAATTATAATCACAGACACAGATAAAAGATCACTCTGATCCAGAACCGATAGCGATACACACAGATAACAGTGACTGTGGAGGACCCTGATGGAAACATGGGACAGTGCCAGGCCAGATAAGTGTCCACCTGGAGTTACCATCAGCCAGATGTTTCTGCCAGGTCATTTGGGTAGAGCATTAAGCTGAATATGAAAAGAAAAGAGAGAACAACAGTCCCAGGCACACTGTGCTGCTTGCAGCACAGCTGTTCTGGCTTTTTTTCCCCCTGCACTGCCATGGCAACGCAACATGTAAGTGTGAAAAAATTTTCACGGGCAGTGGTCAAAATGCTTCTGAATTAATGTGATATTTTTTTCCTTAGGATGTTTTTTTGTTGTTGTTGGCAGTGAATTATCTAAAGAGAGACAAAGCACCTACAAGCAAGTGTTTTGTCACCACCTCATTCTGCTTTGCAAAATATGTACATGGAATCGTCCACTTGTTCTCGAACTATTCAACAACGAGGCCCCTCAGGCTGTCGTTAACTGCTGTTGGTATCCAAACTCTCTTATTTGGCCTCATGCACTTAACAATAGGTAACACACTTGGTCCTTCTTTTGGCCACATTTGTATTTTATACACTCTCGAAAAAACACTTTCTGATTGCAGATTTTTGTTTATTAATGTCATTTGCTGCTCCCACTGGACATCACTAGGGGCCAAAACACTTACAGTAAATGGTGATTACTAGATATAGTCTTACACAACAAGAATTATAATGTGTTAACAAGAATGTGGATTGGACAGCTTTGTTTGGAAAAATGAATATATCAATGGATGCAGAGAGTCTTTGTAGAATTTCTTTTTAAATAGCAATTATTTAATTTTTTTTAAATGTGGCTTTTTCCACAATATTACTGCTTTGACTTTTGCTTTTAAACTGATTTACTAGTTAAAGAAAGTTCATCGGCAATTTGGTTTATTCTACACAAATAAGTTAGAGTTTTAAATACTTGACAAAACGCTTGTGACACAGGAAGATTGCTGAGTTCATTTCCCAATTTGATGAACGTTTGGATTAAATTGGGTTTATCAGCCACTACGGTTGTCTTTTTCTCTGTCATACTTTGTTAGCAAAAGCAATCGAGTAAGGCCGGTCTATCAAACATCCCCAGTGCAGTCGCACAGTCTCTGTTAAAATGCAAACACTGTTATTTTGAATTACAGAAACCTCGGTGTGCAATCAGTATTTAGATGCTTCACATAAATGAACCCAACTGCAATAATATACACCATGGAGCTGGAGCTCTTTGAATGCTAACAAGGGGGAATTCTAAACATACACAGATGGAATATTTTCAGCTCTCCACTGAGATTCCATCTTTTTTTTTTTTTTACAACATATGTGTCAGTATGAACTCCAATTGCATTGATGTAACACCATTAACAAAGCCATATCGAAGTCCCCACTTCAGCGAATAAATACTAGCATTTGGTAGCTTAGGATGGCACTGAAGTCAATATTGTAATCACCCTGTGCTTATGAGCTGAAATTATAGGAGAAATCGCACTACATTCTTGCCAACAACTTCTGGTAGCACCTTCCTCTTATAGGTTTACCATTATAAGATAATGTTTGGCTTAATTACATTTGAGTGGACAAGCACAAAAATAAAAAAATACAGGAAAAAACCTGTGTAAATTGCATCTATTTGTGGAACATAGTGCCAGTCAGTAGACTTAACCTTATTTTATTTTTCCAGTGCTCACCCCATGTCAGAGCTTCAAAACAATGTTATCACTGCCATCAGTTCTTTTCCAAAAATCTTATAATGTAGAAAAAGATTTTTGAGTGTTCATAATTACCATGTTGGATGTGTTGCAATGCCTAGTTTGACAGGCTGTTGAAGTATTCATTCACACTAATACTTGAATATATATGCACCTTTTACAGCCCCTCGCAACTGAAAACACGATTACAGTTGTAAAGATCTTTAAGTATTATGTCGTCACCTGCTGCCAGAGCCTGTTCATTAATGCTGCTCCTTGGCTTACAGTAAACTGTGAGGAACATTAGGCAGCTGCCCAAGGTCAAATGGATGTAATGACATAAATGTTAATTGCAGCGTTGCTTCAAAAAGACTATTCAGACTTGGTAAACCCTAAAATAACTAAGGTAATTCGTTTTGCAATTGCATAAGTGGCCTTCTTAAGGATCGAAAAATAACACACAGCCCAGAACAACCTGTTGGTTAAGCCAGGTGGTGTTATTTAAAGAACTCATGTTACTAATTACTAATGGAAGTTTTAACTATGTGTAGTTTTGTATTGTAAGGGTAGCTTTTAAAAAAAGTAGCAGAACAGCCTTAAATACTAAATTCCAGCTATTGGGTGTTTGCGCAATAACATAACACTGGAATAAAGTGTCAGACGGGTAGAGGAAGCAAGCTGGACCAGTGAAACAAAATATTCACTGCCATTCATCTGCCAAATCAAGTGTTCAGTAATCCTCTCAGCTAATAAAACACATGAAAACACATGAACATTCTGCTTGGTTTACAACTGAACCTCTAAACTATGTCATCTATTTCCTCTCTTCACATGCAGACATCGAAACACTCCTGCTTCTCTCCATATTGTCAGCAAGAAAAAGCCAATTTATAAATGCTGTCTATTGTACATAAAAATATTAAGGAATGAATAAGCCATTACTATAACATGACATAAACAGTTTAATGCCTGCATGTAATTAAACAGCAACAAAATCACTATGCTAGAGAGGATATAAACAGCAGTAAACTCTGAACTGAACTGACCCAACACATGCGGCCGGGCAACGGCCTCTGCAGGCATTAATGTTGGACTAATGTGCTCTTCCTTTTACTAGAGGGACTATTATATGAGAACATGTTATTTTGGCTTGAAAGGTTCTTGAAAGGTTTCTCCAGAGACATTTGGATCCATCTGGCTGTACATATGTCATCGATCTGCTAAATGTGTATTTCATGCTAGCTCAACAGTGTAAACAGATGTCCTACTTTACAGTTGGGATGCAATTTATGTGTTTTTGTCCTCTGTCCCACATATGAAAACAGTCAGCTACTAGCTATTGCAATAGACTCAAGCATGGGAGCATTTATTAGTTCTGATTTTCATTTTCTTCAGAACAGTTCAGATGTTCCAAAATACAAGTGCTGCTGCATAATTGTTGCGATTCACAAAAATATGAGGACAAAAGATTTAAGTAATCTTTGGTTACCAGAGGAGGGTGGACTCTGGGATTGTTGGAGCCAGAAGGACACTATCCCAACAAATTACTATAGTTTCATCAATAAATGAAATGTCATTGGAATATTGCCCCATCGCAAAACTATATTAAGCTATATAGAAACAGCTTTGGCATTGTACAGCCACTGATTCCAGAGTTAACAAGATAACTAATTCATTGCAATATTCATGTAGGTTTTACATGACCTTCCAATGATTTGACATCACAGAGGCATAGTTGGATGCACATCCATTCTTTAAACCTAAAACCTTTCATGTAGTTTATTTACATGAAAACTAATGAAAAGCAAGTGTGTTCATGTGAGTGTGCATGTTGACTTTGATGTGATAAACTTAGAGGGAGGGTTCAGTTACGCGATTGAATACCCTGCCTCACACCTTGGGGGATTTCAAAAGGGCACAACACATCAACCATACCTTCCCTAAGTATTTTGTTAATTAACTTTTTTTTAGGATGGTTTATCAGGCACACAACTGCAAAGTCTTCCCAGAAAACCAAAGCCATAAATAATTTTCAGCAATTAATCTCAACTTATCTAAAGCTAACAAAAACAAATAGAGACTTATTTTTTGTGTGCTTTTAAAGGTAATAAAAGTATTCTCTCCGCCCCCTACACACCCAGCCTGGCAACTTCTATCTTTGTGAGGACTTCTATAGGCCTAACCCTAAGCCCAACTAACCCTTATCCTCACCCTGACCTAAACCCAATTCGAACATCAACCTTAGAACCATGTACGAACCCTTAAACAGTCCTTTGAAGTTGTGAGGACCAGTCAAAATGTCCTCACCTGACAAAAATATCCTCCTTGGATGGGATGCAGACTTCAGTACTCAGTGTGTAAGTGCAAGTAATAGAGCACACACACATACACAGAGGACATAGGAAGGTCAGTGAATTAACTGAAAACACTGAGATAAAAGCACATTAAGTGAGGTGTTTGACTCAGAACCAGAGCGTTAACATAATAACAGTGCATAATGCTCTGAGCCAGAGATTGCTTCAGCGGTAATCCACATGTACTGATACGTCTATTATGATTGCCTCAGTGTTACTTTGACAATGGCAGCAGGTGTACTGACACACAAGCTGAGACTGAATCCCAAACATGGTGTCCCACGCCTCCCTAAGCTAATTTGATGGTGGAAAGATATGCTCAGTGTTGACCACTGAGAGATAATCAGCCCAAAGAGGAGGATGGCAAAGGAGGAATGAAGAAAGGGAGGTGGCACGATAACACTGTGTCCTTGTCCCTTTTATCCACATACAGCCACACAAATCAATCAATAAAAGCTGAAAAGTGGTGCAGTGTGGTGAGAGAGGTCACCGGGAGTCTGCCCTTCAGCCCCTGGACGAACAAGGACATCTGATTGTGCTCTCAGTGGAAAAAGGGGATTGTTTATCACTTAGAATGACTGAATAAATCTGATATCTGTATTTGCTGACTATTTTTTCAGATATATTGCTACTGCTTCTGCTTTCCTTCATTCCTCCCACCTCTAAAGTTCACATTCTCATGAACAAAGCTGCTCTTATAGATCATTTATCAGTGTTTTTACTGGTGAACTACATTGCTGCTTTTACTGTACAGCTGTTTTGGAGAATGTTCCCTTCATTATCTTTACATGGAGCCGAGCCAGAGTCTCCCGGCGGCAGCCGGACATTTTGTTGAAGGGTTTCATTCATCTCTTTGGGTTTGCAGAGCTCTTTCTCCAGTCTGAATCATGTAGGCAGTAAAATACACAAATGGTTTGAACTGAACAAGATAAACACTTTCTTTGTAAGGACGGTGGCTGATAAAACGCACAAATCCAAATTGTCATCACAACGCTGATTTAACGTCCAAACACACACATGCACCCTCACGCCTGCACATGCATCACATGCGTCGAGTAAGTGGCAAACATGTTTCACAGATTGTCGAGTCCAAAAAGTCATTCGCTGTTTCTGTAACAGCTTCAGCAACTGCCAAGCACACATCACTGCTCAGCCACTTATCACCCAAAAGATGATGAAAGGAGAGGAGAAAGGAAATCATTTTATTAGAATGACACAGCAGAAGTTACTTATAAAGGTTGATTCATCTGACTAATGTTAATCTTCCCCTGGTTCAGTGCCTTGCAACTGAATTCTGTTGTTTGCCGACTATATTTGCAGGTTAAAGAGAAGAAAAAAAAGGCAACTTGCAATTTCTGGTGAGAAGCTCCAGTCAGATGGGGAGAGCAGGTACACAAACAGCAACTATCTGAAAGATGCCTGAAAATGATGCATTTTAGATTCCATATGAGAAAGACTGTGGGCTACAGGAGATATTTGAATACACAATGTGAGGCTCCTGCAACTCCTATAGGGATCAAAATGACTGAACTGGCAGGGGATGAATGTGGTGCGGTGATAGATAGCTGGGTGGAAAGAAAAACGCAGAGATGACTGCCGGGCATGGCACGTAAGTGCACACACTGAGCATACAGCACAATGGATGTATTTTCACACAGTATGACCAATATATATATATTTTTTTCTCTCGCCCTTTAAAGTAAACAATGTGCTGCCAAAAATAGTCACGGATTCACGATCTATCTCGGCATCTACCTGCCTATGGGGTTAAGATGACACGGCGGTTGGAGGAAGGGTTAACACGAACAACCAGTTTAAGGAGATAAGCTACACCATAAATCTGCAATATTATCTGCTGCAGGCAACAGAGAGGAAACGCCTGGCGAGCTTTAAGAAAGCCGTGGCTTTCAGGGCATCATCACAATTTAGGATAAGAGTCTATTGTTTAGGTTTTGTAATCAATCAGAATAACAATACACTCCGCTCAATAATGTCCTCCAGAGAAAAACAAAGAAGAGGCAAATAATTGTGGAAGCCCTTTACTGCATAATGGAAATAAAGCGCTTGAGCACGGAACACCACTGTTAAGTTATTCTATTTTTTGAAAACAAACGTACGCTGGACTTCTTTTGTTTTGGACTGGGTGCAGCTTTTGAGTGGTATCAGTTAGTGACTGCGAAATCCTTTACAGGTCAGCGCAGTGTAAACAGTGTCATTAGCAGGATGTAGCAATTTTGTTTCCTGATTCTTCATCATTTCTTTTGTTGTTTCTTTAATTGGAGGACATTGCATTACAATATACTACTCTGCATTACCATTGCAACAAATGCATCATCGTCAATAAAAAGCTAAATGATGTGGTGACTGAAAAATGGCAAAAACCATGAAAAAAGTGATAAAGCCTTGGATAATGGCGGCTAACTGGTTGTTCTTGAAAGGTAGCTGGGAGATTTGCTCCCAGATTACTGACATTACCCAAAGAGTTCAATTTTACCATGTGACTCTCAGCCTCCTCCTCACTGCACTTGTGCCCCCAGTGCACACACACACACACACACACACACACACACACACACACACACACACACAAACAGATTTAATGTGGTGGTTTCTATCATTCTCTGTTCTCTCCATTACTTTTATGTGCATGTTGCATAAAACAGGTTCTATGATCTGAATCCCATCCCCAAGAGTCCTTCATGTGTTTTTGAAACGCAAATTCCCACAAACGTACACGCACTACACGGTTGGTGCCTGGGCAAAGAGGTTTCTGCTGCATTCGCTGCTCTGTTCAGGCTCTTGTCAGATAGTACACAACCTGCACGCAAAACCTGCTTTTACTTTGATGGCACGTAATTATGGTGAGCGTTAGATGATCGGTAACACTCAGATGATCAATGACATTTCGTAAACAGCCTGCGAAAAAGACCTTCTCATTGGCACATTTGGAAGCTCATGATTGCGCATCGATTGGTCTAAGATGTATCGAGCATTGTTGTTCAGCTGCAGTTTAGTGTGTCAGGTGTCTGGGCCAAGTAGCTTTGAATTTAGCATCTACTGAAACACATTTCTGTGCAGGCAAACATTCTTTACCGACAACAATGGTTTATATTTAAATAGCACCCATATAGTAACCTAACAATGTTAAATATAGTGATGAGGTGACAAAAGGGAGGGTGATTCAAGAGCAAAAGTCACAACAGGCTATCTGAGGAAAGCAGATAACTTTTTTCATTTAAACATTTCAAAATTAGTGCGGACGTCAACATTTCAGAGATTAGGGGCTGTGAGACAGAAAGCTCCTTCTTTCAAACATTCCGAGTGAGAGAGCAGAGAGCAGGACCAGGGGTTCCAGGATGAAGTGTATGGTAAAAGGTCAGAGAGAGACTTCGGACAAGGGCACAGAGGAATTTGTAGGTCAGCAGGAGGATTATAGAGGTAATGCAAGATTTGACTGGGAGCCAGTATAGGAGGAAATAAGGGCCAGTTCTGGGGTAGTGCCTGTCTGGAGGATTAGTGAAAACCCCAGACAAAATTTTGTAACAGTTGTCCAAGTGGGAGGTTATAAAAGTAGGAATGTGACAGGAGGTGGGTTTTGTGATGGATTTTGGGCAGATGTACTAACCGGTTGATGGTTAAGAACCTAGAACTATAATAGAGCGGCACCAGTAATGTTAAAGCTGTGACATAGACTGGTGCAGGAGGTCAAAAGCTGCAGAGAGTACCATAAGAATGAATAATGTGATGCGACCAGAGTCAGCAGCAGAGAGCGTGTCCTGATTTTCATAAGGGCAGTCCCTGTAATCTAGTGTCTCGTACAGCCCATAATTAGACCTATACTGTTGGAGACATCTGCTTTTTCTGGGAGGTGTGAGAAGGGAGACCTGGGCCAGACAAAGGTAAGTAGATTTGATAGCTCAGACAGGGAGGCGGAGACTTTAAAGGGGTGGCAGACAAGGAGAAACTGATATATTTAAAGGACCCAGACTATGGTGAAACAGAGCTCTGTGACCAAAAAATCCTCTTCTAGCAGCTAGTCCTTCACTGCAGCCCGAAACACAAGGGGGATGGAGGAAATTTTGCAGCAAATACTGAGCTGTGTGGCTGGAAGGTGGTGGAGAAGTGGGAATAAAGTCATTGTTCAGCCAGTGTGCAGCCTGATCTCAGATAACCAGGGCGGTTTGTTCGGATGTTCTTGATAAGGTTCAGTTGGTGTGAGAAAGACAAATGTAATGCAGTTGTGTTTCTACACTCAAGACCAGCATGTTGTTTGTTGTACATATTCATATCTTTTACAGTGATTCCCAAATCACCAAACTGCTGCCTGCACTCCAGGCAAACAGTGTTTCCAAACAGTTAATAGCGCTAGCATTAACCTAATTATATACAGCCCATCAATTCAGCCAGGGATAGTTGTCATTACTTTTGACAAAATAAAAACTTCCAGTATAGAATCAATCAACTTGCCTCTTTTTCTTCTGTTCAAAATCTACCAGCATGAGTCAGAATTTACTAAAAAAAAAAAAGACAAGAAAATGCGCTGCTATTATCATGCTAAACGACATACTGCATGGGCTGAATGGAAATGGGAAATTTGACAGGCACAGCGACAGTAACCAGGGCTGCTTAGAAAATTGTGGGAAGAGAAGAGCTGAGAGAAACAGTGACCATATAATTTAAATAAGACAATACCCCCCCCAAAAAAGGAACAGAACTGTCGCTGAGCTGCTGACCTTCCTTCACAGCCTTTCTTCCATCTCTCTTAACTCCTATTTCAAACAAACACATACGTCCCTCTATTCCTCCCTGTGAAGAGGGCTACCACTCGTTGCATCTGCATGTGTAAGGGTTGTGTCAGTAATGACAATGTCCCAGCGTTCCTCTCTGCCAATTAGCCAGGCCGTAATTACACCGACACATATGGAGCTGTCAATCAGGCGGCTCCTCCACACAGGAACTCAACCACCCAGCAGAGAGAGTGAGAGAGTCGACATCGAAATGAAGCCTGGGAGAGAAGGAGAGTTTCCAACTGCCAGCTCCAAACGACCGCTTGCTGTGACAATAAGTAGCATGAGGAGAGTTTCGTTCAATTATTCTAACTGTGAAGCGATCCCACAGTTCACAGAATGCCATGGAACCAGCGAAGAGTGGAGCTCCTGCGACCTTCTTGTTTTTGAACTGTGGAGCAGTTCAATTCTCTTTCCCCTTTTATGGAGGTGATGCATTTTTTGGGGGGGTTTGTCAATATTATAAATAACAAGTCAATGGTTTACCACAAATTATGTACAAGGGCTTCTAACACATGAAAAAGGAGATTGGACGGGTTGCATGTGTCACCTTGCCGTGTTTTTAAACCAGCACATTCTCTGGGACCATTGTTCCTTTTACTGACGCAAAATAATATCTTAGAGTCGTGACGCGCACCTTTATTATGATGAACTAAGCCGCTTTATTTTCTCACACATCCCGCCGCTGTAAATACACAATCCACTTTGAGTTTAAAATAAATTATAATAAAATGGGAAAAAGAAACACCATTCTGACCAATGGGCTATTCATCTATTTGAGTAATGCCACAGAAGCTACAGTGACAAGCTGTTCTATTGAATTATTTAGTGGTTCGGCAGTTTCAAACTCTGGGTCTGAGCCACCCTGAGGGGGCAACATAAAGGCTGCTCCAAGCTCCGACGAGATTGTCAAATTTTTAATATGAACTAAAATGAAAGCTCGCTGGTGTGGAGTGATCAAAAGATCCTTTAGTTCTGCTTTAGTTCTTGGTTCTATTGTCCTGAGTGTAATGAACTAAATACCGACTGCATGCTTTAAATCAATATCAAGTCATCAATACCAAATGACATTATTGTAAATGACATTTACATTAATGCTTGTCCAGGGGCATTAATTAATTCCTGCTTCCACGCCTGTAAATAATTTATTTAGTTCAACGTTATTAGAGGGCCCAATTTCCCCTGAGCGCCACTGACAGGCTCAAATTCTTGAAAGTTCTCTGATAAAGAAGTGAACCTGGATTCTGCTCAAACTGTCTGTCAGGTTACGGACCAGAGAGAGACAAGGTGCGTTTGAGAATTAAGGGATATATTAATCACAGAAAACCAGGGTAATAAGTGAATTTATTCAGATTGCACTTTGTGAAACCAGTAAACAAACTCTGCAGGTGTGAGTAGATTTAATGTGAAGTTCGCAGAGATGGTAAGAAGATGGGAAGAGGAGAAGGAAGAAGTTGCAGGTCCTACCTCTGGGATGTCTTCTTATATTTGCGCCTGCGAAAAAAGAGCAAACGCAAGAGAAGTGAGATTATCATAATACTGCCATTTCTGACATTTTGCAGACACTTTTATTAAAATGACAAGACACTGAAGAAAATCCAAGAGCAAGTGCCGATTCCGTTTCTTTCCTCAGGAACTAGCAGTTGTGATTGTATTATAAGACATTTTAAGATTGTGTGTGCAAAACCCTTCATTTACTACTTTGCTTGGAGGCTTTTGGGTTATTTATTTTCTTCTGGCTAACTTCTGTAAGTTATATTTCATGATTCGGAAAATCAATTCTTGTTTTACCTTTGTGACCATTTTCAACTTGAAAATCTGCTAAATCTAGCTCAAGTACACATCTGAAACAAACGTCTCAGAATTTAGAGATACAATAAATACTTTTGCCTAAAAATAACAACAAACAAAAATGATAAATACCTCCTCCTCCCCCCAGATCACATGTGAATTCATAGATTTCCTTGATTTATCTCTTTTGGGAGGGGGCAGTGCCAGAGTAGTTTTCTGTCATATTTTATTTATTGGAGTTCACACTGTAAATCAATGTAAATACAATTACTTATCCTAGTGAGGCAAGTGCGCCCCCCCCCCCACACACACACACACAAACACAAACACAAACACACAAGGGGTGCGAGTGAGCTCTCCACCCTATGACATTCCATCTACTTTACAATTTCTACTGCCCCACACAAACACACACACACACACACACGCTAGGAGCCTACACAATCACATTAAAACACATTAAAATACACCTACTACTATCACTTACTTATAGCATTTGGCATAAACACACCCACATCTCTGAATATAGATAGATAACAGCAATTCACTCCAAAAGCTAAAACACACACACACACACACACAAACACACAGACACACACATGCACGCACACACATACACACACAAAGCCACTTAGGACACTCATGAACCCACTATCATTAAACTAGATGTGCATTTAAATTCAAGTCATGCAGAATTCACAGCACTTAGCTTGATTTGTTTCTCACGCGATTCCTGTATTAATCTTTCCTCAAGCTCAGCCTTAAAAGTGCAAGCAAAGGAAGTTGGTCTCCATGCAGATACATCAAAAAATTCCTTCGTGAGTATATTTAGGGCCATAAAAGAAAATGAAAGTGGTGACAAAAACGTATACTATTTTCATTTGTTCTGGGTAAAAGGTAAAATAAGAAAGGGGTATCTCTTTGGCTTTCTACATTCAGCTGAAGAATGTCCTCCTTTTTGCCCTTCCCTGCCACCAGTGAACCTGTTTTACATCCAAATGCATGTCAACATCATGGAGACGCCTCTAATCAGGAGGGAACATCCTCAGCATAATGAGAATGTGGGCTGAAAGAGGTCATGGAAATTCCAAGAAATAACGTGATTATAGAGATTAAAGCCTGGTTGTAAAGAAAAATGTCACCGTAAAGGTTTAGTGGGTTTTAAACATGTAATTTTCTTTTAAAAGCTCTTAGTTTAATTCATTTAGTGTCTTGCAAATTCGATCCAGCCAAAGAGTGTTCGCAGCACCACCTTGATCCTCCTTCGGCCAATTCTAAGTTGCCATTCCCTTGAGAAGGCTCTCTGCAATGAACTGTTGATCAAGTGATTAAATAAATCATTGATTTACATTGATTGGCAGATGACAGATTAGTTCTTTTACAGGGATCTAATTTATCAATGGAATGCTCCACAAACAACACACACTGCCGATGCCTTCATCAGTGTTTATTACAGGTTTGAGACGTCGCTGGATGGTTAAGCCCATACATAAAATGTCCCAAGCAAATTCTCTCTCTGTCATCTGTGGATGATTGGTGTCCTCTGTGGAGTACTCTTTGATAGAAATCCAGCACACACACAAACACACACCCATGCACGCACACACATGCACACATCATACAGCTGCCAAACAAATCTCAGAGGATAAGCTGGCCACACACACAGTAAATGTCACCAAGCTGCCACAAGAACTCACCAACGCACAGCCAATCTATATCGTCCGCATGCGTGACCAACCCTTCTAAGCGACGCAGATGCACACATGCATATACTGCAAATCCCTCCCCATTAAACAAAAAACAGACAGTGTACGAAGTGACAACATCTGTGGGGGCTGCCTGTCAGTTGAAGCTTCCTCTCTTCAGGCTGAGGCTCTTTGTGAGATTAAAGGCTAATGTGATCTCTGACACGCAACAGGAGCCCTCAGAACATCCAGCAGTCTGCAGTGAAGCAGTATAAAAACAAAGAGGCCTTTTTTTGTTCTATAAATATCAGGAATAAAGATGCTTATGCTCAGAATCATTCATTATGTTGGCCAAAGGAGAGCGGCAATGAAGGACTCAGAAGAAAATGAATGCGTCAGAGGGAGAGAGTGGGGAGGGTCTGCGTCTTTCGCTTTGCCACGGCGATATAATGATGTGGAGACAACAAAAATAATGTGAGTGATGGGAGATTGACAGTTTCCGCCAGTCAGCTATTCACATTAGCTGCAGGACAGCGGAAAACTGCTTTTCATTCAGACTTCCAGCAGCAACATTAAAGATTGATTATGTAAATGCAACACAGTGGGCCCTTCCTTCCGAGTGTGAGGGCTGGGGTTTAAAAATGTATCATACCTGCCTCAACTTATTCACTCGTGCCGGGCTTTCTTCTCAAGACAAAAGGTCAGGAAGGTGTTGATTGGATGGAGGAATGAGTGAGGGAAAAGTAATCTTGAATTATTAACGGTGAAAATAAATCCAAGAAATGAGGCTTTCTGGGAAGGCTTTTGTATTATTTAAGAGCGATATTATGCGTGAATGTGATGTGATATCTGCGGTTTCAAGATTGTAAGACAAAATGTGCATCGTCATTAAATTCACTGCTAGCATCCTCTTTCTACAGGGACAACAGGTGCTTATTGGACATCAGTTGCTGTTGCCTTGAGCAATTGTGATGCACTAAAATAAAGGCTCTGCAACTGATACGCAGCTGTTTGGGTAATTGCTCAGGTTTTGCTGTAATATTTTCTTTATATTCTGTCTCTTATTCACAAACTGACAGATTGACACCCTCAATAAATAAACCGTGATGTAACACAAACTCTTCACTGTATTCTCTTTTTAAAAATCTAAAGCAAAGCTATTGCAAATACATTATTACAACTGATTTGGCATGTACACACTACACACTACACACTACACACACACACATACACACACACACACACACACACACACACACAAACACACGCTTGTTGAAATCAGTAAAAATAAAATATACTCACAGTCCACGGAGCCTGAGCCAAATCTTTTCGATCTGTTCCGGCTGAAGGTACTTCAGGGCCGTGCTTTCAAACTCCTCAATCTCTTTGGTGGGAGACTCCATGTCGGTAGCTCAAAAGTGTTCTGGATGTGCCAACAGCAGACCCCCCCCCCCCCCAAATAAAAATAACCCAAAACTTTTTTCCTGTGAGCGACGAGAAGGTGGCGAGCCAAGAGACGCTTGCGTTTTGGTGGAACTCACAACGTGGCCAAGGCTTCTTCATTCACAAGTGCGACGGGCTGGTTCTCATCTTTCCTGTTCCTCAATTGTCGATATGAGAGAGTGACTAAAACTCAGGATCACTCCGCACAAGCAGCTCAACTCTAGCACTATGTCTCTCTCCCTCGCTCTCTCTCTTCCCCCCTCTTTCTCTTGCCGTTCACTTCTCTCCTGTGTGAGCACAGGGGTCCTGGAGCCTTGCCATGCTCTCCCAGCAACGACGGGATGCAGACGGCAGGGCAGCTCAATCCAGGATTAACGTTCACTGCTGAGCTCTCTGCACATGAGGGGGGGAGGAGAAACACCAGCAGTGAACGAGAGGGAGGAGTCTGGCTGATAATGAGTGGCGGTGTTCCATTCCACCCGCTGGAGAAACAGAGGAAATCTGAAGGGACTGGAGAGGAAACAGACCTTCGGGGTGACGTTGAGGAGGCGTGCAACTCTGGCCATTTGCAAAAATAATGGAAATGATAACATATAACAGGCATTTCCCAATGTGACCTTTGCACCACAGATATCTCCAGATCACCATTCAGAGTGAGTATATTAGTGTCTCTTGATGTCTTCTACTTCTGACAATTTGACCTTCCCCATACTATTAAATATGCATATGCTGACCGAAACAACAGCATAGTCTGGGCATTCCTATTCCATCACTCCCTCAATGACAGTGTACAGAGAGGTGAGTTCAAAACGCTCGTGCATCATGACCTCGAGCACTAATGTGACCAATTCAAATACACAAGTGTGTCGGGAAAACCGACCGTGCATCTGAATAAAAAAAATGGTTATTGTGTCTAGGAATGGACTAAAATAGATACATGTGTGCTAAATAGACAGGTGGACAGAAGATCGAATGAGGACCTGTAAACAAAGGAACCTAAGCATGTATACATTAAATGGTTTCCCAAACATTAAGTTGTAAAAGCTTAATCAGTGGCTGCTCTGCTTCAGTAAAGTGTATGCAACCTGTTCCATTTGTCCAAATTTGCTGTTTTTCCCATTTTCTTCAAGTTCAGAACTTGCAATGATGAGTCAGCTCACAGGAGCTCCTCCCATTCTCTTAGGTCTTTCAATTACTTGATGCAGGATGTGGGGATAATGCTAGGGCACCACCTCAAAGAGTCTTGGGCTTTCATCTACCGAGATGGGTCCGGTGTTGGAGGGAGGAGAGAGGTCTGCTTGAGTGCCATGAAGCCTGCTGATGTTTTCTTCAAAGGCACACTTATCTGTGTCTCTTTCTTCCTCTGTCTTTGGTTTTTGGTCCTTTTCCTGGTGGCTTGTGTTGGAGGCGCTGTTCCAAATATCATTTTCTTCCCTTTTTGAGGAGCTATAAAAGCTGAAAGAAGAGCGCGAGTCGCGGACACGGTTGGTAGGTCAACCTGAGGGAAAGTCCCAACAGCAATTTCACATTTCAGCACTTGCTGTTCACAGGATTTCACCCTTGGGACCTGCTGTATTGCTTTGCCTTGTTGTGTTAGTGCCGGACAGAGCAAGGTTGAACTTTCTCGAGCAAGCTGCAGCCAAAAAAAACCACGGAAGGATATAGCATTTCTACATAAACTGTGTTGGACTGATATATTATTCACAAAGGTGAAAAAAAGATAATTTCTTAGAGGTTTTTTACGGCACTGTTGGCCCTAAATACCATTGATAGCGTGAATGGAATAGAATATAAAAAATACAAAAATTCTCATTTGACAGGGCTCAACCCACCTCCCCTGCTAATTAAGTATAGTTAACGTTTTCATCTTAATACTACTTATATGTCCACGTACTTGCACTTATATGTACCGGTACTTTTGTTAAGGGATTTCTTTTTTTCAAACTTTTGTTTATTTAATGTCAGGGCAATTAAAATCTCGCCCACAGACAGCATAAGAAGTCAACTGGGGATGGAACACACAACTTTCTTGCTGTGAGGCAACAGTGCTAAAAACTTTGCCACTGTGCTGCTGTGCTAATAAAAAATGTAACCTGATCACAGTCCAAAATCAGTTTACAATGCAAATAAAACACGATGCTTATATATGAGCAGTATGACTATCTGAAATAACACAGATATCAGGATTATAATGGTTGTAGCAGCTCAGAGATGCTATCAGCATACTATTCATACCATCATGAAACTATGTTGATATGTTGAATACATTTCTAGCTCTTCTGGCCTTCTTAATTATACCATCACACATCATGCACAGCTGCCTGCTCTGGAACTCAACGCAGGCACTGACCGTACAGGAAATCAGGAAAAACAATGTTTCCATAATTATGGTGAACACCCATCAATCTGTGGTGGACCTATGCTACGCTAACATTGCTAGGATGGCTGAGCTAGCTTGAATTTTATTCACCTCTGCACATGCACTAGCCTCCACCCCACTCCCTCAACCATCCCGTCGGTGTTTGGCTGACAGGTGGTTTGTTATGTTTTGGTTCAACGCCTGTCCCACTAGTGTTTTTTAGACATTTACAATGTCTCCAGGGGTCTTCAGGGGGCACGCAGCTAGCAGATCAATTGAAGACATCGCCGATTTGAAACAAAAATGAAATCGCGCCGAAACCATGCAAGATCACGCTCTGCACCTTTAAAATTCAACGTTGTTGAGAGAGATGTGCCCTCGGCTTCCTCAATATATCAGAGAATCCTTTAATGATGAACCGATGATTGAAACACCTTCTCTGATGGACAGAACAGTGGCAATGAAGGACAGTATGTGATGCGACAGGACATTTTTTCCTTTCAAAGATTCAGAAAATATGAAAGACCTGAAAAACAGAAAGACCTGAAAATCACGCCGGTCTATACCTAATAATTATAAATGATAGTCCATTATAGATTAGAATAACATCAAATGCTAGGAAAAAGCCTCATAAATCTTCTTCATAAAAATTAATTAACAGTGCTGCCATGAAAAAGGAAAGTACACTCTTCTGTGGTATTGTCGTCACTGTGCAAGCCCATTCGAAGCTCACACATTGAAACAGCCATAACAGTCTCTGCCATTTGGAGGTACATGAAAAATTCAAATCTCATTTAAATTTGCAGCCAAGTCGATAAGGATATCTATGCATCAAAATAGCAATAGCCCTCGCAGTAATGACCACATTTTAGTGAAGCTCATCCATCACGGAGTAAGATTTTCCATCTATATTTCATTCATCATTTGTATTGCTTAGATGGAAAGGTGGTTGGGAGGAAGTGGAGAGAAATACACAAGCCAAACCTTTGCTCTTCAGTGATATTATAGTCAACATATTTTTTTTTTTTTTGCATTACTGTTTTTTCATATAAATCCTGTGTATTTGGTAGAACTTGTACAAACAGCCATAATGTATGATGTATATAAAAGGTATTTATATTTGGGAGCCACCATAATGTGAGGCTTATTATGCTTTGACCAGCAAAACTGGACTGAAAAGACTGCGGCCCTGAGGTGTTCCATGTAGGATTATACTTTTTCTCGCAACAGAGAGCACATTTGTTAGACAAGGTCAAGTTGGAATATGAAAGTGAAAGAGAAATATGAGGAGCCGGACTGAAAACCCAATATTAAATTTTCATCAGCAAAAATTGGATTTTTTAAAAGAGGATGCACCTTTTGTGAGGGTCTGCTGCATGCACCAATGCTCCAGCCTTCCTTTATAATGTAACATAGGCAGACGAGTATGCCTCACAAATTCATCCCAAACCAGCACTAAACATAGAACGTAAACAATAGGAAAGTATGCATTATGCAATATGTGGCCATAAGGCCTTAAAAGGTCTTTATTATTATTGAGGGTGGGGGGATGGGGGGTACTACAAAGATAGAGCAGAATAGCCAGTCGGAGCTTTCCAGAATTGGTTTTGTGAATTTTGATTCAAGCTTTGTGTGTGTTTCTGTTAAAAAATGGTGTGTGAGCAACATACCTTCGATGTCTTTATATTAGATTCTGTTATTCAGATATTCTATGCAAAACAGAGTCCATGAAGTGACGGTGGTTAGTAGTTTTAGCTGTTTTAACATGCAATCACACAAGCTTTAATGTATGTGAGTTTTGAATGGTAAAATGTCATTTGGATAAACCTCTGAGTCAAAATAAAGCATAAAGAGTGAATGCATGTGTGTTTTTATGAGCGAGTACTGATACTATAAATTATTATAATCAGAAAGCCTAATTAATCTCGGTAGACAGGAGAGGATCACAGCTGTCAGATCATTTTTACCAGATAATCTGCTGACACGTGAAGCCATTGTGGTTTCAGAAACACCGATTAATCAACTACGATAAGAATATGGATACAAATATGTTGCTTCATAACAAAATTTGCCCGATAATTAATTTTTCTTTTTCCTGCTTCACTAGGATGCAGATTCATTTAATAAATGAGATGCCAGAAACTGGTTGGACAACATTTTGATCTGATTTACATTAATTGTCTCACACTCCAATGAATTAATGATATGACTAATGTACAGCAAAACCTAATGAGAAGCATTAGGTTACACACACACACACCCTGATTGAAGGTGGGTTTAAACCTTCACTGAATATAATATCAGCATAAACTTCTTAATTTAAAATTAAAACTGTCCTAAAAGTGGGTGCCCGTGTTTCTAGACTAAATTGGCTTATAGCCCTGAGAGTCCAGTTACAGCCTAAAGTAAGAATGGATAATGTAAACGAAGAGCTTAAAGCAGCTTAATGGTGTAAATACAGAACACTGGCAGCTACCTTCATGGAGATGGGCTGAGCCTATATATGCTTGAAAATTCCAGTTATCAATGTTGAATATCAATATGTAGCACATAAATATCTGCATTTTCACTTTCACCATACAGTCAAGTTACATTTGGCTAAACGGTAATGCATAACTGTGCTTCGCATCATCAAAATGTGATTACATCATCTTCAAAAGCATCTAAAAGCTGCTGACTGGATAATAATGTCAGCGTGACGTCCGTAAATCCTGTTATAAACTGTGTTTGTAGTGAATTAGGAGCACCAGTAAACCAATGTGTGATGGATGATTGGTGATGCTGGGCACACAAGTTCACCTCATGGTCAAGGCTGACCCATCGAGCTGCGAATGACAACACCATCACACTAAATGCTGTGCTGACACAAAACCTCCCTTGCTTCCCAGCCCCTAACTGTTGCCAGGCTATTATGTATTAATGTGACAAAGACATATAAAAAACTCAGAAAGATGGAACGGTTAGCGTAAAAGGTGATCTGTGTGCAAATCATGGTGTATTTAAGTATGGGTGACGTGAACACTGTTATTGAGTCAGGTCGATGGTGCTGAGGAGGGGCACACTCAACAAGACAAAATAAACCTTTGAGGATTAGCTTTTCACTTTTTTGGATTACTGGTGTATACATTTAGAGTTGTAGAGATATAGGATATATATTTTGGTCTAAACTGTCTTTAATCCTATCTTTTAAAGCACCAACAAAACAAGAAGAAAAGTCCAATCCACAACTTTGGCTACCTGTAGAGAAGAGCCCTGACGCAGCACTTTAGCATCCAAAAAAATGGGTAATGCCACAGTTATTTTGATGGAAAGCTCCTGTAACTGCTGGTGAGCCTCCGGTTACGCTGTCCACTGGAGCTTCATTAGCCAGCCAGTGAGGCAGCTGATGGAGGTGTAAGATGACTGCAGGTGTAAGTGGGCGAGCGTCATGCTCTCACACTGCAGAAGAGAAGGCTGCTTTAATCAGCTGTAAAGTTCACAATCACACACAGAGACTAATTAAGGAGCAGAGGATTTGTGGAGCTGATCGGAAGAGACCTGACTTGTGTGTCTGGGTAGAATTCAATGTTAAAAGTCAGGAAAGAATTAAGTTCCAGGATTAATAACCAAACTGATCTATATGGGAATAAATGTTGAATTCAATTCATGCAAAGCATCAGTTAGAAATGTGTGGTAATATCACAATGTTGACTGAATTTCAAAAATAGTGGCAAACACAAACAAGACAATATAATCATATATACTGTACAAAACTGAATGGTGTTTAAAAATGTTTTAGCGATAATGGTTTATGTTACTTTTATCCCTTTAATTTTACTGTAATTCAGTATTTTTCCACTTTTACTAATTCTAGTCACATGGCAATAGCTTTAATAATGTTAAAATAGATGGTCGCTGTCTGTGGCTTTTAAAATCTTTTGGTACTGAGCTCACTAATTTGAATGGTGGCCATGTTTTCCCATAAACACCCATAAACTACTGGGCAGCTAGTTTGTGTAGATCTTATAAAAGGAAAATATAACTCAATGACCTCAATAATTGTTGTGTTAAACTCCACTAAAGGGAGAAGCAACCCTCAGAGATATGATTATCAACATGAATAGGAAACAAAATTAATGAAAAAGGTAGCATGTTTGCATTAAAATCCCACAGGCTTGCTAAAACATTGTTGTTTTCTGTACATTACATTAAACACATTAGTAGCCAATAGCAACCACTGCCATCCTCTGGCTGTTGCTGTGAAGGATTTAGCAGTAAAAATGTGGCGTGCCAACATCCATTCAATAGATAAAAAGTGCTTTAAACTGCATATGGAATCCCTAGAGAGAAGAGTCAACAGCGTGACACCAGCCGCACAGAACAACCAGCGTGCACTTGTGAATTAATGGCTACACGTGGGGCTCAAAGCTCGGTATGCCCCAAACCGCAGCTGTATGGATAAAAAGCACAAAGTTCTGATGCTGGGATGCTTACAGCAACAATGCTCTGCAGATCTCAGCCCACTTTTAACTTCATTCTACCCCTGTTTCTCTCAGCCAGTATCTTTGAGTCCGTCAACCCGTCCTACCTGGAACAAATCACTCGAACCCACTCTGCTGTCCAATAAAATCTAATGATGCTCACCTGGTGAGTAATGCTCACCCGTGTCTTTTAGTGACACTGCTTACATCATTTTATGGATTACCTACAGGCTGCTGCTCCTTTAATCACCTTGTACCATAATCTTTGACATTTGACATGCAGTCGTAGATCCCAGTGTCTCCCCATAGCCCAAACCCCTATTAACCGTCATTGACGACCATTCCGCCCCGAGCTTGGCGAGATGATGGCTTGTGTTGGTGTGTAATAAAAACATATGCCACACAGTAGCATCAGAGATAAACAGCAACAGACATTAAGATGTGACTGGAAAATGTTTTTGGCCACAAAAACAGCATGTTTTGCAGTCTGTTATTTGTCATTGCTAAACTTGATTCTTTTTTATAAGTGATTGCCTCCATGGACATATAAATACTTTTCCTCTGTGGTGAGTGTTTAGTTGTCCTGCACCGGCTCCATTCCTTTAGAATCTTGACTGTAGCCTTTAAAGAAGAAACAGGCTGTGTCCAGTCAAGTGGAAAATCACTTTCTCCTTGTCACCATCCTACTCTCTGGGGCTTGTTTTCTGTGGGAGGATTATAGCAGCGAGCAACAGCACATTAATTTCAGGATCCACACACGTCCAACTCACGCACAGAATAGAGAGACGAAAGAGGGAGTGCAAGAACAATCAACAAGCTCCACGTTGTCACGACTCTGCTATAACTGCAGCCTCTATGGGAGGCTCACCGCTTGGTCTTGTGTCTGTTTTGCATGCGTCCAAAAGCTTGTTGCCATTTACCATCGGAGCACCATCCTGCTCCAAAACGAGTACTCCTGCCACCTGTGGCATTTCTAACTGTCTTCAGAGTCATCAAGGTTAATTGGTCTCAAGCAGTAAAAGATGCTCAATATTCTTAAAGTGACAACAAATTATGTTAATGGCAGTTTGAAGTCCTTGTTATCAAGATGGAATCAATCAGGCCCACATCCCTTGAGGTCACGAGCCATACATAGCAATTAACAATGGGCATGCGTGTGTGTGTGTGTATGTGTGTGCGTGTGTGTGTGTGTGTGTGTGTGTGTGTGTGTGTGTGTGTGTGTGTGTGTGATGAGTCAGACAGAAGCTTCACAGGAAGCAAGCAGGGACTCTACTCAAAACTCAATTAATCTGACATTAATCAGCTGTATGAAGCTAAATGGATACAAACTGCAGAACAATGTCAGATGGTCTGTGTTTTACCTCATTTCCTCCGCACATACTAAATGAAATATCGATCCAATTTAACTTATGTTAGCGTAAAATCAGGGCTTGAAAAGCTCTGGGGATACCCTGATGGTTTTACTCCATTATAGAAAACAGAACTAGATTTTTTAAAATGCTGAAGCAACCTGCCACAAGCAAACCTGATGGCTGTTTTCTCTGTGGCATCTGGTTCATCTGTTAGAGGGAAATCTTCAGCCAGGATCTCTTCAAGGCTTCGTGGGTCATTCAGCAGGGGCTTCTGCTCTTTGCCTTTGATCCCCATCCCTGCGGTGATGGCATTCCACAAAGCACTCTGGGACTTGGAACCTAAAGGGATAATAAATAAATAAATAAATAAATAAACGCAGTCCAATGATGCCTTGTGCTTTGATTGATTTGACAGTAAGGACTGAAAGAGCCCTGATAAAGCTCCACACTAGATAGTTCTATGGTACTCGCTGAAAGAAAAACACAATGCTCCCACCGTGTGGGCTCAATGCGTCATTGCTTGTTTGTCTTAAATAAGACATTTTTGTTCCTCATCCTGGACTTGCAGAACATTCAGTGTTATGCAAGTTAGAGATGTTACCAGAAAGGTAATGTGTGTTCTACAAATTTGTAGAACATACTGATAACAACACAGCTGATGATCATGACAATAATTTATTTATTTAATATAGTACTTCAATACTTACGTGCAAAACTGGCTTGTGGTCTTGTAGAACCTTCAACATCTTCATTGGCCACTGATGGAAGAACAATAGAAACAAATGAAATAAAGGCACTGATGTGAATGTAATGACACAATAAATTAGTTCTGATACTTATATTGAGATGATATTGATATAGATATATGATAATGAGAGAATAAAACAAACACATATCCAGTATAAAGGTATTACAGTAATATTTCCACAACAACGAAAGAATTTCTTCCTCTGGAAATGTACTTAGAGTTGCAGCAGTTTGGTATCATTAAAAAGGTATTAAATCCCTCTCCCTAGCCACCATCTTTGAAGATTCTCTGACGCTGAACCTCACCCTAACCCTCAGTAGAAGTAAACCCAGCTCTGAGATCAACATCTTTCAAAGCTTAAATTATCCACCTGTGGTGTTAAGGCTTATCCTGAATGGTAGGTCATAGCCTACAGCATGCTTGAAGGTATATATAAATGTAGTTAATTTAATATTTTATCATTACTGTTAATAATAGTATCTAAAATGCTGTGTTAAACTGAAGATGCTGAATGATAAAGGACATTTTCCTGTAATATTGGCAGTAGGAAAATAAAGACGTATGGGTTCATATCTGTCAAGTCCTTCCAAACAACATTTTGTGATTGGGTATAATAAATACTTCATTTATAAGGGGTTTATAATGATAATCGGATTTTCTTGTGCATCCATGTAAAATATATGATGTCATTAGTCCGCTTTGATAAACAGACAAGATTAGATATCCCCAGGGTGGGTGGACAACAGGATTCATGTTGTTTATACATGTGGAATTGTAATATGTCTGTGTAAATTCTCAGTCATCCAGGTCATTGTATCCAAGGTAGTTTTCTCTGTCAACTGGACTGGGTTTCTTCTCTTGAAGACGTTTCGCCTTCTATCCAGAAGGCTTCTTCAGTTCTGAAATCGCTGGGGAGAGAGCTTGAGAATATATAGCCCCTGGACCATTTGCATGCTAATGATCTGGGTGGTCACCTGAGAGTCGTTAGCAGGGTCGTTGGTCGGGTCGTTGACCTAGTTTCTGTTGAGATGTCTGGTTCGAAAGGGGGGTCAAGGAAGCTATCCATGTTAAATTGGAGAAACCATCCTTAAACAGGGGTGGTGGCCTGAGGCACTTCCTATCACCCACATACAATGCAGTCCTCCACTCCTTCCAACAGCAAAACAAACATTCACACCATTCCAAGAGACCCAGTGACTCATCACCATGTGACCCAGCAGACAAAGGGGAGACATCTCAACAGAAACTAGGTCAACGACCCGACCAACGACCCTGCTAACGACTCTCAGGTGACCACCCAGATCATTAGCATGCAAATGGTCCAGGGGCTATATATTCTCAAGCTCTCTCCCCAGCGATTTCAGAACTGAAGAAGCCTTCTGGATAGAAGGCGAAACGTCTTCAAGAGAAGAAACCCAGTCCAGTTGACAGAGAAAACTACCTTGGGTGGAATTGTAATGTTTTTCCTTCTGTGTGGGGCTGATAAGAATTTCCAATACTTACTATTCTACGCACTGCTATAAGTAATATTGTCTATGATTAGAAATGGTCGCTCTACCAGATACATCCATCTGTTTTCCAGGATGACTGGGTGAAAGGCAGGAATACAGCCTGCACAGATCACCAGTTTATTACAGGATGCACACCATTCACTTGCTTCTAGCGGTGATTTAGAGTCACTCGTGGTTTCAGACTGTGTGGGTGGAAACTGGAGTACCTGGACCAAAACCAACACAGACACAGGAAGAACATGCAAACAGCACATAAAAATGACCTAAGCCTGAAGCCGCTGCACTAACACAGTTCACACTAACAAGACGACATGACATTTCCTGTAAAATTCACTTAACTAGGCTATAAAGTGTCACAATTATGATCCGTGTATATTAAATGTAGCAGAAAAGTGCTTGCTGACCCTAACTGAGCTTTAAGGATGCTGCATTTGAAATACACCTCATGCACCTTCCAATCAAATACTTTCATTTTCTTTTTTTTTCTTTATGCTACAGCTTGTGTTATAGGCTCTAAATGAAATTTTTCTACTTCAAGACCAAATACCTCTTTACTACCAAAAAAGAGCCTCTTAATATATACAAACATCCAATTCAAGTATAGTTTAGGATAACCACACCCTCTGATTATTGGACAGATGAATACAAACCACTGCATACAGATGACCAGTTGCTGCTGTTGGATTCAAATTCAACATATTGAGACAATCTCTTCTGTCCACTATCCATGAATAAGTGTGTACACCATCTCTTCACTACAACACTTTTTACTTGATCCCAAAATTTTTCTGGAGAACGGTGCAGATGACCCAGAGCAGGCGAACAGTGAGTCGACCTCATAACAGTGAACAGGCTTCTTTTATGCTTCCTGATTTTTCTCTAGTTTATATTCTGATAATGTCCTTGTTTCTGCCAGTAGTAGGAAGAGGATCTTGCAATGGGTAAACAAATTCAGCCTAGAATAAAACACCCAAACTACACACAATGGAGATGGTATTCACTTCAAGGATGAGAAACGGATGAAATCCACTCAGCATTCCAAGCTAAGTTGTCAAGATAATGTGGTCCGCAAATGAAGCAACTCAGCAAAGTTGATGAATTGGATGAAATCCAAACTGCCCTTCAGGAAGCTTAGGGTTTAACAGAGCCAGGGACATGCAGGGGCCAGTCAGGCAATGAGGTACAAGTGCTTAGGAGTCACGCTTCAGGGGAGGTGATTGGCAGAATGTGCGGCCTAAATCCGGGGCCCAGTAAGCGATTGATTGTGACTCTGGTAGGTTGCCGTGGCAACTGACATGCGTGAGGACAGTATGAGTGAGATCCAGCCACATATGGATTTCAGAGGTAACAGGACTTGACCATTTAAGTGGAAAACGCAACACCTATTTTGTGCAGATAAAAACATTTTCCAATACTTTTGCGTGAAGTATCTGGATATACTCATATCAGCCATACAAACAAGAATGAACAAAACCAACTAGGCTGCAGGCTGCAGAATTTAGCCATTTGACAGCTAATTACCGCTGTTTGACGCTGCACACTTTTGCCATTAGATGAAATGTTATTAAACACTGCTACTATTCATATATTCTAAAGCACGTCCTTCACACACATCTTCAACCAGCAGCACGACGAGTCAATATATGCAGCACAATTTCGAGGTAGCGATCCAAGGTTAGCGCCACTAGAACACAAAACAAATGTGAAACACTTTGTCTCCACAGACTTGTAGCGTTTAAATGTCCTGAACTGTGCAGGAAACTACCATCGAAGACGATAGGATTTTTTTTTTGACAAATAACTAATGGTCAGTTTTAGCCACAAGTCAAAATGTTCCCAAGGACGGATGGTCCACCCGAGAGGATGACAGGAATAGTTTTTCTTTTCACCGTGAAAAGCTTGTGAACATTGCAGTACCTCAGCCCGTCAGTATTAGGCTTTATAACATTTACATTTTCTTCAGAGAGCACTGAGGTCAAAGTTTGTATTTCACAGTAGATTCACTTTCATTTCACTCATATATTTGCTGTGTGCTCCAAAAAGCCTACATATAAAGCCTTTATAAGACACAGATCTGCACCCTCCCACGCTGATCATCATCGCTGCCCATTCAGAACAACAATCCAGTTCTTGTGTCTCTTTTCCTGCAATTGTCAAAAACTTTTTCAAAGTATTGCATGAAACTGTTAACTCTGCCTTTGTGAAAACAGTCTAATCCAATTCTGGATGATGTCACCGGCATCTGAAGTCCCATTGTTTCCATAGTTGCACTGCGAAGCAGAGCTTCAACTTCAGCAGAACGGGCTAATGTGGCGGCCCAGGAAAAGACAGAAACGTGTTTACCGATGTCAGCGCAGTCGCTGAAACGCCTCACTGCTCAGCCTCCCGCTCCCTCTCGTCCTTGTGTGCTCGGCACATTTCCGTGCATCCACTTGGCGGGTGAACACACACAAAGCCTCTTTTCTTGCTCTGATTACCCTGCAAACACCTACCGATGGTGATGTTGAAGCCATCAATGCTGAAGGTGGCACTCCGACCCTTCCTGAAACGATGCTTCTTGGAGTTGGCTTCCATCGCTCGGCAGCCGTCCAGTTCACGCTCACACCTTTTGCTGTGTTTCACTGCTTGTTGTCAGTCACCGTGTGTTGTTCCTACTCTGTTTGGGCGCCTCTCTTCCAGGAAGAGGAGAAAAAAAGAAAAGAAAAAAAGATGCAGATCTCGGACTTTGCTTGATGCTGGAGGACCGTCACTTGCTATTTCCTGTTCTAGACGTGGAGCTGGAGAATTTATTTTACGACATGGTTTAGTCTCTGCTGCTCATTTTTCCTCTTTCTCTCTTCGTTTCTCACACCTCAACAAGCTCATTTCAGATAGCTTATGGCTCTTGATTTGTTTTTCTTCTCTGGTTTTTCTCTCTACCCCTCCCTTTCCCTCTCTCTCCACTCTCCACATCGCTCTTCCCCAAGAGGTGCAGGAGGTGTGTGAGGTGGGTGGCAGTGGTGGTGGTGGTGGTGGTGGAGGTGGAGATGGAGAGGAGAGGAGAGGAGAGGAGAGGAGAGGAGAGGAGAGGAGAGGAGAGGGGAGGAGAGGAGAGGAGAGGAGAGGAGAGGAGAGGAGAGGAGAGGAGAGGAGAGGAGAGGAGAGGACATCTCCAGAGATCTCTGAATGTGACTCGTTCTCTTGTCAGGAATTTGTGACAAAAGCAGCCGAGGCTCAAAGTTTGAGCGTCTTTTTGTTCGGTTTGGCTCTCAGGCGATTTATTATGCGAAAATCCACTTTGGCACCTTGACTTGATACACATTTGCATTGAAAAGAATTTTTCTTAAGCTGCTCAATTGGCTTTTATGTTTAATGGGTTTTCTGCAGAAACGCACGTTCCACCATCTTTTGACAAGAACATGAATTTGACTGAACTGCAAATTAAAATGAAGGGGAGACAGCGGCTTTGGCTCATTATCTTCCTCGCTGGTCTCTGCTTATTTAAACAACCTTATCTTTACTAAATAGAGCTCTCCTCACCTTTGCACATTAACACATCTACAGACAGAGGATAAAACGCTCTTGTTATTAGTACCGCCTGACATTTAGTGAGGAAATTTCTCATATTCTCGTTGAATGTTTATGCCCTTCACGAAGGCTTGCTCTCCCATTTTAGATGTGCGTATAACGGTCATTTCACTTTGTTGCTGATGTACAAAGTGCTCATGCCAAACACTGGTTCTGTCTGTATTTTTACAGCCCGCTGCTCACTGTTATAGTATGACTCAGAAGGAAAACAATCGACTTTGCACTGTGTTATTATCTCAAAATTAAAATGACCACCTGCATGTGTGTTTTTTTCATCACTGTACCCTCAAAGGCTTCTTGTTCAACAGTGATTAGTTATTGTAAAAGCAAATATAACGCAGATAAGAACATAAAAAGTCAAACATGTATTGTTGCATGATGTTGCCTGCAGGGTAAAAAATTGAGTACAAATATCACAACACATACTGTATACAGTATATGATTATAAACTAATCTATGTGAGCCACTCAGTGTATTTACAGTGGATGCGTTACACACTTGTTGGGTAATTACACTCCATCTCATTCTGTTTGGCTAACTACAGTAAGAGCTCTTTATCCTCTCCCTCTCCTGACAACCTGTCTCCCCAGTCTCCAATTTGCACTGTATGAAATAGGTTGTGAGGAGACTAATTTTGCAACATACTCACACGCGCCTGCCTGTTTCAGGGTAGCTTTCAAAGCTTTCTAATGATGGAGCTGTGAGAGGTGCGGCTCCTATTGACCTAAATGTTGCACGGCGTGTCACCAGTATCACTGGCATAAAGTGGCTTTGTAGAAATATAGTTTGTCCTCACTGAAAACCACTAATTACCTGGTCAACTAGACTATGTACGTTTGCATGAGATAACAGTGTCAGTGTCATCAAGACTGAAGCTGGCACACATCACCATGGCAACATTATCTTTAATATGACAGATAAGACACAAGATTATAACACTGTCACACCACCACGTCAGGAGAATGCCGCCTGAGCCCTCAGTTTGGATGAAATGTGAAAATGGAATGCTCTTCCTACAGAATCCTCTGGTGTTTCGGGCACCAGTATCACTAGTTGCACTTTTGGACCTGTTTCATTCACAGACAGACAACCGTTCATACTCACATTCATACCCAAGGCCAGTTTAGGGTCACCAATTCACCTGTCCACCAAATGCATGCCTTTGGAAACTGGGTGGACACCTGAGTACCGAGAGAATACCCCCACCCACAGGGATAGAATGTGCAAACTTGACACTAAAGCCCCTGACCCCCAGGGGATTCAAACCCAGAACAACAGTGCTAAGCACTGGACTACCATATACTGTAGTTTAGGGGGGGGGTTTTGCTGCCCAAATGTGAGGAAATGTGATGTAAATAAAAATGTCCATGCTCCAGTTATGGTTAGGCTTTAGTTTAAATAAGTGGTCTCAAATATGCATCTTTTATTAGAGACATGCTGCTAAAAGTCTAGATGCCTTTTTTCAGGTTTCTATGAGGGTGAAGTACCTGTGCTTGTCTTTAAAGTGTGCAGCAGGAGAGTCAAACCTGTAACTATTACACTATTCACAGAACATTACATAATGCACTTAACTACAGGAGTGTGCCTCTGCTTTGATTTTCACGTGGGTTTGGAACAGCACACTGTGTGCTACAACTTTATACAGCATATTACCTTCACACCATACCTGTTCCCACAAAAGTTCTCCAAAAGCCTCCGTAGAAATGGTGGAGGCGTCTGTAGGTTGTTGTTTTGTTTGCTTTCTTTTTCAGGTTCATCTGTAAAACTTTTTTTTTTAATGAAGCGCCAGACAACTCCGTGTTTGAAACCTCTGATTTGAGCTCCTTTTCTGTGCTGCGGCAAATTATTGCAGCCAGCTGTGCATGCACTAACAATTTATCAAGTGCTCAACCATGTAGATATTAGACTAATAAAGTCAATGTTCACCTAGGTTATCAGGCAGTCTGACACTTGCTCTGAATTGTTGTTCAGTATGAAGAATGCTGCTGAATCAACGGGTTCTGGCACCCCCTTGTGGGTTGCAACATGCCCAAATTTCACATGAATGTAGCTGACATTTATCTGAGAAAAAAGTTTTTTTATATCGATCACACTAATGTGCTCCAAGTCCAACTCAAGATGATTAATACATGTCATTGTATATACACACGGGCCTGCAAGTCAGTTGCAGGGCTCTGCATGTACCTCTGAGAGGCTGGGATTCATTTAATTGAAAATTAAATGTTTAAAAGCAGAGATATCTGAAAATTGGGAGTTCCGGTGCTGAAAATCAGACAAAACAAATCAAATGCACACACATACGAGATAAGAGCACAACCCCAGTTCTGTCTGCACAATTTTATTGGAGGCTCATGTTAATGATTCATAAGGTAACGCCCCAGTAATATGGGGTGGCCAGAAAATTGCTCACAACACTCCAGATCACTGTCACTTTTAACTCACAAATTAAGGGCAGACTTTAAGCGATGCCTAGAGACATTCCTCACATCCAACACTACAAAAGCAGCACAAAAGCTATTTCTAGGCACTATTACATAAGTCAAAATAATGTCACGATATTAAATGAACAAGCCCATTTCCTCTGGGCATCAATCACTAATAAATCCCTTTAGTACTGGTTTAGTATTCTGGCATTTAATAATTTATTAATTTAACAAAATGAACTGCCCAAAGGGGGATGATTATACAGTCAGACACCAAAGTGCTTGAACCCACTTCAATAACAGCGTGAAAACACTCAAAAAATGTGTTTAATACATATTTTAACACAATAATCTCATTAAATATGATGAAATAATACCCTCATAATATATCCTATCCTTAGTAGAAAACTGTAAGATTAGAAGATAACCTTTTTTGATTTAAATATCATGACTTCCTAATTAATTCCTGAGAATTCTTCATCTTGTGTTTCCACAATGATGCCCATTAATAAGGTTAATGCTGTTATTAGAGCCGGGCTGGATTTCAAAAGGAAAAGGCTGCTCTAAAAGGGTCGATCTATGCCCATACGTTTGCTGAGTGAGGGTCAATACGTAAGCACATCACCATCACTAAGAAACAGGGGAACCTTTCAGACATAGTATACATTACACTGAAGATGAAAAGGGTGAATAATGAAAATATCATTTCATTACTCATTAGCAGAGTGCAATTTCCATAACAACTCCATCTATAGGGAAGCTGTTTTACTTATTTTTCAGCATCGCTCTGTGCAAATGTCTCCACTGTTTTTGTCTCTCTTTTATTTGCTGTTTCCTAAAAGAGGAACTTGCATCGGTTTTCTGGATTACTGGCACAAAAACGCACCTGCTCGCTTTTGCTGTGTCCGGCGACTAATCCTCAACGTTTGATCTGGCCATCAAACACCAGAACAGGCCATCACCAGTGGACATTAATCAGTAGGGCAGATAAAGGGTATGTGAAGGCTGCACTGTGGGATTAAAAATCCAATCAAAATCCAATAAATCTTCATAGATAAATGACATGTGGTCACAAATACCTAGCATTCATGCTGGTTTTTGAACCCTGACTTTCCACTCTTGCGCTTTTCTCTAATTCCTTTAACTGTGACAATATCCTGTATTTCTGTGGGGAGTGGGAGGTTTTTTTTTATTGTGTAATCTATCCCAAAAGCACCAAATGACAGCACTGAAGACAACAACTGTGTAGTCAAACAGAAAAACAGCTCATTAGAGGTCTCCCACAGACCGTGCGGCAGCGCACACTTTGTCGGTCCCTACACCGCTGTCTCCACAGTGACACTGTCATGTAATTAAGAGACACTGGGTGCGCAGAGCATTAGTTTTCCCCTGCTAAATACTCATTAGAGGTACCTTTAAGGGTAATGTACGCCTCTGTTGGAAACCTGAAGGGAATGAGCTGACAAAACAAAGAGTTACACGACGTGTCATATGAACCCTGCTGCCTCAAGGCACTGCAGGAAATGAAGGGGAGGAAAAATAATCTCGAGCTGTCAAGCTAATGCTATTTGCACCGATAATCATTTATCTGCTGAAGAAAACAGTCAACATTTCAAATCTGTGAGCACGTGAAAGGATTTAAGGTTCGGTGTTTTTTTTTTAGTTTCACATCAGTAATGGAAAAATATTAAAGTTAACTGCTGCGTAGCTCTTAAACCAGACCATGATCCAAGAAACTGTCTAGAAAAGGTCAAAGAAGATCTTCCATGATAAGACACACAGCTTTAATCAACGAACACAGATCACTCCCATGTGGCGAGGAATGATAGCATAGGTCACAAAGGAACATGGAGGAAGTCTAAACACCCAATAAAGTCTACGCAAATTAAAAAAACCAAATGGTTCCACGTACTAAAAAGCACCAGAGCTACACTCATAAAATCCAACAGCAGAGGCTGGTCTGCTTAAAGACTCTGAATAAAACTCCAAACGGAGCTCATGCTGAAGTTACGACAAGCACTTGTTTCTTCTATACTCGCTAGTGTACGTTCAAAATAAATATTTCAAAACAAAAGATGCATAAGATGTTATCCCCCTGCATCTGTTTTTATATTGGTATTTTGGGGGATTTTTTTCAAAATCATTTAATACCTACACAGAAGTGATTGCAAACGATTCAAAATCAGTTACAAATAATATAATCGTCATTAAGACCATCACCTGATATTTAACACCTCACCAAGGAGATGCAACATCATGCTGATATTACGACCTTCTGGCACTGTTATAAACCTAGAATGGCCCTGGAGTCTTCCAGCCCATTTAGCCATTATTCGCAACAGGACTTCCAGAGGAGTTTTAGGTTAAAAATAAAACTGAGGTCATATTTTCCTTGACCTTTGCTGCAACCTTTTGCTTGGTCTCTGCAGGTAATTAAAAAAAAGCTGACGTGTACATTAAGAAACGGATGGACGATTTTAGTAGATTTTCCCAGGTTGTTGTAACACATATTTTAAATGACCTTGAAATGAGCCAAATGGGAATACAATACACAGCTCTAACAATAGAAATATGAATGTGCCGAAATGAAAAATAGCATCTTTTATTCTGTATTTCAGTAACAGGCCATCAAGTGTGTGTGTGTGTGTGTGTGTGTGTCTTATCCAGGGTGTGTTGCTGCCTCTCAACCAGTGCCTGCTGGGACAGACTCCAGCAGCCCCATGACCTTAACTGTGAACAAGCAGTACTTATGTGAGAACAACACCAGATTCATCTGCATCTGATCTGTGTGCTCATTATAAACACTCTGTATATACTTTTGCACATGAATAAATCTTCAGAAATATGTAAGGGCAATATGTAAATAATATAATCCTTGCACTCACAACATAAAGATACTCCAATTAATACTAGTAAGACAAAGCTGTGCTGTGAAGGAGTGACTGATGTTGATTATCAAAAAATAAGGTGACCATGAGGTGACGCAACTTTTGTGGCTCAAAAGGAGAAACACCCAAACACACACTCAGGTGAAAGTCAGGTAAGAAGCTCCACTGTGCACGTGGATATCACTGGGGAGGAGGAGGAAACTCAACGGGAGTCTACACAGCCATTCGGTCATGGAAACGCCCCAGCACAGATGATATTTTAGGAGTCAGCCAGGGAGGAGTGTCTCCCACTGGGACAGGTAAAAGGGGAGGCAGATGTAGAGGTTGTGACGATGGTGAGAGTTGAAAATAAACAGGATGAACTAAAGGAAATACTGAGTAACACTGTGGCAAATGTGTGAAGATAAAAATTAAACAGGCCACACTTGTCGCAAAAGCGCAATAGCTGATAAAAAAAAAGATGTTAAAACAAGCCACATAGTAAAGATGGACTGCAATCTGAAATATTAACAGTGGTAAAAATGAAGTTGGCAGGGTTGCACATTGTTTTTCACATTATAGCATAAAAGGTTATTCATAGCCGTGATCTGGATGATGGATACGCTCAAATAAATTATCAAAATTCTGGATTATGGATCCTTTTATGGACAGTTTTGTGTGAGCTGACAAGAATATTTTCAAAAGTTGCCTGTGTGGTTCGTCCTTCTGCAGAGCAACACAGGGATTTGGTTACAATTTATACCCAGTGTTTCTGGTACCAATTATCTGCATTTTTTTTAACTAAATGTGGACCAGTGCACACGTTTGTAGGGTGCACCACAAACATCAAACAGATGCTTTGACAGTAGAGAAATGTTGCATTGAGGCTCGTCTTCAAAGAGCTCGGCATTCATCAAGCGAATGCATTTTAGTTCCTGGAGTGTTTTCACGGTGTTCTTCTGAAGTGAACGTTAGCTCTTACATTTCAGATAAATTACAGATAAGCAGAATAAAAGGCTTGACTGCATGTGAGTTCATCATAAACACAACCAGTTTGACGCTGCAACAGTTGTGATGATAACTATGACCACTTTTACACGGACAGCAACAACATGTTTTCAAACAGACAGAATAGTTGGAATTACCGCTTTGTTGGCCCTCGGAAGTCTTTTTCTTCGAACTTTGCCTGCCTCCGCCGCTGTCCGGCCGGCTCAGCACCTCGGAGAGCGACGCGCGGGAGCTCTGCCGCCCGGTCTGACTCGACGCGTTGAACCGCGCACTCTTCTTCTTGGCTCGGTCCGATTCCGGAGCCGAGCGGGTCCTGTCCGACTCATTGTTCTCCGGCTCCGAACCCACTTTAACCAGTGCGTTTCTTGTCCTCGTTAAAGCAGAAGTCACCGAGCCCATCACCGAAGGAAAAGAGCGCTTCAGTCGATGAACGTCGCTCTCATCTTACTCACAACCACCTGTTGAAACTTGACTCCAGGTTTCCGTCCAAAGTTGCTGGTCGAATCCAACTAAACAAGCGTTGGATGTCCCAAAATCACGCCGTCGTGCACACGCCTGTCAAATCACTTCGCTCATTTTCAACGACGGCTGTCGACGGAAATCATGACAGAGGCGAAAAAACGTGTCTCGACTTGGTGTTTCCCTAGACAGACACGTCACATGGAGAATGTTGCTCTGTCGACGACCATCTCCCGGGGCCGAGCAGCACCAACGCACGACGGCAATTTCCCCGGAATCCCACAATATAATTCACGCATCCAGGAAGCAAAACAGCACCCATTGAAATGCACCTGTGGGACGTCGAAGTCGCGTTTTTTACGTGCGTGTCGCTAATTATCGTGAGATCTGTCCGCCGGATTTGGGAATGAATATGTGAAAGTGGGTGGAAGCGCGAGTAAATAGTAAATAAGCGCTCGTTGGATTCATTAATCGCCGACAAGTGGCAATAAAAGTCGGCAGGCTGTGTGTCAATGAGGATTTCCACGAACATGATGCGTTTTGAAGAACCATGTAGGCTCTAAAAGACGTGGATCTTTCAACTATTACAATAATCCTAATTTTGGATGATAATATTTACATATGCAGATGGAGGCAGGACTTGTGGCATAGGTGGTTGCATAGTGGGCTGGAGGGGGCGCTTCCTTCCGTAAATAAATGAAACGACTGTTTAAAACTGCATTTTAAAAGGGAACAAATGGAGGAAAAATATGGACACAAAGGGAGACGTTTCTAGGCAGGGATCAGGTGATGATGCCATAGCTGCCTCTGCCGCAAGGAAGTCCGGGAGAGTTCAGTTTAAAATCTGTTTTTTAAATGTTATCTATATATGTTTTTTTTCTTTATGTCATTTTATGTTATTTTAGTGTTCGTTCCACTTGCCATGTGTTCTGTAAACATTTATTAATGTCACATGACTATGCCTGACTACAGAAAAAAAGATTGTCTGGAGCTGGCTGTGGTTTTTAAATTGTTTAATTTTTATTTCAGTAGTCTCTCCTTTTCAGAGCTAATGCATCTCATGCTGCTTTATTTTTGAGAAAATGGTGAACTGCATGTGTAAGTTACATTTTTAAGTTTATTGCTGCGCACAGGCAAGTGAGTCAACTCTGGCGGACATAGATTATATTGTGATGCACAGAGGTTATATTGAAAATGGTACAAGTTCACAGGAAAAAAGGTCAGCTATGTAGAAGAGTTATGCGCTTGTCTACCTCTATCATTGCCTCTAAACAAATGTGACAAAAGGTAATACTTTCAGCAGAAAATAAGCAGAATCATCAGAGTCATCTACGGTGCTGGCTGGATCTTCACACCAATAAAGGCACTTTAAGAAGCTGTGTCCTCATTGCTATGCTTGTTTCCTCTGTAGTCCAAGTGAAGTGTGTTTCTATTTATTGCTTTAGTTCAGGTGTTTTGGCAAAGGAAACAGACAAACATTACTCCATGTCATCGTGGTTCTGGGTCGACTCGTTGATCACCTGAACAAGCAAAGGACAGAGACGGGCTAATGAGTTCTGCGTCCAAGGTCAAAAGGCCGTCAGAAGACTACTTGATTGATTAAAAATCACTTGAAGTGGATTCTACCTGGCCATCTCTTGTCTCAATGGTCTTGATGAGAACCTTCTTAGTTGTTGTGGTTTCAATGTGAGGTTTGGACTCAAGCATTGTCTCTAAGAAAGAAAAAAAGGGTATGTTGTGTTACAATTTCACAACAAACACCAGCTGCTATATCAGTGGACTGAATGTAGTCCTACCTCTAAGATTTAGAGAAGCAAAGCTTGGCAGTGGAGTGCTGATGCTGAAAATAAAATTGGGGAAAAAATGACATTTCATAGATCATTACATGCACCTTTGTGAAAGCATACACACTGTGATCATTTACCGGCTCTCTTCTCCTTCCAGCAGCTTCCTGTAGGTGGCGATTTCAATGTCCAAGGCCATCTTTACATTTAAGAGGTCCTGGTACTCTCGGAGGTGGCGCGCCATCTCATCCTTCATGCTGTGAATGTCTTCTTCCAGCTGCCTGACAGTGTCCTGGTAGCCGCCATTCTCCAGTGAAAAGTTTTCCTCCATCTCTCTCATCTGACGCTCCAGGGACTCATTCTGAGAGCAGACAGCAGGGCACAACATAAAGCATGTAGCATGAGATCTGCAGCATGAGACAATGGTCTAAGACCTTGACCTGCACTGGCTTGTAGCACTGATGTCCTTCCCCCTACAGCATGAGGCAAAAATGGCATACTCACAGTCCCTTTAAGGGCGTCTACCTCACAGGTGAGCGCCTGAACCTGCCGTCTGTAGTCATTGGCCTCTTGCTTTGCCACCCGTAGAGCATCATTGTTCCTGGCTGCAGCTTCGGTCAGGTCAGCAAACTTGAATGTCACAGGGAGAAAAAAACAACTCAGCAGTGAGGACTGGTGAATTTTTCATGTGGGGGGAGCACTTGATGTTTTTTTTAGAGCTAGATGGAGACTGCCTGGAGTTTTTAAAAAAAACACTGTTGAGCTGAGCTGCAGACAACAAACAACAATAATTACAATTCTCTATTTATACACGTGAATCAATCAGGAATTAATTCTTATTTTCAATGCCCTGTGGTCCGACTTAAACTGTAATTTTTTAAATTATATGGGCAAAGGTTTGAAAAAAATAAGTCATGTCAAGAGCTTGATTTTCATGCAAACTACACATTTAAATCAATGTGTCCAGACTATATTATAGACTTTGCTTGTTTCTATGTGCCAAGTCATTAAGAATCCAATTTGATTCATTAAAGAGCTCTGGTCATCCTGGAACTGCTTAAGATTTGAATAATTGAAAAAGTTTGGTGAAATTATAACCAGCAAATAAATGCATTTTTTATGATTTAAGTTCATTATGTTTCTTCTTGTAGTTGTTTTTTGTGTTACAGTTAAGATATTACAGTCTATTCTGAGCTAAAGCTCAGTGTGATTGTTGAAAATTTACCTTGGACTTGTACCATTCCTCAGACTCCTGGATGTTTTTGGAGGCCAGGTTCTCGTACTGCAGGCGGACGTCCCTCAGAGCAGCCGTCAGGTCAGGTTTAGCCATCTCCATGTCCACCTGAACATGCTGCTGCTGGTGCACCTGGTTTTGCAACTCCAGCATTTCCTGCATGACAAACATTTATACTTTCTGCTTCATTGGCAATTTTGTGGAAACCCCATTGTGACAAATTCTTCTTGATATACATGCGCTCGTCTTTTAAGAGACAATTCAAACTATCTGTGGGGACATTTTATAGCAGAAATGGGCATATTCCAAATGGGGAACCCTACCTCATCATGCAGCTTCTTGAGGAAGTTTATTTCCTCATGAAGTGATTCCACCTTCCTCTCCAGGTCAAGTCTGGCAAGCGCAGCGTTGTCCACATCCTGTAGGGTCACAATATCTTTCTAATCCGCTGACACAAGGTGACTTAAATTATGCATTCGCTGACATTATAATTTCTCTTGCTGACTAAAATGCGCTATTGTGCAGGTTAGCAAGGTCTCAGGCGCATGCATCCAATAAGAGTTAATGAAAGACACATGACAAGTGTCAGGGAGATTTAAAGGTGTCTTCCAGCGTCACATGTTGCATTTATGCATCACCTTCAGATCACAATTCTTAGTTACTCTCACCTGGAACAGATGCAAAATATAAAAATAGCCAGTAGTGTTTTAAGTACAAGTTTCAAAGTACAAATTCCTTTAGCCAGTATTTAATCAATATCTTCTATTATTGATAATATAATAATATAAATCATTTCGATTCCCTTCCAGCTACCGCATCCTAGCAGCCTGAGGTCGAAACTCTACAGTAATCTCTGTGAAAAAGAAACATCTAATCATCAATAATTCTATTCTTCCACGCATGGCTGGCTGAGAATATGGTTAATTCAAATGAGATTAATTAAAATACCGGTGTCAAAGCACTGCTAACATGGTCCTAATTCTTTTTTTCTTTTTTAATATTAATTGCCGTTACTCCTCTGAGAGCTCTTAGAATGGCTGTTAACAACTGGCTGTTGTAGTATTTATCGCATCCTCGTAGAGTGAAACCGAATTAAACCTGAAGCACAATTAAAAGACATTCGTGCAGGATTCTTTACTGGATTAGATTACGGCTTATATGAGTCTCTCTTACACACACACATGAACACACATACAGTAGCACCACAAGTTTGTGCTTTGTCAGGCTGTTGGCAAGTTGTTGACTGAGGTATCAGCAAATGAAGCAGCTTTGCCTCAACTGCTCTAATGCCACAAACAAAGTGACCTATTCAGGAGGGTTTTTCTGAACAGGCCTGAGGCTGGAAGAGTGACTGTCTGCCTGACTGGCTGAGATCAGCCCGTAGGACCTGCATTTTTTGTCTCCATGCCATCGCAGTCACCCACTGTGGCATCCTCACTGCCATTGAAACAGTACGCTCATGAATATGTGGCATTTAGTGCATATCCTGAAAGCCTGATATTCACTACGCATTTACATGCATGATTTTGGTTTATTTCATGGAACAAGCCAAAAACGAACCCCCTACACTCAGCCCACCGGATCACATGGTGGCTTGTCTTCTCGCTCTGATAACCACATTGGGTCTGACTGTTATTGCGTGTGTGTCCAGCTTATTCAGTGTGACCAGCAGGACATAAAAAGATCTCCTCACTGCAGGCCTGATTTAACTCAACAGCCACAAATTGACCCGGGCACAGTGTTAGGGTCACTTCAGCTCTACAGCTACTTCATATCCTGCCAAAAATCTCCTGTTGTGTCATCAGGAGAGAATATTTCTCTCTGCAGTAATAATCTGACAGAGACAAAATGGATGATTAAACCAGATAACTAGTTAAAATGAGACTCAGGGTCATTATTATAATGGCTTTAAGTTTTAATGTTAGAGGGTTGTTGTTTTATATAGTATTGATATTTATCTAATTGCCAATGATATCTTTAAGGTTTTGATTTATTCATTTATGCAAAAAAAAGTTTGCCGCTTAGCAGAAAAACAAAAACAAGGAAAAGTACTATGGCCTGAGTGCACGGTTATTCCAAATCAGGGTGTGCTGTGTGCCTAAAAATGATGGTAACTGGATAGTCACTGTAAAAAATAGAACCAAAGTGAGACAATGCATTATGCATTTGGATTAAATATGTACCTGTCTGAAACTCTGCATGTTGTTCTCAGCCTCCTCCCGCTGGGCTATCTCATCCTGCAATCTGCAAAGACAGACAAAAAAGAAAATGGTATTTGATTTTGACAGACAGACTAAATGGGTAGACATACTCTTCAAGAAGGGCAGAAACTTTGTCACCACACGTCAAACTCATTTTTTTGCCAATCTGCGCCATTTAAAAAAAAAAAATTACGCAGCGTCTTATGGTGGATACACATTTAAGGATAAAGGTTAAGAATATGCATACAGTGTCTTATAGAGTCACACAAAACATTTATTAAACTATTTTAAAGGGTCCACGCCTCCTACTTCTCTCTCAGCCTCTCGATGTCGTCCACCAGGTTGTCCCGGTGAACGTCCACCCGTGCCTTCTCGTTGGTCAGTTGGTCTACCTGACGCCTCAGGTCTCGCATCTCATCCTCGTACAGATCTCCGACCCGGGAGGTGCCTTTGCCCCGCAGTTGCTCCAGCTCCGCCAGCAGGATCTTGTTCTGCTGCTCCAAGAATCGCACCTTTTCAATGTAGCTGGCGAATCGGTCGTTGAGCGACTGCATCTGTGCCTTCTCGTTGGTGCGGTTCGTGATGAACTCGGTGTTTATGGCGTCGGACA
This sequence comes from Takifugu rubripes, assembly GCF_901000725.2. Classification (NCBI taxonomy): domain Eukaryota; kingdom Metazoa; phylum Chordata; class Actinopteri; order Tetraodontiformes; family Tetraodontidae; genus Takifugu; species Takifugu rubripes. Next base: position 5,179,404 of record NC_042306.1, read on the forward strand.
GGGAAAAGTCCAGTTTCTCGGAGGCCATGGCAGCGGTGCTCCGGAGCCTTTGGGTCTTCACTGCATAGACGGTCGGAGCGGAGGAGAGGCTGTAAGAGACCCGAGAAGAGCGCAATGGGCTGGAGAACTGGCGGCTGGAGTAGTTGGTCCGGGACACGAGCCTGTCTCCCCCAAACATCCTCTGGTAAGAAGAATGTGGATTTGATCTATGCGTCATTTTGCCTGAAACGCGGTGGAGCAGGGAGAAAACTCTTACGGGATGTGAGTTCGCGTCTTTGGAGGCGTTTTCGAAAGCGTTCTGCATTTATAGGATCCCCTTTATGCAAATACATCGTCGGCGCCTGAAGTGACGTATAATCAGCCAATCAGAGAACAGAACACGAGAAAGCTGTTTTTGCAGGTTCCAAACGTAAATAACGGAAGATATATGTGTTTGTCTATACAGCAAAGTCAAAATGGATAGTACTCCTCAGCCAATTGAGAGAACAAGCACTGGGCATTCTTATATGTTATGGTGGTTTTCTGATGTTCTGTAAAGCGCCCTGGGATTTATGATGCTGATGCACTGATTGGTATTTGTTAACTTGAAGATTTAAAATGCTGGCGATGTTCCTTTTCACGAATTGAATACTAAAGACTTCATTTATGAGGTGAAAAGCTCCTTGTGGTCTTTAAAGGTTCTGAAGGTCTTGGATACATGGATACATGGTGGAAAATTTCAGTATGGTGGCTGAGGAACAAGGCTAAAGGCATGTAGACACTGATGGTGTTTCATGTTCAAGTGGAGGAGTTCAGCAAGTATTATTTAAGACTAGGCTTATTTATGAAGATCAGGTGCCTGGGAGAGAATCTTCACAGATACCTTCTGTATCTGACAAACAGGTTTGATGCTTGTGTCAATTACTCCAGAATCCAGTGAATCCTTTTATCATCCTTTGCACAACAAAATGGCATCTGGCAGATCTGGTCACGATTAAAAATGCACGCATTGGACACCACGCACGTCAGCTGATTGTTGACGGTCAAAACGCAGTCATCATTTTTATGTCACATGGTGATATTCAGGACTGTTTTGTTAATTAAGATTAAGATGTGCTTTATTCATCCCCGTAGGGAAATTGAACTGAAAGATAAACCAAAGTTAAAATTGCTTCTTGTTTCAAAAGTTATCGGAATGAAATGCATCAGTCTTCAGACTAACATCATCACAGTGGACAGTGTTGCATGTGTAATAACTTCCAAGGAAAGTTATTACATAATTCTGAAGTAAAGTATGTTTGTAGTACTGCTTCGTGTTTCAGTATTAACTCTCATTTATTTTCTGGAACCACCAACTTTACCTAATTATGTGTCTATCCCAGTATTTTCTGGGTGAGAGGCAGGAGTACAACCTTGACAGGTCTCCATTCCATCACAGAACACCCCCCCCCCCCACACACACACACACACACACACACACACGCACACACTCACACACACACACACACCAGACACTCACTCCATTGATCAGATATGCATGTTTAATGTGTCAGAAATTGAACTGGATCCATCTTGCTTTGTCTGAGCCACCTTAAACATCAGTCATGATGACTTTACCTATTTTCAGGAAGGTAATTAGTCTGCATAATCCCATGAACGCTGCGGCATTGCAGTGTTCCGGAATGTCGCAAACAACAGGAAATATTGACCTAAACTCAGAAAATAAGTTGAAATGCAGGCGTGGTCCTCATGCACTGGTGCTGGAGGGCCCAAATATCAGCCCCAGTTTGAGTAAACAGAGGAACCCCAAGCTGGCACTGGAAATTCACATGATCAACACTCACTCTGAGGCGGGGGGGCACTAAAATTCCTGCTCCCAGGCCCATTATGAGGCAGCACAGCCAGTGTTGGCCGCAGAGTCAGACAGAGGAGGCCCGAATTGTCAGGGACAGAGCAGGGATTGTGTATTGCTGATCTGTCACCTAACTGGAGCAACAGAATGCAGACAGTGGGCCATAATTATTGTTTGAAGCCAGTGTTTTGCCAGAGCCATAGTTCAACCCAAATAGCTCCCATTCTTGGCCAATGGTGGAATTTATGGTTTTGTCCTTCATATTTTTGTGGGTGAGGCTCCTGGTCCTCTCTGAAGTGACATGACTGTGAAGGAGCTAATTAAAAATGACCTCAGTGTGGGTTTAGAATAAGAATAAAATCAGATGTAATCTTAAATAAACTCAGTCAGGCAGTGGCAGATGAAGTTAAATCAGGTATAACTTATTTCTGGGCTTCATTGCTATAGGACTGCAGGGGAGCTAAAAGACCGTCTTTGTTTTGCCTCTCATGATAGTGAATCACCCTCCCACATGCACAGTAGCCATAGCGATAATCTTAATCAGAACGAGACCGGAAGGTTCTGGGGCTTCCCTAATCACAAAGACGAAATGAACATTTCATTGTGTTATAAAATAATTGCAGAAAGGATTTTTGTCATGTAGTTGGCTCCTTAGTTTCAGATGTTTTTCTGTTTAATTAATCTATCATTAATTATTTTTCTGGTAACTAGGCTCCTTCCTGGGTAACAACATGGCAAATTTAGTGCTTATTGCGCCTCTCTGAGTGCGACAGTCAAAATAAATCAGACAGAATGGCTCTAAATCCTGCCAGGGGGCCAGAGTAGGCTTTTGTTACCTGCTTGTTGATGGTCACGTGATTATTAGAGGGAAAATACATGAGAAATTGGGAAATTAGATTTATTTCTTTTTTTGTTTATGCTAATCTAAAACCTCAGACACTGCTGCTTACATGAAGGAAGATAAAGGTGTGTATATTCTGCCAGCGATCTATCATCGAAAATATGTTATGCCTTCAGTAGTTTTTCTTCTGTATTCTGACTGCACCATTTCTGTCAGGGCCCAACCAAAAGAGCAGAGTAAGGGCGGGCATCCAGGGAATGAGTTTCCACTGGATACCTTTCGATCGTAGGAACAACAGAGGAATTAAACTGCAGGGGCTATTTTCCAAATCTCCATAGCGACCGGCAAAACCCTTGGAAAGAATCCAGAATGGTCAACCTAGTAAAGACCTCTCTTTCACTCTCGATGCCTTTGTGTCCCTCTTCCTTTTGTGTGTCTCATTGCACATGGGTGTGTTTGCAGGGGGTGACGGGAAGAGAAATGGGGGAAGTAATCGTTATCTATTCATGTAGCTCTAATTTGTTAATATACAGCATCAGCTTTTCAGAGCTTGCCATTTGTCCAGGCTCATTTCTAGGACAACATTCTCTCCCCACTCACATATATTTTGAGCCAGCCTGTCAGTGGCCATCACATAAGTGCCACAAGCATGTGTGTGACTGCCATCAAACAGCTGCAGATGACACCCTTTATCTCATCTATGCCCTTTGGCTGAGAAGCGTGACAGATCATCTGAAGAGAGAGCACAACTCCAACGTGTAGCAGTGCACATCTTGCAATTTGGTGTTTCAGGAATATTAATATAAATCTTTTTTTTTTTTTTGGTGTTGTTTGTTTTTTGATGCCATGGCATTAAAACCTAAGGGGAATGGAAATCTTCATCCAGCTGCTTGTATTGAAGTGAAATATGAACTTTGCCAGTCTGTCATAGCCCAGTTTCTGGAATAAATGTAATATTGTTTAGTCCAGTATTCACATGCTTCTCTCGGTTAATTATCTTATAATAGTCACAAAAGACCCCACAGAGCAGGATTGCTTGCGGGCAATCTGTATGAGTGTCATTTAATTCAATGATTGTGCACTCTAAAGAAAATGAGTCTCCAAATGATTTTTTTAAATGAATAGAATAGCAAATATGATTTATTGTGCAAAGGCAATGATGAGAATGCATTATTAAGCAGCCTGATGAAAGTAGATGACTCAAGACATGACTAGTCCTGGGTTTCTCAGATGAATATCACAGAAAACTCAAGATGTTTATTTTGCTGTCTAATAATAACCCTTTCACTTCCTGGATTACATTGCATGTACTGTCTAATTTTATTTAAGATTTTGTCTTCACAGCCGCAGTGATGCTACCTGCTAAAGTTTTGGGAAGCTGCACAATACAGTGATACAGGAATTTAATCTTAGTCCCGCTAATTTTAGTTCAAAGCAGTGAGCGTTTCAGGTCATCTGCATAATTCTTAAAGACGAAGTAAGTTTTCTGCTATATCACTCTGTGTAAGTGGAGAGTGTTGCAGCATTAAACACCTTAGCTGTATTTAAAGCTATGCGAAGGAATAAAGCTCACTTTGTCCTACATTTATATGTTGGGAAAAGCAATAATTTTGTTTGATTCTTATCACTTAAATGTGTGATTACCAGTCAGATGATGTATTAGACTTTGCAAAGTATACAACAATAAGCATGAAGGAAGCTCGGGTAGGTTTGGAATATTTGCTAGTGAAACATGGCACACTGGTTATTTGAAGCCTCAGTTGGAGTCGTTTTCCATTAAGGTTGAGACAAATGCTACCAAAGCATCTCACTATGTTGGTAGTAAAGGTGCTTAGTTAGCAAATGAAAAGACTAATGCGGCAAACACAAACTGATAAATGGAAATATGCTAAATAATCTTTTGTAGTACACAAATGTGGGAAATCAAAACAAGACCAAATGCAACAGCAGAATATGCTCTCCTTAGCACTTATTTTTATTTATCTGCAGCATTTTCAGAAAACAAAAGACTCATTATTGTAAGACATTAAAGTATGATGTAGAGAGATCATAGATATCATTACGTGTTGTTCTTACAACCAAAAATAAGTACTTAGTTCATGTGTGTATATTGACTTTTTCAATGACACACACATCAGAGGCACAGTGGCAGATCACCTGGTGTGGTGCTGCATGAATGACATTAATAAATGGCTGTTGTAACATAAAATAGCTTAAATAGTTTTGTGACAAACAAAACAAGAGCAAGAACAGATACAAAACTGTGAATACTTCTGTGAGCTGTCTCGTGTTTTTAAAGAATGGGACAGTATGGGCTGCACCTCAAATTGAGTGTGTCCTGTGAGTCCTGGGCCTGCAATTCACGCCTCCCTCCACTAGATGTCCCCCTTGCTTGTACCACAGCTGAGGATTCCTCTTCAGGATGGACTTTCCTGTCTGACATTTTAAACTCGACTGATGTGAATGAAGACAGACTCCCATTTTTACTCGCCCAAGTTTTGGAAGTGTCAATAGTGGGAGACACGCGGAATCCTCTTCTTTTACTGCCACTTGTTGCATTTTTCTCACTTTTCAAACTGCCATCATCTATAAAGGGATCGGAATCGCTCCCGTGTGGCATTTTGTAGTAGGTGCATTTAGGAGTTTTGGGCTTTGCCATCTCCTCAATTTCTGATGAGGAAAAATATGTGAGAGGGTTGAGCTGGGCTTGAGTATGGGTCACAGTATCCTCGCCATTCTCCTGGCCCGAATCTATGGACGTGCTATCGGCGTTGTCATACATTCCCGATGAGAATGGGGGAGATTTTCTGATGAGGTGATTTTCTTTGAGCAGCCATCTGCCTTGGTCTATCAAAACCCCATCAGGGGATTCTTCCACCAAAGAGGCAGAGGTGCACCGTGTGTCCTCTGTGGCAGCTTGAGGTGGACTCTCCCTTGGGGTTTCAATCCCTGAGCTGAAAGATGAAATAGTACCTCTGCTTTCCACCTGAGGATTTTGAAAGGCCTCTGCACTACTCCCAGTGTTCGCTGGCTCTGCGTTAGTCTTCTGACGATGGGTTTCTCCTTTGTTTTTGCTAATGACAGACCTCTCCAAAGTATCTTCTCCACTGTCTGTGGCCATATCTGTAGATTCCTGGGGATTAGATCGCCAACTTTCCGACGTTTCTGGCCTGTAATCAGACAGGTCAGAGGTGCTTGGGCTTGGCAGGATTTTTAGACCATACTGACTATCCTTACTTCTTTTCGGTATGAGAGCTTGTTTAGTTTTTACAACTCGACAGTTGTCTGGCTCCAGCCAGACATTCCCTTGCGCATCATAGGTGAATATAAGGGATGAGGACTGTAGGGCAGAGTTGACAAAGTCCAGCAATTCCTGTGATATTTCCACCGGATGTGGTAGATTGTTGCTTCTGTCGTCGCAGTGCTCCTCTCCATCATCTGTCATGGTGTCTGCACCATTACCTTTATCGTCCTCGCAATGCTCCTCAGAGGAATATTTGACTGGAAATTCAGTAGCCATTTGTTCGAATTTAGAGTCTGAATTTGCTCTTTCGTTAATTTTCATATCAAGATCCTCTGCAGCTTCATTGGGAACATTGGCTTCCTCTAACCCAACTTCTGATTCTCTGTCTTCATCTAATCCTTCCTCATCTACCTCTTTGCGGTCCTCATACCTCCCTTCCTGTTCTATACTTTGATCTGATTCTTGTTCATCCTCTCCCTGGCATGTAGTCATACTGTAATTGTCCCCAGCACTTTCTTGTCCACCCTCTTCTACCACTTCATCCTCCTTCTTGTTTTCCCCTTCAGCCTCCTCTCTCTTCTCTTCAATAACCTTCTCCTCACCCTGCTGGTCATTATCATTGTCCACCACTTCTTTCCCCGTGAACACAACAGGTTCTTCTCCGCTGTCGCTTATGTCTTCACCTTCAGTTTGTATCTCATCTTTCTCACTTATGTCTTCTGTACCCCCTATCAACCTTTCCTCTACCTCATCACCTTCTTCTGTGGCCTCAGTAAAAGCATCTCCTTCCATCTCTGTCTCTTCAACAGCTTCCCTCTCATCAGTCTCTTCATTACTCTCTTCTTCTTCTGTCTCCTCCAGTAATTCCTCCTCTGACCCTTGAGACTCTTCTGTCCCCCTTCCCTTTACCTTGCCCCATTGATGGTGCACCTCCACAACCATCTCTTGCTTTAGATCTTCCCCTACTTGCTCATCATTTTCAGTTTCCCATTCCTCCTGCACATTTGCAATCATTTGATCTCTCACCTCCCCCTGTCCCGCTTCTTCTCCCATTTCAGACTCATTTGCGTTGTCCGGCTGGTTTATTTTAGTTTCCAAGGAGGTGCTTTCCTCTACAGGATAAAAACTTGGGGCTAGCCTGACTGTTGAAGAAATCACCTCTCTGAGATCTTGAGAAATATTCAGTTCCCCCATCAGCTCATCAATTATTAAACACTGATCCTCAAAAACATCAACCCCTTTAACACTCAACGTTATCTCTGTCTCTGTTTCAGTCTTGTCACTCAAGTTCATGAAATCTTTCCAGCTTTTTTTTAACTGAAAGGACGCTTTGTTCCGCAGATCTTCCAAGCCAACCCGCTGCTTTTCCTCATCCTCAGCCGCAGAAACTTTCTGCAGGGATTCCATCATCATTGTAGCCTCAGAGGCGCCCCATGATTGGCCGCCAGTTATGCAATCTTGCAGAATAATCACAGACAAGAAGGACAGGAAGAGTTTGCAGGATGAGCCAAAAACTGAAGCCACCTGGTTTGAAAATTTATCCATGCTGTTGGTCTTGTCAGGACTGGGCGGTGTGTTGGTGTCCGATGCTCTTTTGATGGATTGCACCGCAGAGCAAATGTGTTGCATGATGGGTTTTATCTTTTCTTTGGAGGCAGCTGAAGCTGCGTCATGGTCTGCTGAAAGGATGGCCTCTGCAAATATACACGTCTGTAGTGTAATCTCCTGGTGTTCTGCACGCCCGTCTCGGATGCTTGACAGCGGAGCACACAAACCTGTCACATGCTGTGCATTTTGTTCGACTATTGATTGACAAAGCTCGTCATTTTCATTTTCTTCAGAATCTCCGCCGATCTGAAACTCAACTTTTTCCTGAGGTGGTGATTTATCTGAAAAGCCCTCCTCGGAGTATGGGTCCCTGTCCGAGCTGACTTTCTCTAACCAGTTCTCAACATACTTGTGGACCTCACAGGGCAGGGGTAGGGAAGAAGGCCTCGAAAAACTCTCACTTAAACCAGAAAGCTTTTTTGGCGATGCAATGGTGGCCATGGATTTGTCCTGACTAGGTGTTTTTTTGCCTGGCTGCGGTGCTTTTCTGGGCTGTAAAAGGCCAGAGATGTTTTTCTTCATTTGCGATCTTATGCTTGGGGTATTCACATTATGACCAGTAGCTTTGGCCCCTACTTTACTTTTGTTTTGTTCCTGTGATGGGCTGCTTTTGAAATGTTCTCTTGAGGTTAAGATGTCCTCCTCTTTCTTGGCACCTTTTCTAACCGGCTTAACTAGAGATTTTTCAGGGCCATTGCTCTTCTTACCACGTTCAGCACTCTCAGGAGAAGTCCAATTCTTTTTATCACTACTGTGTTTTTCAGATGATAAATTTTTGTTTTTAATGGGAGGGATTGCTACAGCCTCTTTTGAACTACCCTTTGAACCCTGTTGATTCCTTGGGGGCTTGGCCACGTGTTTCTTTTCACTCTTCAAAAGTCTGTTGATGTTTGAAGTGCTGTGGTTTCTAGAACTTGCTGCAGTTTCTGTTTTATGGTCTGGAACTACAGGCTCTGATGACAATGATAGTATCTCCTCCCCCTGTCTTTGCAGAGAGTCAGCAGGAGAAATGTCTATGTCACAATCGTTACTGGATGAGACCGTGGGAGGTTTGCTATCAACTGCGGAAGTAGAAGCATGCAAAGATGCATATTCTGAACTATAACCCTCATTTGCATAATAGTTATCGAAGCAGCCTTGATTTTCATAAATATGCATCACAGTTTCTCTGACCTCCATCCCGTTATTCTCTATCTTGAGAACTTCGGCGACTCCTGAGGGCCTCTTGGCATGACTATCGTCCTTGCCCACAGTTTTCCGAGGTTTGGGGACTGGTCTGTTGCTGCTGCTGCTGCTGTGCCTGACGAGGCAGTATCCCTCAGTAGTCCCGCCATCTGCCATCCTCTCCATGTAGGAATAATGACCCAGGGTATGCTCTTGAGATCCAGAACTCCTCACTGTTGTCACGCTCTCGACAGAGGCCATCTTTTTAACATGGCGTGGACCTGGTGTAGGGACACGCCTTGACACGGGTTTTCTTTTTTCTGTTGCTGAGGGATAGCCTTTGTGCATGTGCTTCTTGTTAAAAGCAACAGCTCTCCCAGGTTCAGAGGGACAGTTCTCCTCCTTGGTTTCCTCCTCACAGATGCTGAAGGAGTGTTTGGCAACTGCGTTGTTTGAGTCAGGCGAGCTGTTGGCTGACTCCGAAATGGAAGCATAAACAGTCTTCCTGCTAAGGCTGGAGCGGCTCAGTGTGGTGGTCCAGTGTAGCACTTCCTCCTCCTTGATGGTTAGATGAACCTTCATCTCCACCGTCATACTGCCATCCTCATTCACACGGAACGACTTTTCGATGTCATCTTCGTGAGGTACAATTAACGCACGCTGCCCTTTGACAGCGCCATCAGCTCCAGGGGCCTCCAGAGAGTTGCCAGGATGTCTGTGGTCTGCCTCAAATGGCGCGCCATGATGATGCAGCTGGCCACTTTTGCTTCCATTCTGAGATTTGTTCACTTGCTCAACAATATATCTCTCTGATGACAATGAGAAGTTCCTTGAGCCTCTTCCACTTGAAACAGATTTGTTGTTCTCTTTGGATTAAAGGTGTTTGATGAAAGGGACATAAATGCAAAAGAGAAAAAGAAAAGAGAAATTAATTATATTTGAGGACATAATAAAGTATTCACAATAGATGAACACTTTTTTTACTGGTACTTGTTTTTTAGCACCAGGACTGATGACCAGGTTTATGCAATTCCAATACCAAGGCTTTAATCAAATGCAGTTCAAGTAAATATTGTTTTCTATTTCTGTGTACTAATTAGGACACATGAGTTCTGTATTTATTTTTATAAATACATATTTTACCTATGAATTCTTAAAAACTATATATGTTTTGAGAGAATTGACTCCTTCACAAAAAAGCAAGTTATCATGACAGTCTGACAACTTGTTTCAAGGTTGCATGAACTGTGGCTATTCTGTTAAAATTCTGCTCTTTGCATTTAGCAAAATTGATGAAATTATAAAATACATATTTTTTAATTTTATATTCTTTTTTCTTATTTTACAACAACAATTGCAGCCGCGCTAGCCCTTACGTGTTTTTGGTTGCAACCCCGACCCAGTGTCCATGAGCATTGCTTGGCTTATCTGGTTTTCTCCTCTGTGAAAACCATAGTTGCCTAATTTGAATGGCTCTTTCGATGCTGCCACAACAACACCGGAGCACAGAATGAGTGCTGCGAGTCCATCAACCTGAAAGACAAACAAAACCACTTGATAGCCTTGACTGACTCTCAGTTTCTGGCGGTAGATTGTATACGTTGATTACATGACAAATTAAGAAAGTCCTTGTCTTTTAAGTATGTAAACATCCACATCAAACCTCCTCAAAGTATCACACCTTTTCAGGCATTTTAGAAGGAGGAACTAGCTGTCAACCTGGAGCATCTCTAGGACCTCTGTTGGTGTGACGTGACAAATGTAGCAAAGAAGCCACTGTATATGCGGCCACATGGTGGAAATTTAATATCTAATCAAAAATACATAATCTGGCTCGTAGTTAAACCGCTCTGAGAGGGTCCAACCCTGTCTCATCTCGAAACATAAGCAGGACAGGGCCTGGATGGGAGACCACCTGGGAATGCCAGGAATTGTACTGGGCTGAAAATTAGAGGCTTCTTCGTTCAAGCCCTGGCACAGCCAAAAATTGAGGGGGTGTTCTAGTCGCAGAGGGAGGTGCCAGGAGACTTTTAGAGCACCAAGGTACTCTTGAGCAAGGTACCAAAGCCCCAAATGCTTACATAGGGCCCTGCCATGAGCTGTTGACTCATCCAGGGGTGGACCCTGCCTGCACCCATATGCGGCTGGGATAAGCTAAAGCAAATGGATGAGAGGGGGAAAAATAATCTTTTTATGTAGAGTTCATTTGAGATAATTTCCTAAAGAATAGATTAAGATAGTTAATCAGATAATAATAAATGTAGTTGTTAATGAATGTGTGATCATTAAAATGAGACAATAACTCATATACTGTATATATACACACACACACACACACACACAAACATAATAAGGCACTGTCTGACATAATGAAACACTGTCTGATGGCTTTCTTTAGACTTGTCTTGTTTATGTGACCCAGCACGCACCTTTTCTTAATATAGACTGAAATGGAAAGTATGCTTGAGGACAACAATTCACACATATTGTGTCTCTAAGGAATTAGCACTTTATAGTGCCCTTGCTGTTTTCCCCTGTAAGAAAGTCAGTATATACATTTTAATGTATCTAAACTAGCCCCAGAGCTAGAACTTACCCTTCTACCATCTGTCGAGTAAAGTTTCAACACTGGAAACTGCAGAATCTGGGACAAATAATCCAGCAGAGCATCAAAAGTGGGCGCTGATCTTCTGTGCAGCACAATCGTGCGTTTGAACATTGGATCCCTGTTACTCACGACCACAAGCTTTTTTGGTGTCCTGACTGCCACCCTTTCAGTGACCTTTGCTGGCCTATTGGCAGCTTCGCCCCTTTTGCCAAACTTGAGGCGCTGTCGTCGCCCTGCACTGAGGGGTCTGGTGGTGTTCCAGGGTACCTGCCGCCGTTTCACCTCTTCCAAATTTAACGGCTTCACCCGTTTCTGATCGGAACACACGTACGACCCGCCATCGTGCAAGTCATCCAAGGCTTTAACCAGGTGGGTCCCTCTTGGTGTGGTAATGGTCCGCACTCCAAAACCAAGAGGCACTTTCTTGGACAGAGCATCCAGGAGGGCATCATATGTTTTGAAGGTGCGGCCATTGATGACCATGCGATGTCCGCTGAATTTATAGTCACCGCTTTTGTAGAAGCACACTCGTTTAGACGTTGATGGATCTGACATCGACTGGTTGGGCCGAGAGTGTAAGGTTTGCCCACTGCTAAAGGACATTTCTGGACCAGGGGGCTCTTGAGGGGGCGTGTTGCTCATTTTGAATGGCAATGTCTAAAGAGAGATGAAGAAAAATGGTTATTTGTTGCTGCTACAGTTGATTTTAGGAAATAAACTTGTTGTGCATTGAATATACTTATATAGGCTTCTTCAGTTCTACAGCTGTAATATTCAGTTCTATAGTTGTAATATAGAGTTGTTGATATATTACAATTATAACAACACCCCTCACACAATAAAGCCCATTCTAATAGGAACAATTTTTGCTTATCATCGAATAAAATTTGTGATTCGCTCTTAATTTTTCTGGAAAGAGAGTATGAAAAATGAATTGAAGGAGAGGCTTTTGTATAAATCCTTTGTAGGTTCTTATGTAATAAATATTAAAGCAGCAAAGAGCTACATGTCTGCAGTAGGTTACAGCGTAGTCAAATTGAATGAGGAGGCGTTAATACAATATAGTCCAAATATAGTCATTTATATACACGCACATATTCCTGTGTTATGAAGCAGCAGAGAGGTTGCAAACCCAAACCTCAGCATTGTTATTATTAAAATAATTAGTCACGTGTGTGGACACCACAATGTTGAAAGTAAATACCAAAGATTTAACAAATAAAACTTACCTTAAAGGTCACATTTCCTTATCAGTTATTCCTATATCTGCAGAAAGAGTGCAGCCGTTGTTCCAGTACTCAAAGCCTCTCAGCACCATCCGGGGACTATTTTCAGACACATCCTAACTAATTTGCTTAATCTTTGGCTCCACTTAATGACATATAAAGGTAACCCAAGAAATGAGGGCGATTGGAATGAACTGAGCTGCCGCAATCAACAGTTGTTCTGCAGAAAAGAACACAACTGAAATGTTCCATGAGAAAAATTTCCCTTTGAGCAGCAAGAAATGTATCACCTTCCATTTAAACATTGAGCTCGATCATAAAACAGGTCTAAAAACTTTAGGCGGTACCAAAATAAACAAGGGAGGCGATGAAAGTTCATGAATATACAAGAAATCCACTTGAAATCATACTTGTCACTTGTTTCCATTAAAGATAACGCAGGTGGCCTGGACTATTTTTAATTTGCAAGCAAGCCACATAATCCGATTTGAGAAGCCTAATAGGGATTAGATGCCCTTGCTGACTGCATGGGTGTGCTCTTGAGAGTGCACATTTACCTTAGTGCAAATATCTGAAGTCAAATATTCACACAAAAGGTGTGAACTGAATATGCGGGACATTTTTGACTTGTGAACCTAAACTTTCAATTTTTAATGTAATCACTTATTTATTGTGTAACATGCAACATATGTTGTGAAGAAAAATGCCTATCTAAAGATTCTGACAGAGCAAAAGCTGCTTTTTTTATGCATATGTGGTGGCCATTTTGGCTCAAATTTGCAGTTATTTCAGTCACAAATTGTATGGATTATTTGGTAGGGAACTGACGAGGTCTTGCTGTAGCAAGGTATCCCCAAACCATGGAACTTCCTCACCAACTCAGTGCTTCACATGTTTTGTATAAACATGTCATCTACTTCTACTGTTCAAATAATTCAAATTTGGACTCATGGGGCCACAGAACATTATTCCAGATGTATGTTCTCTCTGCCAAATGTCAGTTTTGCCTTGGTGATTTTCTTAGAGAGCAGAGGTTTCCTCCTTGCACACCAAACATTAATGTAATGCTGCTTACTCCTGATGGGTGAACTTGATTGGTTTTGAATGTCGTACACATGAAGGCTATTTTCAGGATGTGGCTGAATTCTTAGTCTTTTGACATATTTTTAAATCCCTTACCAGGCTGGGAGGCTGCTTACTGTCACTACAACAGTCGGGAGCACGCCAAACTAAATGTGTGAGGTTTAATAGGGCAAATCTTCCTTAAAAAGGCTGGGTAATAAGTTAAATGCACCTGGTGTGATGCACCTGTGTGTAATAGCCATTTAAAGTGGGATTGAATGTGGAGGGTGTTCAAGTGCTTGCCATAAATTGAAAATTACAGATTTTCTCAGCTTTAATTGGTTAGTTAATTATTTAAATCTCCCTACTATTGTTAACATTGATATTATACACCAATATGTGCAGATGTTAAAAAATAAAATTTAGAAAAAGACCATTTTCTTCCCATGACTGTATTTTTATATCAAATGTCATTTTATATATATATATTTATATATATATGTAATTTTTTAAATATATATATAATGTACAATGAATAACGCTTAGTTTGAAGCAATATATATTTGAATGTGATGTACAGAACATGCAAATATGTTACTGGGCATTACTGTGTTTATTTGTTTTGTTTTGTTTTTCTAATCCTATCATAGACAACAGTTTTCTATTCGTTTTTTTTTTTGTTAGGCTTGTAATATAGCTTGTGATATAATATTGTAATATGGACTGTGAATAAAACTTTCTATTTTAGAATTCTATGTTAGAATGCAGTCAAGCATTGTTATATGACTGTTTATTTACCAGCAATTTATACAGCACAGTAACTATCGTATTTTCGCTAAATCTGCTGGAAATTGAGCGCCATCTAGCGATAGATAACAATACTACAAAAAATAGAATAGCGTATAAGTAATAGGAGTGCAGGTGTTAAAAATAGAGCACACAAAACTGAATCAAACATTTTATCGAGGTTTATCCCCTTTATTTCAGCAATGAAACTGATCGGGGTATAGAATGCTCCCTGGACGCTCAACTCGATGTGCTCTTTGATCGATTAACGCCACCTGAACGTATCATGCTTCGACTGGTCAGGTCTGCAACACAACAGCGGGCCAGAGTATACGGTCCCGGTCCATTGGCGAGTTTGCTATAGTGGCGTGGTCTTTGTCGCAATTTTCCCCATTTCATTGCAAATTCCACCAGATCTGTCAAGATGGGCAAAAAGGAGGAAGAGGATATCATCAGGATTGCGAAAAAGATAGATAAGATGGCGCAGAAGAAAAACGGGGTGAGATATCTCAGGAGAATGAATGCATAGCTGACATCGGTTGATGTTGATGTTTAGCCAAGGTTGGCGCTAATGCACTGTGGTGGAGTTAGCTGCCGACAAGCTAATTGAACTCATCACTGAAGTACTCTTTTCGATTTTCGCCTTAATCTTTACCCCACTGTGCACAGTCATCTCTGAAGTTACTATTTGACTTGTGACCGTTTAGCGCTAAGCGGCTAGCCGCAGTTTGCTTGTTAGTTTGGGGCAGCTAACAGTCATCTTTGTCTAATAGCAGAGTTGCTGGTAACATTTTCCCAATGCAATAATGGCAGATAACGATAAGTTCAAGCGACTTGTTAATGCCTGATGTTGACTGATTAAGGTAGCTTGCAGATATCAAGACAATAATTCCAGCTGCACTTCCTGCAATGTAATGCTATAAGCTACTTTTCTTTATCATGTTTTTTTTATTTATGTACGTGTACGGTTTTTGTAGCCTACAGTGACAAACCAGATCAGTGTTTACGTTAATTTAAATAGAGACCGAAATTAACACTTGAATTAGGTCCATGTTTATTCACATAATGCAGTTAACTAAATGTGGGGAGTTTTGTTTGAGATCGGTTATGCTCCTAAACACCCCCTTGTCCTGTTTCCTGTCCTGTGCAGGCTGGTGCTTTGGACCTACTGAAGGAGTTGCGGAGCATCCCTATGACTTTGGAGCTGCTTCAGGTATCTCCTTGCGTCATCTTGAGGCAGGCAGGACTCAGTGCTTGAGGATTCTGATTAATTGTATCTCCGCAGTCAACCAGAATCGGGATGTCTGTTAATGCCATCCGCAAGCAGAGCACGGATGAAGAAGTAACATCCCTCGCAAAGTCCTTGATCAAATCATGGAAGAAACTATTGGGTAATCATAAAGTTCTACCATTAAATAAAATTGTGACAGCTGGCATGATTGCGTGTAGCTGTGTAGAGGTGCCTCAGTCAGCTTTGCTAGATTGACTGATGTTCATATTTTGGCTCTTTCCTTATTGTTCCACACTTCACCAAGTGTAAACAAGCTGATAAAATGGTCTAGAGTATCATCTCCTCTAAATCTGTGGCATTAGGTGAAGCACAAACATGTAGGACTGGGACACCAAATTATACTGATTCACAAAATCTTACCATCTGTATATAATATTACCATTACCATCTAGGAGTCAATCCAGAATGGGATCTCTTAATAAAGAAGACAAATAGACAAATACTAAGGTCCTTTAGTTCTTACTACAGTCTTATAAATGTTACAGTGACAGCTCCTTACATTTTGCATCATTTTAGTTTTGTTGTTCAGACATTCAAAAGATTTTTTTCGTTTTACTTTTTTTTTTTAATAATTCGTTTTGATTTTTTTAAATTGTATTTAATGTGAGATTAACTAATTTGCTTTGTTACAGTGAAGATGTAAAAAAATAAAATAGGGGGAAAATAAAAAATATATTTTACAGTTATGGTTAACGGCAGGCCCTCGCTACAAATAATTGCCACAATAAAATGTTATAAAGTTATACTTGTAAAGAACATTGTGGGTTTCATATTTTCTCATTGACGAGACAGTGATATTCGAGTTTGTTAGATAACCTACTTTTATAATTTATTTATTATTACCTGCAGTTGCCTGTAAATTTTTCCTGTCCGTCTGCATCCATGAGGCTGTGGTTATCCAGCAGGGCACAGGAAAAGGAACAACTGTTGACACTAATGGGCTTGTTTTATTTATTCATTTTTGTAAATACTTAAAATTCTGTTGGCATCAGAATGAATAGCCCTCAGGTTTAAATATGGAACAGCAACAGCATGTGAAGCAATTGGCAGCACTGCTGGGATGATTGGTGTGATACAGGATACATTTGAATACAAACTCCATCATTTTATCTTCAATCTTGTAAAATTATACTATACATATGATATGTATGGCATTCTTTTTGTCTGACAGAGGATTGAACCTGATCATTTTTTCCCCTTTTGTTACTAGAAAGAACATGCAGCATTTAAGAATGATAGTTTTTTCTGAATTTGTTCATCCAATTGCTTGTTTGAGAATGCAGTATTTTACAAATGCTGAGTTTGGTTTTTTTTGTGGATTTTCATTCACTAGGATACTGAGGATAAAATAATTAGATTTTAGTGATTAAAAAAGAAAGGTCAGAGTGTCCAAGGTCATCTGAAACCGTATTAACCTGCAAAGCTCTAATTTCATGTATCACTTGTTGTCCAGATGAGCCTGGTGGTGGAGAGAAAACCTCAGAGGAAAAGAGAAAAGAGCAAAGTACACCCGTTATTTCTTCATCGCAGGAAAGCCCAGAGGCAAGAGAAGAAAGGTACCAAAAATAATAGTTGGGCATCATCAATACTGAACATGTGTCAACAGATCGGACTTTTCCGCATCACCTTCCTTCCGCAGCTGCTCCAGCAGTAACAACAACAGCAGGAGCGAGCCCTCCGACGACACCCCCAGCTCCTTCGTCAACACTTTTCCACGCGCCGCCAGCACCAGTGACCCCATCAGGGTCAAGTGCCGCGAGATGTTAGCCAACGCACTGCAGACTGGAGGTAACGCACTGTCATCGCGGTAGCACTATTAAACGTCGGATTTTTTTTTTTTTTTACCCCCTTCTGTCCATCTCTCCCCTCAGACGATTATATTGCAATTGGTGCAGATTGTGACGAACTTGGCGCGCAGATCGAAGATTATATCCTTTCCACTGAATATAAAGGGTTTTTTTTATATTGGTAAGAGCTTTTCAGATAAATCCCAATGTCATTTCCACAAGGGAAAAACGTTGGTCTTGAAAGTTTACTGCTTGTTCACCTACTGTCTAAAAAATAAATTATTTTAGACAACCAACAGCATTGAGAGGGCAGAGAAGAGTGAAGGAGAGCAAGATGACTGCTGGCCCCCTCGATGGGTTAGTGTACAACCCTGGGATCCATTAGTGACTACATAGTGATCAGCGCACACTGCAGGAATGTTTCATATCATCAATCAATCTTTATTTATATAGCGTCTGTTACAGTCAAAATTGTTTCTAGGCGCTTTCCAGAATCCCAGGGCCTGACCCCCAACAAGCAACAGTGGCAAGGAAAAACTCCCCTTTAACAGGAAGAAACCTTGAGCAGGACCAGGCTCATGTAGGGGGACCCTCCTGCTGACGGCCGGCTGGGTAGAGAGAGAGGAGAAGGGGGAGAACAGGTAGAGATCATAGAAATGCATTATATTACCGGTAATTTAAATAAGCTGCTGGTTGAATTGAGTGGGTCAGAGGTCACTAGGTCAGCATACAACTATGAAGGAGGCGATACCTGTAGATGAATACAGAGGGGTTGGGGGAGCAGAAAAACTACACAAGAAATAACATCACTGATCTAGAGGAGAGGAGAGGAAAGGAAACCATGACCCAGCAGTGACAGGGGCCCGTCAGGTGATCTGGATGTTTCTGGACCCCGGCAGCCTCGGCCTATAGCAGCATAACTAAGATGTTAACCTAATGACCCCCTAAGTATGATAATTTGTCTGTCTAGGATAGTAACTGCAACTACAGAATTAGTGATAATAAGCTTTTTCGAAGAGGAAGGTTTTAAGTCTAATCTTAAAAGTAGAGATGGAGTCAGCCTCCCGTACCTGGACAGGGAGCTGGTTCCACAGCAGGGGGGGCTGGTAGCTAAATGCTCGAACCCCCCCCCCATTCTACCCCTAGAGACTCTGGGGACCACAAGTAAACCAGCATTCTGAGAGTGGAGCGGCCTATTTGGATTATAAGGTGTCACTAGCTCCTCCAGGTAGGATGGAGCTAGGCCTCTGAGGACCTTGTAGGTCAGAAGAATAATTTTAAAAATTGTTCTAAATTTAATGGGCAGCCAATGAAGAGATGCCAGTACAGGTGTAATGTGATCTCTTTTATCACTACCTGTCAGAACTCTAGCTAGAACCTTTTGGATCACCTGGAGGCTTCTTAAAGAGTTGTTTGGACAATAAAGAATTACAATAGTCAAGCCTGGAAGTAACAAATGCATGGACTAACTTTTCAGCATCATGCCGTTTCAGTAGTTTCCTGATCTTTGTGATTGAAAAAAGGCACTTCTAGAGACTATTTTGATGTGTGAGTTAAAGAACAGATTTTGCTCAAAATTTACTCCAATATTCCTCACACAGAGATACTAGTTACTAAGGAGATACCATCTAGAGTGATCATGTGATCTAATCTATCCCTGAGAGGTTCAGGACCAAACACCATGACCTCAGTTTTTCCTGATTTAAGGAGAAGGAAATTTGAAGACATCCAAGACTTTGTCTTTAAGACAGGTCTGAAGCTTCACTAACTGCTCTGTCTCCTCTGGTTTCATGGATAGATATAGCTGAGTGTCATCAGCATAACAATGGAAATTTATTCCATGCTGCTGAATAATGTTTCCTAAGGGAAGCATGTACAAGGTGAAAAGGATTGGTCCAAGTACAGAACCTTGTGGAACTCCGTGGCTAACCCTACTGTATGAGGAGGGAACACCATGGACATGAGCAAACGGGTATCTATCAGATAAATATGATCTAAACCAGTCTAGTGCTGTCCCTTTAATCCCAATCACATGTTCCAGTCTATGTAACAGGATGCTGTGATCAACTGTATCAAAAGCAGCACTGAGGTCCAGCAGAACCAGCATAGAAACCAGTCCATGATCTGAAGCTATAAGAAGATCATTAGTAACTTTAAGAAGTGCTGTTTCTGTGCTGTGATGAGCTCTAAAGCCTGACTGAAACATCTCAAACAGGCTGTTTCTCTGCAGGTGCTCCAGTAACTGAGTCACCACCACCTTCTCAAGAATTTTAGAGCTAAAAGGAAGGTTGGATATCGGCCTGTAATTTGCTAACACATCAGGATCCATTGATGGTTTTTTAAGCAATGGTTTAATCACTGCCACCTTGTAGGACCGGGGTACATAGCCTGTCACTAAAGAACTCATCAGGCACTGTGAGCTTAAAGAATCTCAACACAAGCATGTTCCAGTTTGGATTTTGGTGCATTTTGTCATTTAACAGTAAATAGAGAATATTTCAATTTCTTGGATACATTTTTAATCATTTGACAGCCCTAATCAAGTTTTGTTTGTTTGTTTTTTTGCTTCAACCAGCACTGCTACCATGTCAGCTGTAAGCGTAGGTTTAGTTTTTTCTTCCAGTTAAGTGGAAATTATTTATTTCCAATGTAAAACTCCTTGACTCTTATTTCACTCATATTTCAAGTGTTTAAGAACACAGACATGAAGTACAAAAACCGAGTGCGGAGCCGAATCTCAAATCTGAAGGATGTGAAGAATCCAAATTTGAGGAGAACTGTGCTGTGTGGGAGCATAACCCCTGAGCGGATGGCGAAGATGACTGCAGAGGTGTGTTGATGCGTTGAGAGTACCATTTAAGATGTTGGGATAGTTACTCAACACAGGCTTTTCTATTTTTGTCATCTCTGTTGGTCTCACTTGATGTCATGGTGTGTATCTGTTGTTATGGCAACTTTAAAATACAGTTATACCTTTTTTTTCTTTAGGAAATGGCCAGTGATGAACTGAAGGAAATCAGAAAGAATTTGACCAAAGAGGCTGTCAGGGACCACCAGATGGCCACCACCGGAGGCACCCAAACTGACCTATTCACCTGTGGCAAATGCAAGGGGAAGAACTGCACCTACACACAGGTACCAACTACCACTCCACCTCCGTGTCCTTGCTCCACGTCAAATTGTTTCAAATGTTTTGAGTCGCAAGTCTTACATCAACATCTTTTCTCTAAATTTAGGTACAGACTCGCAGCGCTGATGAGCCCATGACCACGTTTGTCTTCTGCAGCGGATGCGGAAATAGATGGAAGGTATGTCAATAAACTTTAATTTTGTAATTATTGGTCTGAAATCATTTTTATTTTTTGCCTAGTGAGTTCAATGACAGCTCCCAAGGGACGATATCAGGGGGTAGCAAAAGGTGTTCCCTTTTGCGTTGTACTTTGCAATAACGGTGAATCCATAGAAATGTATTCAACTTATAGATTCAAAGATTCTTTAGTGTGCACTTTGATTCTGGTTATAGAATCAAGGTGATTATAAAGAGTTCTGAATGGATCTGACTGATGGGATCTGGGATGAACTTCCGTTCAAGATTAATCGGTGACTTTAATGGGTTTAATGTATTTATTCAAAAACTGAGATTGCGCAAGAAACTTAAAGTGTTAGAGCTTTCAGAGATGATAAACATAAGGTCCTTATCTAGTGCATGGTGATGTGTAGATAGAAGGGAGTGTATTGTTGTAGTGTATATATGTGTATATTTTGTGGTTAACAGTAGTGGCTAAACACGGGTTGGTGGCAATAGCTTTGTGATCAAGGCCCCTCAGCTCTGGTCCCTCGTCAAGGGTGGAAACCCTACAGGTTCCTGATCATCAAGTCACCGTCCATTCTAATCCTGTGTAGGGGGCAGGTGTACCCTGACTCATTCAGCAGATGCTCTCTGGCTTTAAGTCGCAGTACTTTTGTCCACTGCAATTATCATAGACAGACAAATGATCATACTTAGGGGGTCGTCTAATCATTAGGATAACATCTTAGCTATGCTGCTATAGGCCAAGGCTGCCGGGGTTCAGAAACATGATCACCTGACAGGCCTCTGTCACCCTCTGTCATCCTCTCCTCTCCTCTCCTCTCCTCTCCTCTCCTCTCCTCTCCTCTCCTCTCCTCTCTACCCACCCACCCACCCACCCAGCCGGCCATCAGCAGGAGGGTCCCCCTACATGAGCCTGGTCCAGCTCAAGGTTTCTTCCTGTTAAAGGGGAGTTTTTCCTTGCCACTGCTGCTTGTCTGGGGTTAGGCCCTGGGATTCTGGAAAGCACCTTGAAACAATTCTGATTGTAAAAGACGCTATATAAATAAAGATTGATTGAGAAAAAAGTGACATTCATGCATCTTTTTCATATCCTTTTAATGCAAGTTAAATAATGTGTCTGTGGTTGTTTTTTTTTTGCATCCTAGTTCTGCTGAGTCTGCAAGCGTTTTCCAAAGCACGCGGACAAGTAGCAAAATTCCCGGACCACGTTTCATCTCTCTGCAACGGAGCTTTTAAATTCTGTGGTACATGGCGCACTACGACAATATCGTGTCGATGTTGGAGTAAATATCCTGTTCATAGTCCAATGTCAGATCCTGATCCCCCCTCCCTGAATAAAAACCTTGTATTGTCATTAGCCGTTTCTCAGATGCCGTCATAGTTCTTTTATCAGCATTTTTTATATGTAGTTTTAACATTTTGGATATTATTTTTGCTTACCCCTCACAATGTTGCATTGTTTTATTTAAAACCCCAATAAAGTGTAATCCATTTGATTTTAAACAAGTGCTTTTTATTATCTGCAGCCTCCTGTGATTCTTCAATATAATCCAACTGAGGACAAGCTGCATGTGATGCATAACTGTGTGTGTGTGTGTGTGTGTGTGTGTGTGTGTGTGTGTGTGTGCGTGTGTGTGTGTGTGAGAGAGAGAGAGTGTGTGAGTAAGAGAGAGAGAGAGAGGCAGCTAATCAGTGGAATATTCATCACATCAAAGTGAATTGTGATGTGTGCATATTAATCACGGCAGGATAAAGTCATTAGGGGATCCAGAGAAGACACAATTGTTTCCTGTAGGTTTTATTAATTACCAGGTGCCAGAGCACAGAACACACAGCCACCGAGCTTGAATCTGACTGATACTAGGCGGTATGCCGCGACTGAATTGTGTGACCGCGTGTGTTTGTTTGCAATGAAGTTTGACAGTCTTGTTTTTATTCTGAAATGGCATTTAGTAGGAAAGCGCAAACTGCATAGGAAAAAAGATTTGGTTTCAGGTAAACCCTCAAACCCTCTGTGGCAACAGAAATTCAGACATCTTCACAATGAATGAATAAATGAATAATTTAGATTACAAACAGGATACAGGATGAAAGAGCTTGAGTCTGGATACCGTATACTCACTGTTTCCTGCACAATCAACTGTATTGATCGAGAATCAAAGATCTGTATCTCATTCACTGTGAAATCTTTCAAATTTTGGGAGCACCGGGCATATTAATTATAACCTAAGATGTCAACAAAGTTGCATATTATATCATTTTTTGCTCTCTTTGATCTGACAGACCCACTATTTTCTTAAAAAGATTTTCCATTTGATTTTTTCACCGCCAGGCTCCCTCTTGGTTTTAGTTTACACATTGAGACTTGGAAGGCCATGTGAAACACCATTAACATGACTCTCAACATGTCAAAGAATAAGGGTCAGATGTGTGTACACCCCATAATCTATATTATTTGATTCAACTTTATTTATACTGTGTCTGTTTCGTTTGTCTCTAGGCTCTTTAAATCTACCCAGAGCCTGATCCACTGTACCATAGTGGCAGGAAAACTTACCTTTGAAAAGGAAGAAACCTTGATTGGGACCTGGCTAATGATGATGGTCAGCTGGGTAGGAGAGATAGCATTAAGAAAACAGAAGCCTACACAGCTGATAAACCTTCCCCTTTTGAGGAAAACTGTGGACATTTACTGAAGTCGCATACAACTCGTTTCTAGCACTCGAGCCTGTAAATGACCTTACCAGCACCAGCATTAACCCTATTTTTAAGTTGTCAGCATCACTGGGACCTAAACCCATGTGTACCTTGCAGATTCCGGGACTCTTTTTGTGGCACAGTATCAAAAACATCTGTGCAAATCCACTGCTATATACCCCCACCTCCATGCACATCAGTCTGCAAAACTTAACATTAACTAACTGTGTCACTGTGTTTGATGGGAAATCAGCAGTTTTAAACTAAAGTATGATCTCTTGTTCAGAGTTGAATAATTTGCTTAATTGTTTACCCTTGAAGGAAATTTATCTGCTAGCGTTTATTTCGAAAAAATAGGTGAAATGACATTAGAGGGTGTATGTGTTTTTTGTGAAATCACTGCAGAATCACTAAAATTATTGTGCTTTATTTTTATCTCAATCAAAATGCCCACGTCATTATTTTCTCAGAGAGTAGCAGAAAAAAAAAACAACTAACCCAGATACTGTAAACATTCACATTATTTTTCTTGAAAAATGTATGCTCCGATAAACTCGGCGCAAAATAATACCTTCCATATAGTAAACAGACAAAACAACATTTATAGGCATTGCTCCAAACCAGTGGCTTAGATGGTGTTCTGAGGTTGATCTGCATGGTGTGTCCATCAGCTCAAATTGCACATCGTACATTAACTCTAAGACAAGTAGAAGTGCCAGACTGAAGCACACAGGTGGGCCAGAAGGTCAGATCAACCAGCCCTGTCCATCAGTCTTTGTTGGTCTTCAGCACACAGAGCTGCGCTGTCATCGCCCCCCTTCTGGGGCGTGCCGCCACTGCGGAGCAATGTGGTCAAGACTTGGGGAAAACATCCGCCAAAAATTTGGCCAACAAGAGGGACAGCTTCTAGTAAACTGGTCTGGTGCTCCAGTAGCCACCCTTCTGTCTGAGTGTTCAAGCAACTGTTGCCCAGCAAGAAAGATGTCAGAAAATTGAATGTCAAGGCACTTCCTCGTGCGAGGATCTTGTCTTTGAGTGACATGTATGTGAGGCAACAAAATCAGAATAAAATCAGAATGCAGAAGTCTTTTACACTTGGCAACTCCAATTTGAGCCAGTGCAAACCTTCTGGAGAGTGTGAACACAGTTTACTTGGTAGCTTTGGTGTTGCTGCTAACCTGGCCGGACGGTCGGTATCAAGTTCATTCACAGGTCAGTTCGGTATTGCAGCTGGACTTGGAAACATTTTGAGCTCATCATAAACGCACAAATTTTGATGATGCTTTATTTTAAACTGTAGTTTCCCTGTTTCCTTAACAGGCCTGTATTTACGTATCTGTGGCAGAGTCAATTTAAAACCTGTTTTGGCTATTTGACAAAGAATCACTCGCATGTTTGTATATGAAGCTACAGATGGTTAGCTTAACTTCTTCAAAGCTCATTCACATGTTGACATGGTTAAAACAAAACTCTGTAACTGATCATACATGTGTCAGATGTCATATGCTAAGCTAATTGACCTGTTGCACGCAGCATTGCAAGAGCTGATTTAGATGAGATGCTCAGCTCGTCATGGCACCCTTGCAACAGATGCTATAGGATGGGTTGATGGCGGAGGGTTGCACATCCTACGTGACACTACCATCAAAACCAACAAATATTAAGCGCATTCCTGGAACTGATTCTATCCTGTAAAATTCCAATCACACATGATTAGCTACAGGGAAAGAGTACCATTTAAAAATTCCCTTTTTTCTTCCAGTTAGCAACAACTTAACCTTAAATTCTTTGACAAAATCATGGACACTTCAAAATAAAAGTTATACCTAACTCTTGTTAATAAAACTATAGATTAAATAGAATCTGTATATCATATTTTGGCAATCAATATCAATAAATAAAAATACTTTGTCCAATAAATAGAATTAGAGGTTTTTACATTACACCAATATATTAAACTATATTAAAGTCATGATTTTAACATATATTAAAAAAAAATAGGCAACTTTCTTTGATTATGATTGAGTTAAGATACCCAAAGTGATCTGAGGTTATTGAGGAAACAAATTTCACTCAAAGCCTCCAGAGCTGCTGTAAAAAATCCCTCTGTTACTTTGCTCAACCGCAGTTACGATCACGCGCAAAGTTTCCGCATGAACTGGAGTTGCCAAGTTGCGGTCACAGGTACCAAAGTGCGAGGTCACGTCACACGACAGGGTGGAACTACGATGAAATCATACAGTACCCCACAAAGCTGCCTGCAAGTAGAGCTAACAAGTAGCCTTTTGACTCGAGCTTTGATTTTCATACGCAGAGAGTAGAACCAGACGTTTCTACATAAAATACCCACAATTCCATTTTTTTTACAAACTCATATATACAGTATATATATATATATATATATATATATATATATATATATGTGTGTGTGTGTGTGTGTGTGTCTACAGTAGGAATTGCTCTCCTCAAACAATCGTACGAGAAGCCCGACAGAGCATTAAAAACACAAATAAAATAGATTATTTCTATCAAAAAAAAGGGAAAAAAAACAAATTCATATTCCTTTGGAGTGTTTTGCTATGTTGATCTGTAGCAATACGTGTGATGTCGAGCCCTCGGGAGATTTGTCGAGACCTGAGTGTCTTAGGTCTGGTGCAGATCACGATAGCGCTGAGATCCCTGGGAGGGGGCATGTAATCCTACACTGAACATACAAAAAAACGACTTTAAAAAAGTGGGTCAGAATTTTGGGGGTGGGGGGTGTTAGAGACAGTTGAAAGATCACAGGTTATCACCACCCTACGATTCAGGGGACTGCTCCGACAGAGTGTTGAACAGGTTTTTGTAGACTGGGGAGTTCATGTAGCGAGGGTATGAGTCTCTTTGCATTAGTGTGTAGATCTGCAGCTGGGCGTCATCGAAGGTGTGCAGGTTGGGCTCCTGCATGTTCCTGTTGATCGCCTCACGCACCCGGGAATCAAGGCTCACCTGTGGGGGGATGGGGGGTGGCAAAATCAGAAAATGCTCCACCATCAAGAGAAGCTCACTTGGAATGCCAACGATTAGGGGGTGGTCAGACCTCTTTAGGTGACAAGATGGAGATGTAGTCCTCGTAGATGGCCCGGGCCTTCTCCTCGATGGCGCTCTTGTTCGCCTCTCTCCTGAACTCATCGCAGGCTAACCAGAAAAGCATGTTCTCCTCACTGAACTCCGTGCGGAGGAACTGTCGGAAGGAGTTCCTCCCTGCTGGGCAGCACATCAGCTTGTCGAACGACTGCCCCCACGTGCGCACTTCCTCCAGCGTGGGCTTGGGGCTGCGGACGAATGGAGTGGTTTTGAAATGCATTCTCTAAAAGCAGGGGAACAAAAGGCTGGGAATATTTCCCAATGGAAGTTTTACCAGTCTTCAGAGTCTGCGGTCCCTTCCTTGACGTCAAAAGCGGCCTTTTGGCTCCTTTCATCCCGGTCTTCATTCCTGTCAACGCATCGGGTGAAATAAGTTAAATCCACATACTCAGTGTTTCACCAATACAATCATCTGTTCAGTTTACTTCCATCAGTAATGGGCAGTGAGATGTGGTTGCAACCAGGACAGGTCACCAGTCCATCACAGGACACTCACACTGGAGGACAGTTTAGCAGCGGTGCCCGATCCCAGTCCTCGAGGTCCGCAGCCTTGTTGGGATTTCTGTCCTACCGGTAAGGCAACGCTTTCAGACAGTATCCCACTTTCCTTGGAGAAGGAATTTTCTGCCTGGTAGGACAGAAAACCTGGGTGGGATGTGGTCCTCAAAGACAGGATGTGGGCACCCCTGTCTCCAATCAATGAAGTATGTATGATTTGGGCCAGTTGGTGAAAACTGGAGAAGCGATGCTGACCACTGCATCACCACACTGCCCCACTCATTCCAGAGAATTCATTTCATTTAAATTGTTTATCCTGTGGAGAATTTTAATGACACCATTTTGGTTGCGAGAAAGAACATCAGCGTTTACATTTTACAAACTCTGCAGTTACGTATGCAATGAAAGATCAGGAAATAAGTTTGAAACTTCATTTTGATGCATCTAAGTGTTAAACAAATGAAATTTCAATTCCCAAGACGTGTTTATCTGTTTAAATTCAGCAGTATTTGGTGCTAAAATAGGAGATGGCCACTGTTTCTGTCTGTGGGCAACGTTGAACTCAGGGGCAGGTGCAGCTAGTTGGCATGAATTTCCTTTGTTTTTTTAAATGTAACAACTTCAGGAGCTTGACTGCAAGACTAGGGCAACAGAGGAGCCAAATTATTCATGAGGAACAGAAAAAGGAAATGTTCATTAAGCACATCAATTGCACTTGACATTTTAGATGTTCTCTGCAGCTTCTGTCCATGTTTATGTTTCTGTGAAGGCATTTCAAGTGAATTATTTGCAACGGGAGGAAAATGGCATCACAGGTTTTACATAAATAAGTAGCTGCAGCCATTAAGGCTTTGGATGGATCAGGGGCATCAAGAACACAAGACTCCAGCTGAACCTGCTGCTGAAGCTCGTTGGCTCCGCCTGCACCACCCTGCGCGGGAGCTACACCCGCCATGCCGGGACGGCAGCTCTTAGGTGGGGGAAGACCTACCAGGAACAGCTACAGCAGCAGCACCAGCAGAAGCAGCATGCATTGGAGCCTCGTGGGTTGGCCTGCTGGCCCGGCTGGCCCTGCTGGGTCGGTGCAGTTCCCCCTGCTGCTGACTCCTGCTGCACCGACATCTGCCTCTTTCGCATCTCCATCCGCTCTGATCCCATGGGCTGAGGACACACGAGAGTCGGCAAGGTTAGCACTTGAAACACCAGGAAAGAGGCGGGATGGGAATGTTATCAACAGTGCAACCTGCTGAGGTGATGTAGAATCAAGTGGATCCATTTCGACTGGCTATTGAGCAGTTTTTACATTATGATAATGGAGCAGACTGATTGAATTTGACGGCTGACACCTGTAACCGTGTGCTGAGTAATTTATTATGTTCTGCTCTCTGCACCCCGTTCTGAGATGCCCCGAGGTCCTGCTGTAATGGAATGCTGTTTTCTCAATTTGGTCAAGGATGTGTGGAAGAGTCATTTGTTGGGGTTGTTTCTGTTGGTGTCCAATATTTGCCAATTGTGCTTCTCTAGACCCAATCTGGATGTGTTCTTCTATTTTTCAGTTTTCTATTGCTGACTAATCCCGCCCCCCCCCCCCCTCCCCCCATCAATTTCAACTTATTACAGGCTGTTCCTTTCATGTGATGTCACTCACTGATCGTGGCTCTCTTTCGACAAAAGAGTCTCTTTCGACAGAAATTAACGTTTGTGGCCCTACAGACCACAGACACAACGACTTCTGTCTGATTTTAACAAACGTGTCATCGCCGGGTCAGACGCTGCCAAATCCTGTCAGATCATTTATGTAACAAAGCCACCGCTTCCGACACACACGGCACTACCTGACATGAGAAAGGACGCTTTAAAAACGATGGGAGGGGGCCCGAAGGCGCACTTGTGAATCTGTAACTGCAGCATCTCTTTCTCTCTCACACACACGCGCGCGCACACACACACGCACACACTATTTGAATGAATACAGCACCATCTCTAAAATGGATCCGCACACGGTTCCGGAGCCGCGGATTTCGTGCGTCTTAACAAATGGCATTTTTTACGCGTTAAGGATGCTCCAAAGGCGACACAATTACAGTACCGGGGCTTGACTCAACAGCTAGGAACGATGAAATGGGGGGTGGGGTGGTCGTCTCCTTTCAGAGGAGAAATCCCGATAACCGTGTATAAAAACGGCTGCCGCTCTCGCCGTCGCAGGAAGGCGATTTCACAGCCTCCGGACGATTTAGCAGCAGAAAAGAAGCGCGTCAGCAACTCGCACATTACATCAATGGAAAGTGCCACCACGAAGAACCATTGAGTTCCATCGCCCTGGACAACCACAGAAAAAGACACGGCTCGGATCTGTTAAAAGAAGCCCGCTGTGCAGCGATACAGTGACATTCCCTCTCAGGAAAAAAAAAAGAATCTCCGGGAAATCACCTGAAACAATCCACTCACAAAACACAGATGTGATATCGAGCGATACTTACAATTTCACCATGTATGCACAGCGACAAGTGGTAATTCTTTGCCTTGATTACATCCGATGGCACACAAGCCTTTTCCCCCCGACCGGCTGCTCCAAGTCAGTACGCATGCGTCCTCTCTCCAGCTCGTAGTAGCCAAAAGCAGGGCCGTCGGCGATGTGGCACAGAGTGCAGATGTTTTATTTCAGCTTAGGAGAATATAACTATTCCGGCAACGGATCCAAGTGTAGAAATAAGGCTAAAGATTTCTTTTTTTCTTTCTTTTTTTTTTTCTTTTTTTTACGTTTTTACCAAACTCTCGGTGCGCCTCCGCCTGAAGTTGCGGTCTGTGACTGAGCAGTTACCGTACTGAGGGATGCTGTGACTCTGGCAGCCTCTTTGGTTTGATGTAAAAAGTCTGACCTGCGTTTCTGCCCTAATTACAGCTCCTTTCTCCTTCCTATACACGTTTGCTCAACGCCAAAATGTTCCTCAATCAGCCTGTATTCTCTCATATTGAGTTGGTGACAGCGCAGCAGTGCGTTGAGGTTACAATGAAATGCTCTTTCTTAAAAGGGATTAAAAATTAAATGAAATTCAATTCGGAAAAGGCCACGAAGCCATGTGAAACTATCGCACGGCAAAAGCTATTCTAATAGCAAGATCTTATTCATAGAGAATATAAAATGTAGCAATTACCCAAATTGGTCAAATATACTTCAATGCAGCCCAAGTTTAATCAGTTTAGGTGAGGTTTTTAGCGCGGGTTATGTCATAATATTGTGCAAACACCAGATGGCGCTCTGCATGGCCTTATGTTCTTTATCTTGTTCAATATTGCATTTTTGAAAGGGCAGACGCTGAATATGTGTAGAAAGCCGGAGTTGATTGTCCTAAATTCCCTCTAAAAAGGATGGGCCCTAGATTTATTTCTGTCCATATGAATGACTTTTATCCGTGGTGAACTAAGGCATGATCTGAGCATCCACACATCTACTCCCATCCTGAGATACAAACATGTGACTTTCTGCACAACACTTCATTTAACACCTTTCCCTGTGTCTACATTATGCAACATCAACCCACAAATAGCCCGGTGCGATTGACACACACACACACACACACACACACACACACACACACACACACACACACACACACACACTATATGAACTATAGAACTATACCTTATGCTGAAGTGATGTGATGAAAAGGCACATGCCCCCCCCCCCCCCCCCCCCCCCCCCCCCCCCCCCCAGAGCCCCAATGTCAGGTGTAAAAGGAGGCTCAGCGCACAAAGTCAGGCAGAGACACCAGAGCAGGACGGCAAGTTGAATGAGGTCGATTCAGTGTGTAATTAAGGGGATTGAGAGGGCTACGACGCTGTGAGGAAGATGGAATTCATTACATATTCAATCAGTGGAGCAGAAAGGCACCACAGAGGAAGTAGGTTAACAGCTTAACATCTCAAAAAAATAATAATAATTGTGGTATCTGTTAATATTTGAAAGTTGAGGATGGTTTAACCAGAAGAGAAGGAGCAGAAACGACATCATCATGTATCAACTTTATGTGATAAAGGTCCATTTAAACACTTTTGTTCTCGTCCTGCTGTTTTTAAAACTGTTTTCACATTTAAAATTACCCTAAATAATATTCATGGTCTCTTGTGCCTTCGCATGGCGGGGACTGATTGTAATAAACGCAAGGAACAACGCAAAGCATCATATAACAAACTTGTAACGCAATAGCATTAGCGTATGTGTGTGTGTGTGTGTGTGTGTGTGTGTGTGTGTGTGTGTGTGTGTGTGTGTGTGTGTGTGTGTGTGTGTGTGTGAACAGCAAACAGGAAGTGGCAGCATCCACAAAAAGACCCCTCACCTCCCTGATACCAACTATGCAAAGGACAAAAGAGACAGGTTTTCCTCAACACAGCGCAGATGCTGCTGAGGATATCAGACGCCTACGCTGCTGTGAGGAGGAAGAGCCTGATGAAGAGTCTGACAGGTGGCCTCCGCTTCTCCTTCAGTCAGGGATGTGGTACGTAGGACAGAATGTTACCAGCACAGCTGTTAATAATGTCCTCTGTGCCCAGGACGAAACTTCCTGTTTGTAGACGCTAACTCAGTTTTTTAACTCTAGATTTTTTTTTTTCAAGTTTTTTACTAGATTATTTTCAAGTTGGCTGTCTGGGTGACTGATGCCAACATTGTTTAGAATTGTGAATGGCATCACTATTTAGAGGCACGCTGTTTTCTTTAATCTTCTTATATCTTCTACAGACAGGAAATGCTCCTGTAAATAGGTCCTTGGCAAGAAGCATGAAAAGCAGTGGATGTTCAGGAACAACAAAACAAAAGGTTGTTTCTTGTGATAAAATACGTTTGTTTTGTTTTTTTTTAAAAAAGGGATATGTGTATAAATGTTATAAATGATGACAGAACAGTAAATAATGGTTTAATTGTGGGTGGGGGGTGTAAGATAGTCGTACCTCAAGGCACACCATTTCCTGTTCATCCTCGCCTGAATCATTGTAGTTCACTCTGTATGATGCACCGCACCGGCAAGCTCGGGCCAGTCCCCGTACACGCCCTAACATCAGGTCCTTGGTGTGTCTGGTTCTCCGCTGGGCAGACGTGGGCCTGATCTCCCACTCCTTCAGCCCTCTAGCACATGGCATGCTCAGAACCTGGGGCCTCTCTCTCCATGTCAGGCTCCTCGTTTCTTCTAGAACCTTTACAGGAATCCACGCTGTACTTTCTGGGTGAGGCTCTTTTGAGGAGCATGGTGGAATTGATGGCAGGAAATCCCAGAAGATGACAGGAGTGTTTACAAAGGAGAAGGCAGAAGGAGATTAGGAGGCTGTTCCCACCGATTCCTCTCTGCTTTACTGCTTCTCACCAGCTTAGGCCAGATTAAGCAGGAGGTCTTAGTGTCTCATGTACCAGAAGGAAGACTAGTGGCAGTATTATGTGTTCACCTTCATTTCTCATGAGGTACAGCGAATAAATCACTGACATGTGCAATGCACAAGCAAAATCACTATTCAGTATTGTGTCGATCCACACTCACCTCACTGGAGACTATAGTGCCAGTCTGCTGTTGCTCAGTGCTTCTTGTCTAACTCTCAAGGATAATCAGTCAGGCTAAAGCTCTCAGGAATGAGACATCCCTTTTCTAAGATCCTGACATTGTAATGAAACAATACGCTTGGCTGTAACTGATCAGACCTGGTCAGTGTTTTGTAATGCATCTGTCAGAAAGTGCAGAGGCAATGATATTACATTTCATTTT
Organism: Takifugu rubripes; assembly: GCF_901000725.2. Taxonomy (NCBI): domain Eukaryota; kingdom Metazoa; phylum Chordata; class Actinopteri; order Tetraodontiformes; family Tetraodontidae; genus Takifugu; species Takifugu rubripes. The sequence goes on from NC_042306.1 coordinate 5,212,236, forward strand.
TTTTATCAATTCCATTTGTTAACTAATAAAAAAAAAATCAATATGAACCTTCAGATGCTCTATATGTTGACACACCTTACTCTAACAAACTTGTTGATGCCAGCTGTCTTTATCACATCAGTGTTTATCATTGTGATAAACAACAAAACAACTTGGAAAGTTCCATTAATTCTGGCCATGCATTGCATATTTCCTCTTGAACTGATTCTTATGTAATTTCTTGATGAATGAACATGTTTTTCTGTCTGTAGCACAAGTGTCTCATGTTTGTATAAATGATGATTTATCACCTTAAAACCATAAACGCAAACAGTCGTGTCAATAAGAAGACTGTGTTTTCAGTTCGATATCTTGCCACTATTATTATAACATGTAGAGCTCGCAAATCTCTCATGTATTTAGTATATTGGAACAAATAAAGAGTAAAACATGCCACTTCTGCTTGGGTGAGGGAAGGATTCATGTGACTTTGTGTCACATGATGCGACGTGACGACGTGTTGTAGTCTCAGCTGTTATTTTGCGCAGGGAAGCAGCCGAGTGAGTATTTTAAAGGAGATTCACTAAGGATTTGTTTGTAAAACGGTGTTTGTGCCATGGTTAGTTTCGTTTTCGCCCATTACCAACTATGTAGTTGTTGTCACTCTGAAACTACGAGAGAACGGATACAAATATTTGTCTGCACTGCTAGCTTAGGTTAGCATCCCCATTTAATTTAGCTAGTTGCTGCTAGCTACTCCGGGCTGTGTGTTCAGCTGTGTAAATTCACTCTTTTAGTAACATCTAAATTCAGATTCAGTTTACTAAAACAAATGACGTACTGGTAAACTTTTCCCATGTCGCATAAGACCCAATATTTGATCATCGTGACATTGAGCTGCATAATGTAGCATGACCTGCTGCTAGCTTCGTGCTGGTCGACATTTATCAAAGCTAAACTTCTCGATAAGATAATGGACGATACAGGTCTCTGTTGATTATGCACCGCTATAACAGTTATTTACTATATCTTCCCATTTCCATGTCGCTAAAACAAATCTTCAGGTCCCAGCACTGTAAACGTAAATGATTAACTATATTCCCTCAGACGGGATGTGCAATCACATGATTTCAGCCTACATGGTGAATCGATGCTTATAATCTTGGCCATGCTTATAATTAATATATACAATCACCCAGAGTGAATTTTACAATACGTATAATATGTTGCTCATTTCAATTCTAATTTTTAATTTTTGTGTCTGTATCCAGGTGGGTCTGGGTTTGTTTCACCTGTATATATTGCAGAGGGTGTAATCCATAATGGATATCCGCGGGGCTGTGGACGCTGCAGTCCCCACCAACATCATTGCTGCAAAGGCAGCAGAGGTGCGGGCCAATATGGTCAACTGGCAGTCCTATCTGCAGTAAGTACTCAAACGAGCAATTTTATTACACACAGAATAATTTCCTAACTCTGGAAGCGAATCTGAGAGGTTTCAATACCTGTCACAAATTCAGAATTTTTATTTTTTTTGGTTTAGGTAATGATATATCACTAGTTTCTGTGTAATAAGCCAGCCAGGCTCAATTTATCGTGCTATGATTCAGCATCTTGAGTGGTACTTCCTTTTCGACACTTTGGAAATTTCAGTAAAGCAAATAAAGCATGCAGTACTGGCATTTCAAAAGAATATTCATTTCTATTTGATCTTTCATTACTTGATGCACACCTCACTGCCTCTTCTTCCCACACATCAATTCATTGTAGTTATTCAGGTAGCCTCTGATTTATCTTTTATTGTGCCTCTTTCAAAAATATATTGAGAACACAATGCGTCACATTTATATTTCCCACACTTTTTAGAAAAACTGATATAATATAGTGCCAAAGGAATATAATGATTTTAACACTGTTGGCAGAAACACATTTTTTTTCCCATCATTTTTTATTTCATTTTATTAACAGCAGGCAGCTAACATGGCTCACCTGATGTGTATCCTCAAATTACCAGCATTCGTACATTAAGGTGCTGTACGGTTGCAGCCGTGTGAAAATCTGACAGCGTTCTCCATGAATTCTCATGCAGGAGTCAGATGATCTCTGTAGAAGACTGCGAATTCATCAAGAAATTTGAGGTGGCCAACTCCGAAGAGAAGCAGATTATTCTGACCAACGAAGCACACCAGGTAACCAGTCTCAACCGTTCTTTTTCCCTTCGTCGGCTGGCTGTTCGTGCCAGTGATGCAGCTCTTACTCCTGCCAAATGAGAGCAAGGACAGCATTTGTAATATTCCTTCTTTATTGTTGTGCTGCATTGACATTTCTGTTTTGTGTTTTTCAGTGTGCAAAGACCTTTCTGAACCTGATGGCTCACATCTCCAAGGAGCAGACAGTCCAGTACATCCTGACTCTGATTGATGACACTCTGCAGGTACAGAGAGATCCAGTGTGTTCTGTCAAATGCACATATTTACATTAACATTCACTTTTTATCATTAAAAAATGATTCAAACAATGGTAAAGGACCTTGACCTGACCTTAAAATTTTAGAGTATGATGTGATGAAGTGATGTTTATTGGTTTTGGTCTTGGATAAAATTAAAAATTGGTCTTTTAATTACTTCATTATATATTAATATCCTGATATAAATCTTCAGTATGAAATAAAAAATATATGTACATGTTCAGAGGACTTTAATACAAATATAAAGACATATTTAAGATTCTGTTCCAATCATAATTTTGATTGGTTGTTTAATAAATCACCAGTCATTGTGTGATAATTCATTGTAATATAAAGCATATCAACATGAGCACATGTTTTATTATTGATCAGTTGGCGACTTGCTTAAAGAATGCTATAATGCTAAAACAACATATACAGTAAATGTTTGCTGTGTGCATAGTGTGATTGATGCTAAATGTTCATCCTGGCCATAGTAGCTTCAACTGGCAACCAGACTTCTATTATGTTGTTAGGAAAGCCGAACTCAAGTAATCAGTTTTCCAAAGTTGGATTTATTTTCACCTAAAGTAGGATAATTCTGTGATCAAATTGTTCTCCTACTGTGCTGTGTGGATACTGTGATCCAGGAAAATCATCAACGCGTGAACATCTTTTTTGACTACGCCAAAAAGACGAAGAATACCGCCTGGTCTTATTTCCTCCCCATGCTGAACCGGCAGGATCTTTTTACCGTCCATATGGTGAGTTCAAAGCTAATTGTTATAGAAGCAGAATGTTCACCATGTGCTGTGGTAAAAAACATCACCTAGTGCAGAACTTGAGTGCAGTGCGATATTTTAGTTCTAGCTTTATCAATCCTTGTTAGTGTGACTAGCAGAGATGTTCGTCATGAAGCATGAATTTTTGAAAGATGCCACTCTGTTTCTAATTCTAGAAAGGCATCAATAATTCCTCACAAAGCCGCCCCCAGCAAAACAACAGGCAATTAATGTAATGATATCTCGTCCCTTTGAAATGACAATAAGATAAACAAACCAGGTGCCGTGATGCGACACATGGGGTTTGATTGGAAAATACGCGCCGGGAGGACGCAGTGTGACTCAAAACGCTCACGAAAAGACCTGTTAATACGCTGTCCAATATTTGATTAAACGTGCCTTATTTCAATCAATCAATGAATATTTATTTATATAGCGTCTTTTACAATCAAAATTGTTTCTAGGCGCTTTACAGAATCACAGGGCCTGACCTCAGACAAGCAACAGTGGCAAGGAAAAATACTCCCCTTTAGCAGGAAGAAACCTTGAGCAGGACCAGGCTCATGTAGGGGGACCCTCCTGCTGATGGCCGGCTGGGTAAAGAGAGAGAGGAGAAGGGGGGAGGACAGGTAGAGGATAGAATAGGTAGGAGAGGTGAGGTGAGGTAGAGGAGAGAATAGGCATAGATCATAGAGAATACATGCAGAAATACATTATATTAAGTAAATTATGCTGCCGGTGGAGTCAAGTTGAGTGGGTCAGTGGGGTCGGAGGTCAGTATGCAGCTCTGAAGGTGGCGATACCTGTGTAGATGAATACAGAAGGGGGGGGCATCTTGTTCTGAAAAGGAGGAAATTCAATGGCAGCAATTTGTTGCCTGCCTCTCATCCGGGACTCATGCAGGCTGACACATCAGCCCTTTCACCATGCTTGTAGATGAGGTTTTCATCAATATATTGACAGCTTTTGTTGCTGTCTCGCTGTATCCACATTTGTTCTCATATTTCCTTCTCCCCAGGATAGAAATTCAGTTTTAAGCTTGGCTTTTGCTGCGGTCACAACTTTTTCATTGCCTTTTTCACAATGGAAACCCCCTCTTCCTTTCTTTCTCTATTAGGCAGCAAGGATCATTGCTAAGCTTGCAGCTTGGGGTCGTGACCTGATGGAGGGAAGTGATCTGAACTACTACTTCAACTGGATTAAAAGCCAACTCAGCTGTCAGGTTAGTTAGTCTGTTTTTGGTAGGTGATATTCAGTATCCAACTGAATTTGCCTTCAGTTCTAATTGTTCCCCCCCAGCAGCCACTCAACAAACAAGTGCTCATCCACTATCGCTGAATTGGGATTACAGCATATTCTGTGCCTTTATAATTTAAGTGAATGAGTGTGCTCCTTTTTTTGCTGTTGTTTATGTCTCATTAGAACCTACACGGTACAGGTCCAGAAACATGCTCAGGAGCAGGAACTGTTTCCCCCAGTGAAGTGAGTATGAGTCCTCAGTCGCCCTGGACGCCAAAGAGCCAGGGCCTGTGCTGACTGGTGTCTGTCAGCTGTCTCTAAAATTTCACATCTTCTCTTTCCCCTTCTTACCATTCTTTACGTGCACATGTTTCTTTAAATCGGAATTGAAAATGGCAGATATGTAGAGCTGCCTCGGCTAAAGAACAACCTCGGGCCATTCCCTGTTTAAACAGCATGGTGTTTTTAAAACTATACATGTGGAAATTGCATGCAGTGAGCCACATCCCTTTAATGCTAGAAAGGCATGACAAAGCCCAGCTGTTCCTGTACGAAGTGAAATTGGAAAATCATTTGCACAGTGGCAGCATCTTGCCATTTTAATTTACCCGACTTAATGTGATTTTCGAAGAAGTGTGCTAAAAAATCTCTCTATCTAATAATTAAACGTCATCTCTCCAGGTAACCTTCTTTCCTCCACTCTTCTCTCACCGCTGCCTGTTGTGTTTTGCTGGGACTCCTGCTTCTCTTCAGCCTCCCTCAAATTAACAGATTGTTTCCTCCTCTCAGCCTCCTTCACGCTCTAATCTCAAATTTCTGCTCAGGTGTGATGGGAGAGTGCTGCTGCTCTGTGATCTAGCATGTGTTGGTGTGTAATATTCTTGGCCTGCATGTGGAGAGCCTCGGGTTTTGATAAGTGACGGTCGTGCAAGTTTTGGACTGGCCTGTTTTCGTGTGTTGGATCTGCTTTGTGTTTCAGATGCTACCCATTGTACTCGACTCTCGAACAATGTTTTTTTTTATTGCAAAGCTCAGACTCACTGCTGTGTTTCAGTGAAACTCTTCCTCTGTCCTTCACAGAGTTCTCAGTATGTCCAGTGCGTGGCGGGATGCCTTCAACTCATGCTGAAGGTCAATGAGTACAGGTTTGCCTGGGTGGAGGCAGATGGAGTCAATTGGTGAGTAATGATTGCTTGTTTTCACAGTTCAGATCAAATGAAGTCTGGCCTAGACCTAGACTGACCTTTCATGCGAAAGGCCAGCTGCAAAGCAGTTTCAGCTATTTCATATTTAGTACAAAATCTATTTTAAGGAGATAGTTATTGTCTTATGGTTATTGATATCACTTAATAAGAGTATTGTGGCAGCATAAAAAAATCCTTATAAAAGGGTGACAGGCTCTATTCTTAGAAGTTGTTTTTTAGTCTGAGGGTAAGGTCGCCCCGGAACTACGGTGCTGAAGTTCAGTTCTCCCACATCCCCAATTCCAGCACTGAATTATCTTACAAAATGATCTTACCTTAGCACCGACTATTGTGGATCTATAGAACAGACACATAAACCCTTTGACTGTCTTTTTAAGCTTCATATTAAACTCACTAAAATTGAAGAGCTTAACTTGTCACTTTGTCATTAACTTATAATACTCCACTTGTAATACTATTAAAATAATTTACAAGCATGAGTAAAATAGATAATCTAAAAATGATAAACCATTTCTAATCAGCTATGTAGTGAAATAGGAGGGAAAAATCACGAAAATATTTTACATCCATTTCTGTAAATGTATGAACGTCTAGTTATGGTCATTAGCGTCTTTCGTTATCTCTCACTCCATATCTACAATTATGGATGTGGATGTATGACTGTGAACATTTCTGTTGGTGAAAAAGCTTGCAAATTATCCCTTTTTCATATTAATGTTTTATTTGTTAATGGCCTGTTTTCATTCCCTTATTCCTTTTTCCCCTTCTTCTCCATTGTAGCATCACAGCAGTGCTGAGCAACAAGTGTGGCTTCCAGCTCCAGTACCAGATGATCTTCTGTGTTTGGTTATTAGCCTTCAGTCCTCAACTCTGTGAGCAGTTGAGACGCTACAACGTGGTACCGGCGCTGTCTGACATCCTCCAGGAATCTGTCAAAGAGAAGGTCACCCGAATCATCCTGGCTGCCTACAGGGTAAGTGAATCATTTCTTGTTACTTTCTACATCTCTTAACTTTATGCAATCATTACTTTGCACCAATGGACCTGTAAATGTATATATGTAAATATAAATACTGATATGATATGTGTATCAGACACTGGAGTATATCTTTTACCACACCAACAAACAAAAATAACAAAGTTTGACAAATTGAAGCATCTCTTTTAACAGCCAGTCTCTCTTGTTACATTAAAATGATCTCGCAGTAGCCTTTCATCTCCCTTCTGTAATTGCTCAAAACATCTGCTGAATATTTAATGCTGTTCTAAGTGCTGTGCTCATGACTAGCTCTGTTGTTTCATGTTTGCCCACTAATGAAGTCACCATCCAGCCAAATTGATGTAATGGAAGAGGCTGCATTTACTACTTTGTGCTGGGAACCAAAGAGAAACCGTGTGAATCTGATAGATTGACACAGAAATCTCAATGTATATGTTATAGTATAAATAATGACTTTAACACTCACCAGTCTGGATCCAGCATATTAAAATTATTACTAACAGCAATAATAATAACAATAATATTAACACTAGCTATTATTATTATTGTTGTTGTTGTTAATGTTATTAAGTATCAAATAAATATATTACTTTGTCCAGTGTGGGAGAAGTTTAATAATGCTGATTACAGTTAATTAAAAGTCATTGTGTGCAGCGAGCAGAGACCAGGAACATTTTTCCTATGTGTGGGTTTGTGTCCAGCCTAATTTGGCTGGTGTCTGACATGAGGAGAAATGCTTATTTCTCACCAAAAATTATTTCTGCTAGTTTTTGAGGAGATTTCACATTGCACGAGTTAAAATTTGTTTGTTTCGCATGATGAAATACACATATGCTTCCCCCCTCCCAAATGTCCTAATTATGCAAACGATTGTGTGCACCACACGGATGGTGCAGGGTGCCTAAAATTGTTCTGACCATCTGGAGTCCTGAGTGCATCATTATAGTTACTACTTAAACATGCCTTTTAGTATTAATTTAGCTTTAATTATCTTTCTCATTTGACACAAGCATAAATGCACAAAATGTCTCTGCTTATAATTCAGTTGCTTACGTACAAATTTATTTTCTCTTCTTCTCTTCCTTTCATCTGTCCCAGAATCTCCTGGAAAAGGCAGCAGAGAGGGAGACCCGGCAGGAGTACGCTTTGGCCATGATTCAGTGCAAGGTGCTGAAACAGCTGGAGAACCTTGAACAGCAGAAGTATGATGATGAGGACATCACAGAGGACATCAAGTTCCTGCTGGAGAGGCTGGGAGAGAGCGTGCAGGATCTCAGGTACTCCGAGGAAGCATCAGTTTGATTGACTTGACAAATACATGACATGCAAATTAAATGAATTATGACCCTTGTAGAGGCACTGTGGTTCTGTTGCGACATATTTCCTGATTCAGGTAGTTGCGATGTATACAACCGCCGCGTCCGTTGGATTTCCTTGACCACGCCTTGTGCTTTCTTTCTGAATTCAGCTCATTCGACGAGTACAGTTCTGAACTCAAGTCTGGCCGCCTGGAATGGAGTCCCGTGCACAAGTCAGAGAAGTTCTGGCGTGAGAACGCCGTTCGCCTGAATGAGAAGAATTATGAGCTTCTCAAGTAAGGTTCCACCTGACGTCTTCAGTCGTCTTTTTTTCCCCTCATTGCCTTCTAGTAACCGCTGTAGTCCCACGCTGTTGATGGAATATTAAAGGCTATAACCAATCTCCATTACTGAGAGGTGCACCGGGGCTCTGTTTAGAATGAATAAAAAGACAAATGTGATTTACGTGCTTTCTGAATGTGGCACTGATTTTCATATATAGGTATGGAGTGCTTCACATTCTTTTGTCACCAACAATGCGTTTGATTGCAAAGACTCTCCTGTTTGCATTGAGTATGGGCCCAATCAGTGGACACTGACAGTTTCTCTCTTGTAATCTCTTCTTTTTATATTCAGTTCACATACACTTGTTTGTTCCGTCTGACATTCAGCAGAAATCCTGGTCTGATCATTCCATCAACATTCTATCTCTGCAATCAGCTCCAGCATCACTTAAATTACTGTCCTCTGACTCTTCAGCTCTCTCCTCCTCCCTGTCCAAATGGAATGCTGAGTTAGCCTGATTTTTTTTTTTTTTTTCAATGTCCAATAACATGAGAGAGGAGAGAGTTTCAAAGTTGGGTGAACTTTTCCCTTGGTTTTTTTCTCCACAGGATCTTGACAAGGCTGTTGGAGGTGTCCGACGATCCTCAGGTCATAGCTGTGGCAGCTCACGACATCGGAGAGTATGTGCGACATTACCCACGCGGTAAAAGGTAATCTCATTTTTTTGAGGGGGAAGGAAAAACACCTTTTTTCAGTATTTTTTACAATTTGATCTAATAGTTAGTGCAGAAATTTAGTTTACTGTTTTAAGTGACATCACTTATGACTCGATCATTGTACTCAGAATCATCTGTAAGCTTCAGTCCATCTTTCCTCAAATCTTGGTTTCTCAACTTATGTAACAAAACGTCATGTGATTTTTAAAATAAGTCTGTAGTCGTTATCCTGTACTGCATCGTATTGTAAAATTATGATATTGAGTGTGTTTCCGGTTTGGTGCGATCTGAGCGACATTGATTGACACGTCATTGAAATATAGTCCCTAAAAAATAAAAAGATCTGGAGCCTATCTTCTACACAGCTTCTGGGACGCACCAGAGACGTGAAAATTCAGCTATTTACTAGAATGAGAGTGTCTATCTGCTACTCCATGCGCGGCGCTGTGTAGCGCAGAGGCTTTATGTGGAAATTGGGAGTTAGTCATCACCTCTAAGAGTATTTTAGGAGGAAATTGCTGCTTTCTTTTTAATTAACTGCTCACCAGATCTTCATATTTATAATAAATCATAACATTGTTATTGATGTCTGTATTTATCTAATTACGAACAATCCAGAAAATGACTGTTTTAGAGAAGATTTAGTACCATTTTTATCCACCAGCTTGTTTGCACTCATCTCTTTCACATTATATATTTTACTACATGTATTATTCAGTTTTTTTTCTTTTCAGTCTATCATGTTGCATCAAAAAGGCGATAGAAGGGCTTTACAATTTACCTAAACACGTAAATGGTGTCTGTGTTCTTTGGACATGAGGATTTTTTATCATCATTCTGTCTATTTCAGGGTTATAGAGCAGCTGGGTGGAAAACAGCTGGTGATGAATCACATGCACCACGAGGACCAACTCGTCCGCTACAACGCTCTGTTGTGTGTGCAGAAGCTTATGGTGCACAACTGGTATGACCCTTTTTACCTTTTCTTCATGTTAGGAGTGAGAAAACCAGCATTTATCATCAAATCTGTTGGCATAAGATGGGTATAAGAAGGTTATTTTATTCCATGTGGTCAGAGATGAATGTAGGTGTGGACTTTAAGATCGGAATCAAAGTGTGGGACTGTTGTTTGTTGAATTTCTTTCTCTTTTCTTATCAAGTGCATCTTTGCACAGGTTGTGCTCCAGCATTCTGTCTCAAGGTGCACTTTCATGCCACTGAATTATTACTGTTGCAAACATTCTCTCCCATTAAATGGCCTGACTGCCTTGCACTTACCCACAAATTAAAGACATTTTCAACACAGCTCACCACACCCACCGTTACCCTGAGAGTGTTGCTGCGGTGTTTCTTTGAGAGGTTCTCATCATTGTCCCGCTGTCATGACAACAGTACAGATGAATGCATGCCACATATCCTTGTGGTGCTTCAGCTAAAGCAGCAATGATTGAAACTATTTTATTATTGTGTCGTCTAAATCACATCACTCTGTGTAGTGGCCTCAGTTTTTTTGGCTGAATTGACATACGAGGAGACATATTTTCTGCAAATGTGCAGTGACACGAATCACAGAGTGTAAAGTGTGCCATTGTCAGCCCAAGGCAGGTGAGAAAAAAAAGAAATGAGTAATTTGACACCTCAGGCATTACTGCAATGATTGACCACAGGCAGCATTTATCTGTGGCATGAAGCGCCATATGGACGGAACATTGTCGACGACCTCTGCAAAGACATAACTAGGTTCGTAAACTTTCATAACCCATCACTATTGTGAGGTATCCATAAATGTTGGACATTTATTAGTTCAAATGGATCAAAAATAGGTGAATGAAATGGAAAAACTCAGTTAAATATCAGTGAGAGAATGGGTAGACAGCTGAACACGGTTGTGTCCCTCAGGTCTTCAACAAAATTCCACTCACTTTTTGTAAATTTCATCCTGATGACCACAACAATAAAAAAGACATATATGACTGGAAATTCCAGAGTTGGCTTATCTTATAACCCCAAGTAACTGTGCTTATAGTCCCTCCAGCAGCAGAAATGACCATTTAATATATACATCTTGTTAATATCACCATATGTATTCAACTCTATTTTTAAAAAAAAAGTGGTACATGCACTATTTGGTGGTCCTGTTTTAGCTCAAGTTTTGCTACTAAAATAAGAGATCAATCGGCGTTGCTCAGGAACAAAAAATGGCGAAAACTGAAAACTAGTGTTTACTGAGGCCAACATAGAAAGTAAGAATATCCTTATTTGTGGTTCATTGCTGTGGCCCCTACCTTTGTGAATCACTCCCCACAGTGTGGGAAGCTTGAGTACAATAGAATCAATACAGTCCGTTCTTTGAGCTCTGGAAGCACTTCCTTTGCCCTTATTTCTTGGTTTATACTCTTATGTACGATCTAAAACCTCATTATTCTTCTCACTCCCTGCGGTCCTCCATGTTTGTTGTGGAGGGTCTCCCGACACTTGTCGACCAAGAGTGACTTCACATTGAATTCTGATGCAAGTCACACTGCAGTTCAAAAAGGCCGGTCCGTCCTGGTCATCATAAATAAAGACAAATGTCTGATATGGTGCACAAATACTTTTATTCCTGTTCTGATGCATGTCCTGCTGTTTAAGTGTGATTTTATTTTACTTTTCCACAGGGAGTACCTGGGACGCCAGCTTCAGTCCACCGATCAGCAGCAAGCTCCAGCTGTGGCAGCTCGCAGCTGAACCATTCCCAGCGCATCGTTCGTTTGAGTGTCCGTGTGGATGAGCGCATGCATGCGTCGCACACTCTGGTCTTTCTCATTTTAATATCTGGCTGTACTTTTTCGTGTGTGATAACTTGAAAATCAAGTGGAGCAGTTTCCTCCCGCTGCCTCCTTACTGTTACTTGATTTGGCTTTCGTGTCGTGCCCGCCCAGTTCAGTCGTGTCCGATAAGCCTGTGATGATATATTAAAAAAACTCCACCTGAAGTTATTTAAGTCTTACCTGTGAAACAATTGATCTCAATAAAGATGTGTATATGAGCTGTGCTTGTGTTGTTTTGCTCAAGTTATCTTCAAGGGACCCTTCAGTTGAAACTGTTTTAGCCTTTCTCTTGGTGGAATTAATAGCGAGATGGCAGCAGGTGGCAAGGAACACAGGTAGACACAACGCCCCGTGATCTCCGTAGAGCGGGATGGATCTAAGGGTCACCCAACCCACGTACTCGCCCTCGATGGAACAGCGACGAGCCCCAGCAGTCATAGAGAAAACATAGACCTCTGCGCACGAGTTGTTTGATCCCTCCTCAAAATGTATATTAAAAATCAGACTTTTGACCTTTTCTCAGCCGACCATGAACAGAGCAAACCTTTTTTTAGTGCAGAATTCTTTTCCCACTATAAAATATCTACAAAGCCTCAACAGGCTCAAAATGGGAATAATATAAATAGGAGCTCTTGTCTAAGGAGCATCTGCTACATCGTCAAACGGGCTGACAGCAGCGCGCTCCTGGGTAATTTAAGGTTCCGCAGGGGACAAACAAATCTGTATTTTTAAACTCAGTGGAAATCGTGCGGGCCCGATTGTCGTGGAGTCCAAAACAGGAGACATGCAGCTTAACTTGTCAGCGGCAGATCTGGATGCTAAGTTCTGGATCTCTGCTCACTTGTGGTCAAAAACAGCCACCTACAACTTCAATATTTTAAGCATTGGGTGCATTTTTGTCCTGTAAAAACCTTTGACGTGCACAGAATCGAGGTATCTACACAGAGCCTGACTGTGTGCGCCTGTAGCTGCTGTTTATGGTGCCTGGCGTGCTGGTCGGTGCTAACTGGCTGAACTCTGGACCCTGAAACAGGTGATTTTTCCTTCCCGTTGAGGATGCTATTCACATTTGTTGTCCGTGGTCAAGGTGAGGGAGCAGAAGTGTTTGTATTCTCTCTCTCTCTCTCTCTCTCTCTCTCTCTCTCTCTCTCTCTCTCTCTCTCTCTCTCTCTCTCTCTCTCTCTCTCTCTCGCTCTCTCTCTCTCTCTCTCTCTCTCTCTCTCTCTCTCTCTCTTTAGGTTTACCGGAATATGAACACTTCTCAAAGACAATATTCTGTCTCCTGCTTTCTAATATTTGACAACTTTACATGCTCTGACAGTCTGCCTTGTTGAAACAGTCAAACTGGTTTACTCTTACCGACTGATCCAATTCAACCATTCCTCTTTTTTTCAAATCCTGACAGGACTGAAGCTCAATTTCAAGCTGCTTCCAAGGAAACTGACAAGCACCGGTGTGTTTATGGCCTTATTTTAGGCTTTTGTTGTCGTGGATACCTTGTGCTGTGAAGCAAAATCAATTGTACTGTATGGAGACTAGATTTATTCCATTACTAAGGCCTTCTGAACTGGGATTTATGTCTTTTATATCCAAGATGGAGCTTCAAGCATTGTAAGCAAACAAACAGTTGTGAATTACACTTTGCTGAGTTAAATGTCAGACAGTGATGTTAAAAGTGTTCCAGTTATCCCCCTGATTTCCTGACACATGGGGGAGGGGGGGGCGACATTGGTATTTTCTGAACCAGCACAGAAGCATAATTTCAGACCATAGTTCAAGTATGAATGGACAGATAGATGATGGATAGATAGATGATGGATAGATCTCTTCAGCCATCAGAGCAATTTTAGTCTTCAGTCAGCGTGGTAACAAGTTCAAAAGTTACACATACTGCATATCAGAATTCAAACATTTTCACGCCTGCTGTGCAGACAAATAGAGAAGAAACGTAACAAGGACAGATGATTTAGATATTCATTCTAATATTTAAAGTCCTGTGATAACAGATTTATATTGAGTCAATATCAATAACACTGGATTTATCAATTTAAAGTACTGAAGTTGAATTGAGGTAAAATGTATGTTCATTATTTGCTACATTCCACTAGATAAGCCTTAAGTGCAGCATTTAAACACCAGTTCATCACAGGGCCCTATATGACAACTTGTGGGTTCAGAACATGTTCAAGGGTACCTAGGCAGTGCTCTGAAGGTGTTCTGGCACCTTCCCCTACTACCAGAACACATTCCATTCTGCAATGGGGCTCAAACCAAGAACCCTCCACTTCTCAGCCCGTTTCACAACAAACCGAGCTACCACCGTCCTGTAGTTCCTTACCATCACTTTGGCTTCTGTAGATACAGTTCCAATTTTCTGCGGCAGCTGATGAATAATTTTCAGCTGTGGTTTCTGAGGCCAGGTCAAGATATCTGACTCCTGAGGGTCCTGATGCAAAAGCGACTCAGTAAGATTCTGAGGAGCAGAACAATCTGCTCTGAGTGGGTGAGATTCTTAATGAGGTGGACGGAGACGAAGGTGTGGAGATTATCGGTGGCTGGGAGGGAATGAACCCTTGTTTTTACCTGTTCATTAGCACCCGGCTTATCTCTGATTCACTCCTTTGTCTCGGGAGATGTGAAGCAATCAGGTAGTGACATATTTTAATGAGACCTGCCCTGACTGGATACACTTACGGGCATGAACCTTGTGTCTGGTAGCTCCTCTTGTAAAGTCTGCTCGATCATGACGTGGCACAGACCATGTAATCCTAATTATTACCGAGACTTTCTGTCAAATCCTTTCAATTGTTATCATCTGGTGATGCCAGTAAATTCAAAACTCAAACTTAAAAACCTTTTCTGGAGATTTAGGTGTACAGATGACATGTAGCGCAAATAAATAGATGCTGGATAGGTTTATAGATGTAGTAGAGATTGTGCTATATTTTTGTTGTTGAGGACCATCATTTTAAATTGACCCTAAAACTGTATAATTTTTTCTAATGGCTTCTTTATTAAGATCTGTTTTCGTAGAATCGAATCTTCTGGGTAAAAATGTTTAATTTATTATCAATACATGAAAATAACATCATAAAAAGCTCATGTCTAAAGGGTAACCTGCTCTGCTCAACAGCCCTAAAGTCCCTCACATTATTGCTATGTAATTTACAACATTTATATTCTCCCATTTACTCTTTTCCCTTCGCATCACCCGAAGCCTTAAGGCAGGTAACCAAACATTTGGTGTGATATAATTAGAAAGGCTGGTCAGGCAGTTCCAGTCAGGAGGAAACGGCGCAGCGCAGAAAGTGTCCAGGCCGAGTGTGGGAGTTCAGATATCGATTGGTGATTTTACAGTGGGATCAAACAGTAACTGAAGTGCAGATGGAAATCCACGTTTGGCAGCTAGTCTGGAGGAGTTATTTTGTTGTCAAGAGCTGCTGAAATACTAAGGGGGGCAGGGGGTCGCCACAGTAATTCCCGTGAGTGTTTCCACCGCCCCCCCCCCCCACCACCATATTGACAGGATCAAATGAGCTATGGATGGATGGATGCAAAGCAGATGTTCAGAATTTGTGGCAACTTTCTCAAATATGTGGACAGCACCCTGTATGTATGTGTGTGTGTGTGTGTGTTAGTGTGAGTGTGTGTGTGTGTGTGTGTGTGTGTGTGTGTGTGTGTGTGTGTGTGTGTGTGTGTGTGTGTCACATTCAGCAAATGGATGTAGTTACGTGAACATTTCCTCTCAGGAAGACAAATAAAACAGCCAGAGGGAAGAAGAGAGCACATTATTCCGGCAAAAAAACTGCTGCTGCTGTTGGTGGGTGAACATTGTAACTAGCCGCCACAGCCTCACTGCCAAGGCTCCAGACTGTCTTAGAGTTCAGAGGTGGAAATGCTGTATATGTAAACGCTGTGTGTGAACCTTAACAATAGCAACACACCTTCAAACAGCTTTGTTACCTCAATGCCCGACCATGATGGGTCTCTAAGCAACAGGCTTTGGTGGGTAAGGAGGAGAGGGCTTGGTTAGGTGCAGGTTGAAATATGGAGGAATAAAAATGGGGTGAAAAGCTTCTGCTAATATGAGCTTCATTTTTTTTCCCCCATTTTCAGCTCATTGTGCTGAGTATAAGCTAAAAAGCATTATGAAAACAAGCAAGAAACCTGGAATTCATCATAATACCTTGAATTAAAACGTGAATGCCAAAGATGGAATGCCCAAATCATATTATCTTCTATATTGCTGTGCAGCTGCTGTCATCTCCAGGTTGCAGCTGAATGTCCCGGCTCACACCTCAGCAGGCTCCAGCGTCCACAGCTGCATTGAATTGGGAAATAAAAGCCTTTCAGGCGCATCCTGTGCGCACTAGTGTGAGGTCGGGTCGTTGCAAATGTTTCTAAAAAGCTGCAGAAATCCTGAGCAGAACGCGGTAAACGGACAGTCTGAGGCTGAAAATCTCTTCTGCCTCTGATGTCACAGATCGAGCAGGGCGGCTTTCCAGTGCGCACCTTCAGGGACGCAGCAGATTGTTTTTCTCTGCAACAGCCTCCAACTAGGGATCATTTGCTTTGCCACGTTTCTGACGGGACATTGGAGTCTGTCATCCACTGAGAAACTCGGTGTTTTTGCATTTGAATGAACTTTTTGTATTTAAAGAAAACGGGTGAGGTGCCGTTTTGCTTTGGCGTCCTTGAGTACAGACTCTTGTGCGCCTTTTTTCCCCATCCACCTGTAGGAAAAACCTCACTCCCTTTATCCCCCAATCAGTGAGATTGATCGCCTACTCGAACCGATCCAACGAAGCTGATATTAGTCTCAGTGCGCCATGGAGGACGGCGTGGTGCGCATCTACAAGGAGGACAAGTGTCCTCCGGGACAGCCGGAGCAGTGCCTCCCGAACTTCAACTGGCAGTTCTCCCTGTCGGACGCCTACAATTACACGCTGAACAGCAGCTGGGACGCGGATCCCGAGCCGATGTCGCCCATTATCCCCATCATCGTCGCCGTCTACTCGGTGGTGTTTGTGGTGGGATTAGCGGGCAACTGTCTGGTGATGTATGTAATCGTTCGGTGAGTTTTCAGCCACATCAGGATGAATCTTTTCCAACCGGTCCGCACAATACGGCATTTTTTGCGTTATGTATTGCGCGTGAATATGTTTAATTTGGAAAACCGACTTCTCCGCCTCCAATTGAATATTTATTCCTCAATAAATGTTTTATTTTGGTCAAATGTGCGCGGACCCCACCATATTGTCTTTTGACCAATGCAGATACGTATAATATAACATATCAACTGTTTTTCTCACATCAGTCACGTTGCAGATCTCCTGTAATTTATTTCCAATGTGACCAAGAGAAAAAGCAAAGAACACTATTGTTTTAATCACCTAATTTTGTGTGTCTGTATTTACAAATTCCTCTAAATGTTTGTAATATGATGGTAGAATGGATTTCAGCTATTTTATCCTCTTTAATGGATAAATACCTCCCCCTTATTAGTCTTATTTGTATTTTTATGGATTCTTCCATAATATCTCAGGTTTCAAACTCCAGAGTCTAAAAAAGAAATGCACATTTTATTCTACATATTGGATGTGGGCGGAATCAATTGCTTCCCTATATTTTCTTTCCTCTGTGTTCATTAATTTGTCAGCTTGTTTATCAAAAGAATCACCATGGCAACCCGGCCAATGACAGTCAAGCATCTATCTCCACCTGTTACAGCTACACCAAAATGAAAACAGCCACTAACATCTACATCTTCAACCTGGCTGTAGCCGACGCCTTGGTCACCACCACCATGCCCTTCCAGAGCACAGACTACCTGCTGAGCTCATGGCCGTTCGGCAAAGTGGCGTGCAAGGTCTTCATCTCCATCGATTACTACAACATGTTCACCAGCATCTTCACGCTGACCATGATGAGCGTGGATCGCTACGTGGCTGTGTGTCACCCCATTAAGGCCCTGGATTTCCGCACGCCTTTCAAAGCCAAAGTGATCAATGTGATCATCTGGGTGCTGTCCTCCGCTGCCGGGATCCCCGCCATGATCCTTGGCAGCACCAAGACCAATAACGGTACCCTTACCTGCACATGTTCACACTGTTAAGCCTTTTGCTGTATTTTTATTGACCCACGGTCTTTACAGGAACAACAGAGTGCGCCCTGCAGTTTCCAGAACCCTACATCTACTGGGACACCATGATGAAAATCTGCGTCTTCATCTTTGCCTTTGTGGCGCCCGTCATAATCATCACTGTCTGCTACACGCTAATGGTCCTGCGGCTGAAGAGCGTGCGGCTGCTGTCAGGCTCACGTGAGAAGGACCGCAACCTTCGCCGGATCACGCGTTTGGTGCTGGTGGTGGTGGCTGTCTTCGTGGTTTGCTGGACACCCATCCACATCTTCATTTTGGTCAAAGCGCTGTCCAGTGGTGTGCCCGAAACCACTGCCGTTGTGGCCGCTTACTTCTTCTGTGTGGCTCTGGGGTACACCAACAGCAGCCTCAACCCTATCCTCTATGCCTTCCTGGATGAGAACTTCAAGAGGTGCTTTAAAGACTTCTGCTGCCTCAGGGGTCAAGGACACAGGGAATGTCAGGGTGTGAGCCGGGTCAGGAGCACTGTTCGGGACCACAAGTGTCACACTGGAGGTCAGGGAGACACACCTCAGGCCAGACCCGTATGACTAGTCATGGACGGGTCCTCTTTAACCTGTCAGGTCTGTGAGGACTCTGGCGAGCTTGGGCTGACCCAAATCACCACAGCCATCTGAGAGATGGTCATTTATTCATCTGCCAGGGAATCATGGCATATGTCCCTCATAGATGTGTGGATATTTTACTTTTTGACAAGAAAGTAAACTATTAAGTCAGAGTGTAGGTCTATCATTATTTAGTGTAAGTGTAAAATATTATGGCAAACTACTGTAAATTATTGCAAGTGAATGTAAAAGTGTCTTATTATGGTCTAATCAGATAAGCTTTGCCTTTGAATTAACTATATGTAGGAATGCAAGTGCTAAAATGTAACAGGAATGAATGAAAAAAAAATGTGTATGAAAAAAATATGAATGAAAAAATGTGTATTTAAAGTCAGCATTGTAAGTCACATTTAAATATATTATTACATGTAGACATATGTTATGTCTTAATACATTAATACTTACATATTTTTAAGTGAATGAAAACTTTGAATGTAAATTCATCAGAGTTCTGACACAAGTGGAAAAAGGTAATTTTTGCTTTTGTGTTTTATATAATTATGATTTTCTTCAGACATCGCCGGTGCGTTGATGTAAATACGCAACAACCTCACAGGGATCACCAGATGTAATTTGCATCAAGAGGAGGGTAACTCAAGGTGTTCTCCCTGAAGATGGTAGACTTTATTAGAGCCATTCAAGAAAAAAAGTACCCCACGCCTGTGAATACTGGCAGATAAAGTACACTTTGGACTGAAATAAATGAGAAAACTGGACAGAGAGCTCCAAGGCAACAGCCAACATCCCAGGTACAGCCCGACAATGCACAAGGATGTTTGTGATTAATGTATTTTAATGTTAACGCTGTGAATATCGGCTCATTGTGACATCTATTTGGCTTAATATGCAAAAAAAAGAGTTGCTGTTATGTGACTTTCCCCCTAGATCAGTCCGATTCAATATAAAACAAACCTACAGTGTGTGTCTGTCTAATCTAGTAGCAGTGTGGTTGTTAGAGCTGATAATGTGCATTGTGCCTTATATTTACCCATTTTTTTTACAGATAATCATCAATTCATCACTTTTTCAATTTTCTCAATTGGCAGTTGATTATAGTCACTGTCAAATGAACAATTTCGTAGCTAATTCTGCAATTGTGTTTATAAAGAATTAATTACATGTATTCCGTCCCGGTCATATGTGCTATATGGTTATAATATATTATGAAACGTTTGCTGTATCTGAAATTGACAAGCTTCATGTCCACAGGTAGACTCGTGATGATTACTGGTGGATGCAATGTGAAGTAACATATAGAAATAACAGAAATTTCAACCACTTATTCAATTTTAGGGAGTCTTTCACTATCTATAGCTGGTCTTAGAGGGTAATGTTAAGTATTTGTTCCGTCTTCTTATGAGGTGTAAATTGGAAATAAAGGCTAAATGTTAATCTCAACATTGTTGCAGAATATATTTATTTTATTTGTAGTTTGAGTTGAATTTCCAATAGGCTGAAGGAACAGTCTATTATACAGCACCTGGCAGGCCAAATGTTAACCAAATATGATCAGATATAAAAGAGAAAATAAGGCTTAGCTTGGAACATTTCCACTGGGAAGCTGTCAGCCGTAATGACCAGAATCATATGATACTAGAAATAATCTGTTCCTCTGTCTTTCTCTCTAAATTATGCACAGACAGGCACAGGAAAGGGTTATTTTGCTTAATGGGGCTATATTTAAATTTAATGTCACTCTAAATGTGAAGGGGAAAGTTCATGTAAAGAGATATATCTTGGGGAAATCATGGATAAAAGTAACAATTCTAGTAACATTAGTCATCTATGATACATGTGTAAGATGTTTTTACAATATAAGGTGAAAGAAAACATAATAATCAAAAGATCTTGCTTGTTTAATATCTATTACATCTACATAAATATCTACTGATGAATAAACAAATATGTAAAAATGTCTTTCTGGTTTATAGGTTTATAAGTAAAACAAGAGAACATGTTTTCTTCTCCGGGTTTGTGGCGTAACAATAGGGACAATAGGTTTGTGCAATTCCCTTTTATCACCACATGGGGGCATGTGTGCGTCACCAGGTGGACCAAAACGCTTATTGGTTACAGCTGTTTACGCTAACCAATCGCCGTGTGCGCCTTTGCGATACTTCCGGGTCTGTCCAATTGTTAAAACCTTTCGGGTCTCTATGCATTTATTCTGATTTCAAAGCAAAGTTTTAGTAGACAGAAACGTATAAAAAATGAACAGAATATTTGGACGCTCAAAGCCAAACCCCCCCCCCCCGAATCTGTCGGACTGTATCGGAAATGTGAGTACTGTCCTGCCGAAAAGTGTTGTTTATGCCTTTCATGCCTGATATAACGGTGCCATAGCCGAGCTCACAAAAGAGCCATTACCAAGTAGTTAGCCTCAAGCTACAGTTTACCATTTCAATAACAGTATTACTCATACGATCGGCTGAAATTGCCATAAAATATACGAAAATTTTAAACCACAGCCATTGGTTTGCCTATAGGCTCACTGCCCGTCAGCTACCATGTTGTTTTTAGCTCACATAAACATACCACACACGATATTTTAATATCTTTATTATCTGCCCGGATGTGTAAAGAGATCCCTGATGTCTTCACCCAGGTGGACGCAAGATCCGAATCCATAGAAAAGAAGATCAGCAGACTAGATGCTGAACTGATCAAATACAAAGATCAGATGAAGAAGATGAGAGATGGGCCCTCGAAGGTATGGTGTCAATTTTGGGAGTTATAATATTGTTAGTGAACAACAATCACATTTTTATTACATTTATATATTCATCTGAATCCAGAACATGGTGAAACAGAAGGCAATGAGAGTCCTGAAGCAGAAAAGAATGTGAGTTTTTGTCCTTATTTTCTTTTACAGAATCAGTTGATTACACTCACCTATATTTGATGCTTAAAAACTGACAATTGAGTTTATCTTATATTTTTTGGGAGGCCTTATTTGATCTTCAAATTAAAAAAAGTTCTGTAAATAATGAATCTTGTTTTATTACACAGGTATGAAGGGCAAAGAGAACAACTGGCTCAACAGTCATTTAACATGGAGCAGGCAAACTACACCATCCAGACATTAAAGGACACAAAAACCACAGTAAGTGATTTTTCCTTTATGTCAAATGTACTAACTGCAGAGCATCCCAACGTGACTTATTTAGCTTATCGAGTGAAATGTTTTTGACAGGTCTGTTGATAAAGTCTCTATGTCCGTTTTGAATTCTCTTTTGTGTTTTCAGGTGGAAGCCATGAAGATCGGTGCCAAAGAAATGAAGAAGGCATACAAGGATGTCAAACTTGATCAGATTGATGTATGGTTGTAGTCTCCTCCAATGCAGCATTTATGTTCCATATATATGTGTGTGTGTGTGTGTGTGTGGTGTGTGTGTGTATTAATACATTTCACCTTGTGTCAACTTTCAGGATTTACAGGACCAGCTGGAGGACATGATGGACGAAGCCAACGATGTGCAGGAGGCCCTGAGTCGCAGCTACGGAACTCCAGACATAGATGAGGACGACCTGGAAGCAGGTACACCTCTCTGCTTAGCACCCATTCCCTTAGTCGGCAACATACATTCATAAAGAATCACACTCACCTATTAAATCTTAAAATGTCTCATTCATCCATTTGTAACTGTGATTTTGTAGGTAAGCCAGTAATTCAGTAAATTCAATATTAATCAATGGGCAGCAGATCTACATATCTGTTTAATGAAAGATCTCCTGTGACTGAGATACACCATTTGTGTGGGTGTAACTGGGCTGTATTAGAGCTATTTTTAGAATGCCTCAGCTTGGCTTTCAAATGTGAGTTGTCAGTTCACTGGGTGAATTAAAGCGGCACCATCAACAATATTCTAACCGTATTAAATGGACCTGTACTTGACAATAGTGTTCGAGTGACAGTTTAACTGTTTGCAGAACTGGATGCGCTGGGTGATGAGCTGCTGCTGGATGATGACAGCTCTTACCTCGATGAGGCCTCTGCTGCACCATCTATTCCAGAGGGAATCCCCAGTGACAGCAAGACAAACAAGGTACAGTACCCTCAGAATTATTATTACATTCTCTCTCTCTCCAAGGTAGTTTTCTCTGTCAACTGGACTGGGTTTCTTCTCTTGAAGACGTTTCGCCTTCTATCCAGAAGGCTTCATCAGTTCTGAAATCGCTGGGGAGAGAGCTTGAGAATATATAGCCCCTGGACCATTTGCATGCTAATGATCTGGGTGGTCACCTGAGAGTCGTTAGCAGGGTCGTTGGTCGGGTCGTTGACCTAGTTTCTGTTGAGATGTCTCCCCTTTGTCTGCTGGGTCACATGGTGATGAGTCACTGGGTCTCTTGGAATGGTGTGAATGTTTGTTTTGCTGTTGGAAGGAGTGGAGGACTGCATTGTATGTGGGTGATAGGAAGTGCCTCAGGCCACCACCCCTGTTTAAGGATGGTTTCTCCAATTTAACATGGATAGCTTCCTTGACCCCCCTTTCGAACCAGCGGTCTTCTCTGGCCAGTATCCGTACTTGGCTGTCCTCGAAGGAGTGCCCACTCTCCTTTAAGTGTAAGTGGACTGCTGAATCCTGACCCGAAGAGGTGGCACGTCTGTGTTGTGCCATTCTTCTGTGTAGAGGTTGTTTGGTTTCCCCAATGTACAGTTCCTTGCATTTCTCCTGGCACTGTACAGCATAAACAACATTACTTTGTTTGGGTCTTGGTGTCTTGTCCTTTGGGTGTACTAACCTCTGTCTGAGGGTGTTGCTGGGTTTGAAATGAACCGGTATGTCGTGTTTCTGGAGGATCCTCCTAAACTTCTCCGAGACTCCAGACAGGTAGGGGATGGAAACGCTGCGGCGTTTGTTTCTCTCCTCCTCTCCTTTGCTGAGGTCTTGCTTTCTTGAGGTTTTGGTGAAGGCCCAGTCTGGGTAGCCACATGTTTTGAGAGCTGTCTTAATGTGGTTCTGTTCCTTCTTTCTGCCTTGGGATGTGGTGGGTATTTCCCTGGCCCGGTGTTGGAGAGTTCTGATCACTCCCAACTTGTGTTCCAGTGGGTGGTGAGAGTCAAACTGGAGGTACTGGTCGGTATGTGTAGGTTTTCTGTAGACTTCGATGGTGAGATTTCTGTCCTCAGTGATCTTGACTGCGCAGTCCAGAAAGGCCAGACTGTTTCCTTTTACCTCTTCCCGGGTGAATTTTACATGCTCGTCTGTTTTGTTGAGGTGATCGGAGAACGCTTCCAATTCTTGTATTTGAATTTTGACCCAGGTGTCATCCACATACCTGAACCAGTGGCTTGGCGCAGTTCCTGTGAAGGATGTCAGGGCCTGGGATTCCACCTTCTCCATGTATAGATTGGCAACTATAGGGGATACTGGTGAGCCCATGGCACAGCCATGTTTCTGCCTGTAGAAGCCTTCTCTGTACTGGAAATAGGTGGTGTTCAAACACAGGTCCAGCATGGTGCAGATTTGGGCCGGTGTTAAGGTTGTTCTTTCTGTAAGATTCTTGTCCAATAGAAGGTGCTTGTGGATGGTGTCTATGGCGCTGGCAGTGGGGATGCACGTGAAGAGTGACGTGACATCATAAGATACCATAGTCTCTTCTGGAAGTAGTGTGAGTCCAATGACTTTTTGAGCAAAGTCTTGGGAGTTTTTGATGTGGTGTGGGGTGTTGCCAACCATGGGCGACAAGATGGAGGCCAAGTATTTGGAAATGTTGTAGGTTACCGAATTGATGCTGCTTACTATGGGTCTGAGAGGGGTCCCTGGTTTGTGGATCTTGGGCAATCCATAAATGCAAGGGATGGTTTCTCCTGGATATAGACGGTAGTATTGTGGTCTGTCAATGGCTTTATCCTTTTCCAGTTTCTGTAGTAAGTCTACCACCTTCTTCTTGTATGAGCTGGTGGGGTCCCGTTTGAGTTTCTCATACGTGGCGGTATCTGTCAGAAGACTGAGTATTTTGGTGTCATAGTCAGTGGTATTGAGTACGACCGTGCACCTACCTTTGTCAGCTGGTAAGATGGTGATGGTGAAGCGTTCTCCGATCACCTCAACAAAACAGACGAGCATGTAAAATTCACCCGGGAAGAGGTAAAAGGAAACAGTCTGGCCTTTCTGGACTGCGCAGTCAAGATCACTGAGGACAGAAATCTCACCATCGAAGTCTACAGAAAACCTACACATACCGACCAGTACCTCCAGTTTGACTCTCACCACCCACTGGAACACAAGTTGGGAGTGATCAGAACTCTCCAACACCGGGCCAGGGAAATACCCACCACATCCCAAGGCAGAAAGAAGGAACAGAACCACATTAAGACAGCTCTCAAAACATGTGGCTACCCAGACTGGGCCTTCACCAAAACCTCAAGAAAGCAAGACCTCAGCAAAGGAGAGGAGGAGAGAAACAAACGCCGCAGCGTTTCCATCCCCTACCTGTCTGGAGTCTCGGAGAAGTTTAGGAGGATCCTCCAGAAACACGACATACCGGTTCATTTCAAACCCAGCAACACCCTCAGACAGAGGTTAGTACACCCAAAGGACAAGACACCAAGACCCAAACAAAGTAATGTTGTTTATGCTGTACAGTGCCAGGAGAAATGCAAGGAACTGTACATTGGGGAAACCAAACAACCTCTACACAGAAGAATGGCACAACACAGACGTGCCACCTCTTCGGGTCAGGATTCAGCAGTCCACTTACACTTAAAGGAGAGTGGGCACTCCTTCGAGGACAGCCAAGTACGGATACTGGCCAGAGAAGACCGCTGGTTCGAAAGGGGGGTCAAGGAAGCTATCCATGTTAAATTGGAGAAACCATCCTTAAACAGGGGTGGTGGCCTGAGGCACTTCCTATCACCCACATACAATGCAGTCCTCCACTCCTTCCAACAGCAAAACAAACATTCACACCATTCCAAGAGACCCAGTGACTCATCACCATGTGACCCAGCAGACAAAGGGGAGACATCTCAACAGAAACTAGGTCAACGACCCGACCAACGACCCTGCTAACGACTCTCAGGTGACCACCCAGATCATTAGCATGCAAATGGTCCAGGGGCTATATATTCTCAAGCTCTCTCCCCAGCGATTTCAGAACTGATGAAGCCTTCTGGATAGAAGGCGAAACGTCTTCAAGAGAAGAAACCCAGTCCAGTTGACAGAGAAAACTACCTTGGATACAATGACCTGGATGACTGAGAATTTACACAGACATTCTCTCTCTCTCTTTTTAAAAGAAAATCTGCTGTTTTCCTAAAATGTTCAGCCCCTGTTTCTGGCTAAGAGTCCTTATTTTTCTGCCATATTTATCTGATGTTGGCTGTGATGATATCTGTTGTTTAAGTCAGTCTTCTTCATTTAACATTCAAACGTTTAAAACCTGTGTGTACTTTGCAGGATGGTGTTTTGGTGGATGAATTTGGTCTGCCACAGATTCCTGCATCTTAAACAAGAGGTGGATGACAGCTGCACTCTGACTGGAATACACTTTTATATGTAGATGAACATTTATACATATAAGACCATTTGATGTGGAAACACTACACTAATGAGGCCGTGGTGGGTTGTGTGTGCTTAGTGTTACAAATTACATGCTAGCATGTGGTCAGGTAGTGTACTGAACATTTCCTCCCTTTCATCTTCCTGTTTTAATCTCATTCTTTTGCAGTATTAGCTACTTACAAATTATTTAATTTATATTTATTCTATTTTTGTGTGTTCTTACTTTTTTGTCTGAAGTTTGTTTCTTCGATGTATTTGAAGTGGGCAAAATAAATGTTTTCACTTTAATATTGGTTTATTGATTTTCTTTCAAACGTCCATATATTTTGCTAATAAGTTTCCCTTGAATTCTGTTTGACAGACAGATTTAAGACACACAATTGTGACTTCAATAAAGAAATCCCTATAAGTACAACATAATAGATGCCAGCCACACAGCATTTTCTGTTTATTGTATAGATTGAATAAACTGGCTACATTAAAGGATTGAAGATAGTATATCTATCTACTGATTTCTTTTTTTAAATTCTATGCTGTAGAGTATGAAATGTAATTGTTAGTGGTTAAAATGGTTAGTTTTAGTTTAGTACTAAATTTTATCCAAGGCACCTTATCAACTTTGTGATTTCCTTGAAAAACAAAATCCGACTCTGGTGGGACTCGAACCCACAACCTTTGAATTACTTTTCATGTACTTGACTAGAAGTCCAATGCGCTATCCATTGCGCCAAAGCTGGGGAACAATAGTCTGTATAAGATGGGGAAGAAGGGGAAAAAAGGGGGAAGAAGAGAAGGAAAGACAGAAGTTCGAATCCCACCCGACCCAAAAATGATAGAATTATTTTTGTAGGAATGGTTTGTAAAACTTTTAATTTATAACAAAGAGAATATGTATGTACAATTGTGATCAAAATGACATTCACATTTAAGCATTTATAAAGCTGAAATTGTCAAAGAAACAAATGAAACCTTGATACAACTATGAAATAAGATGTAAAACTTGCAGTGGAACTCAAAGGGCAGAACAGCCCACAGGGATAAGCATATTAAAAGTAACAATATTGCATTACTGTCTCATCTGCTTCAGCCACTGTTCCTTGGTGAGAACCTCAGTCTTTGGACAGTATATTTTTCCTTTGTACTGAAGAGGGTGGCTGATGGTCCACTGGAGGCAACTGCAGGATCAGTTCGGCGCACCCTTGGTTTTGCCTGTCCAGCTGTATTTGCTGGCATATTGTATGTGTGCA
Source organism: Takifugu rubripes (assembly GCF_901000725.2). Classification (NCBI taxonomy): domain Eukaryota; kingdom Metazoa; phylum Chordata; class Actinopteri; order Tetraodontiformes; family Tetraodontidae; genus Takifugu; species Takifugu rubripes. The sequence goes on from NC_042306.1 coordinate 5,239,519, forward strand.
GCTGGTAACTGGGGGCTGCTGTTGGTACTGTGGCAGAGAGATGGGTTTTGTTTTTGCAAAGGGCAATGGGTCAGCTGGCCGTTGCACACCTTGCAAAAGAACAGACGCCTCCCGACCCTTCAGCCGTTGGTTATACCACTGCATGAGGGTGGTCTGGTTCACTACAACACGTTGAAGGGTTGTCTGCTGCATTAGTGTCCCATTGCACAGAACCAGCTGCCGGATCTTTTTGTAGTCCTGTAAAATTAGAGACCATCGAGATCGCTGTGTTGTCCTCTTTCTTTGGGGCTCGTGTGAATGTTGCAGCCTCACGAAGATGGTCTCAATCAGGCGACAGCAGTTTGGCCACTGAGCTGGTGAACACACCGTTTTGTGCTTTCTACCCCAGGAGTGAGCACAGCCTTCTTTTTAGGAGACCTGAAGCGTCCAGTTAGCAACCGGTCCTGATGTCTTGCAGCATACACAATCCTGTCTTTGTCAAATTTGCCAAGACTCTGCCACAAACCCAGAATGGTGCTAACTTGTTGATTGTTCAGGGTCAATCCTGTCTGCTCTCGTAGCTCCACCAAGTATTCAGCCAGTTCATCTACACGGTCCGTTCCAGGAATGCTGCGGTTGTCTCCAGCCTGGAAAATAAAAACTGATATTTAGCTTCTGTGGCATCACAATTTCCTTGTCACTACTTAAATTCTTGCAGACAGACAGATGTCAGGGACCCGACGAGAACCCAAATGTGACACCAGAGTTCGATGGAACACAGCTTTATTATCAGGAATAGACAGCAGACAGGATTCACCGGGGAGCAGGCAGGATAGAATAGTTGGGGAAGGTGGAAGGTGATCTATAGATCGACTGAGAATTTATTTATTTATCACTTACATCCTGTTGTGAAGAGGACATGGAAGAAGGAAGCTGGGGCTGAAGCAAAACTGTAGATGACTGAAGAGGAGGCACTGCTGGAGGTGGAGGAGGCACGGCTGGAGGTTTTTTTGGTAGACATTTTCTGTCATGTTATAACATAACATAACTCAGCTGCAGAGGGCACTTTTCTATCTGTAACAACAAAAAAAATCTTACTCTTGTTTCACATAACATAATAGCTGACTAATAAATGTGTAAACACCCTGCTGAATGTAACAGTTCACCGTGTTAAGTTCTTCAGAGGTATTTTTATCCTGCTAATAGTTATAAATCTAGATAGATTATATCCTTTCTGTCTATACCTGAGGGAAAAATGTAGTCTGCTATCTGAAATGATTAATGTAAGTCGTTTTAGGTTGGTCGTTTCACCTGAGTGTAAAGGTCATGCCATTTCTTTGGTCTGTCATAACATAAGATAATGTTATAACATAACAAGTAATCAGAAACGACGCAGTCCAGCGTACAACTGCCAAAGAAAACAAGCAATTTCATCGGCAGAAAAAAAAATACAACCAGCTAAAGCTCCGGCAGCAACTGCACAAACTTTATTGCAAAACTCCCGATGATCAAGTTACATTAGCGTTACAAATGCCTGACATGACTTGGACATATTGCATTAAGCATTTACGGTGATATTTTATGTGAAATGAAAAAAAAAACGTAACGAATAACAGACCGCAATTTGCGCACGTACCTTGTCAAAATCCACGGAGACGTCCGGAATAAACAGCGGGCAGATTTTTAAATAATAAATCAACTCGAGGATCGATTGACTTTTCCAAAGATTGAGACCGCAGTTCGCAGTTTAATTTAAGGCGGGACGTCGAAAGATTGAATCGCGCATATGATTGGCTGTTGAAAGATTGAATGGCGCATATGATTGGCTGTTGAAAGATTGAAAAGCGCATATGATTGGCTGTTGAAAGATTGAATGGCGCATATGACTGGCTGTCGAAAGATTGGATCGGCGACGCGACTGGCTGTCGAAAGATTGAATGGCGCATATGACTGGCCGGGCTTATACAGCTTTTCGCTCGTCGGGTAGCGCCAAAGCTGGGGAACAATAGTCTGTATAAGATGGGGAAGAAGGGGAAAAAAGGGGGAAGAAGAGAAGGAAAGACAGAAGTTCGAATCCCACCCGACCCAAAAATGATAGAATTATTTTTGTAGGAATGGTTTGTAAAACTTTTAATTTATAACAAAGAGAATATGTATGTACAATTGTGATCAAAATGACATTCACATTTAAGCATTTATAAAGCTGAAATTGTCAAAGAAACAAATGAAACCTTGATACAACTATGAAATAAGATGTAAAACTTGCAGTGGAACTCAAAGGGCAGAACAGCCCACAGGGATAAGCATATTAAAAGTAACAATATTGCATTACTGTCTCATCTGCTTCAGCCACTGTTCCTTGGTGAGAACCTCAGTCTTTGGACAGTATATTTTTCCTTTGTACTGAAGAGGGTGGCTGATGGTCCACTGGAGGCAACTGCAGGATCAGTTCGGCGCACCCTTGGTTTTGCCTGTCCAGCTGTATTTGCTGGCATATTGTATGTGTGCAGCTGGTAACTGGGGGCTGCTGTTGGTACTGTGGCAGAGAGATGGGTTTTGTTTTTGCAAAGGGCAATGGGTCAGCTGGCCGTTGCACACCTTGCAAAAGAACAGACGCCTCCCGACCCTTCAGCCGTTGGTTATACCACTGCATGAGGGTGGTCTGGTTCACTACAACACGTTGAAGGGTTGTCTGCTGCATTAGTGTCCCATTGCACAGAACCAGCTGCCGGATCTTTTTGTAGTCCTGTAAAATTAGAGACCATCGAGATCGCTGTGTTGTCCTCTTTCTTTGGGGCTCGTGTGAATGTTGCAGCCTCACGAAGATGGTCTCAATCAGGCGACAGCAGTTTGGCCACTGAGCTGGTGAACACACCGTTTTGTGCTTTCTACCCCAGGAGTGAGCACAGCCTTCTTTTTAGGAGACCTGAAGCGTCCAGTTAGCAACCGGTCCTGATGTCTTGCAGCATACACAATCCTGTCTTTGTCAAATTTGCCAAGACTCTGCCACAAACCCAGAATGGTGCTAACTTGTTGATTGTTCAGGGTCAATCCTGTCTGCTCTCGTAGCTCCACCAAGTATTCAGCCAGTTCATCTACACGGTCCGTTCCAGGAATGCTGCGGTTGTCTCCAGCCTGGAAAATAAAAACTGATATTTAGCTTCTGTGGCATCACAATTTCCTTGTCACTACTTAAATTCTTGCAGACAGACAGATGTCAGGGACCCGACGAGAACCCAAATGTGACACCAGAGTTCGATGGAACACAGCTTTATTATCAGGAATAGACAGCAGACAGGATTCACCGGGGAGCAGGCAGGATAGAATAGTTGGGGAAGGTGGAAGGTGATCTATAGATCGACTGAGAATTTATTTATTTATCACTTACATCCTGTTGTGAAGAGGACATGGAAGAAGGAAGCTGGGGCTGAAGCAAAACTGTAGATGACTGAAGAGGAGGCACTGCTGGAGGTGGAGGAGGCACGGCTGGAGGTTTTTTTGGTAGACATTTTCTGTCATGTTATAACATAACATAACTCAGCTGCAGAGGGCACTTTTCTATCTGTAACAACAAAAAAAATCTTACTCTTGTTTCACATAACATAATAGCTGACTAATAAATGTGTAAACACCCTGCTGAATGTAACAGTTCACCGTGTTAAGTTCTTCAGAGGTATTTTTATCCTGCTAATAGTTATAAATCTAGATAGATTATATCCTTTCTGTCTATACCTGAGGGAAAAATGTAGTCTGCTATCTGAAATGATTAATGTAAGTCGTTTTAGGTTGGTCGTTTCACCTGAGTGTAAAGGTCATGCCATTTCTTTGGTCTGTCATAACATAAGATAATGTTATAACATAACAAGTAATCAGAAACGACGCAGTCCAGCGTACAACTGCCAAAGAAAACAAGCAATTTCATCGGCAGAAAAAAAAATACAACCAGCTAAAGCTCCGGCAGCAACTGCACAAACTTTATTGCAAAACTCCCGATGATCAAGTTACATTAGCGTTACAAATGCCTGACATGACTTGGACATATTGCATTAAGCATTTACGGTGATATTTTATGTGAAATGAAAAAAAAAACGTAACGAATAACAGACCGCAATTTGCGCACGTACCTTGTCAAAATCCACGGAGACGTCCGGAATAAACAGCGGGCAGATTTTTAAATAATAAATCAACTCGAGGATCGATTGACTTTTCCAAAGATTGAGACCGCAGTTCGCAGTTTAATTTAAGGCGGGACGTCGAAAGATTGAATCGCGCATATGATTGGCTGTTGAAAGATTGAATGGCGCATATGATTGGCTGTTGAAAGATTGAAAAGCGCATATGATTGGCTGTTGAAAGATTGAATGGCGCATATGACTGGCTGTCGAAAGATTGGATCGGCGACGCGACTGGCTGTCGAAAGATTGAATGGCGCATATGACTGGCCGGGCTTATACAGCTTTTCGCTCGTCGGGTAGCGCCACAGAGCCGCTTACTTTGCGGTAAACCGGGTCAAAGTTAGGGTTATGAAACATTGTAGCGCTAAAGTTTCCGAGCTAAGGTTTTTGTCTTGTTTACAGTTTGCCTAATTGAATTGGATTTATAAAAAACTTTAAAGATTGGTCCGTGGATGTCTGCGGTTATCATTTTATATGGAAAAAAAAATTCTACCTAATTTCTGTTTGTTAAAGAGATCGTCTCGGATTGAAGGATTTGCTATCTTTTGTGTTAAAACAAAGAATGCGGCGGAGAAATGCTGAAACGTGCCTTTTGTGTAGTTTTAAACAAACTAAGTCCTGTGACAAAAGTAGAAAGTTTGTATATGATTCTTTTTCCTGTAGAAGCAGCTGAAATCCAGACAGGAATTATTTCCGGTACGTACAGGAAGTATTTAGCGGTTCTCCATAGTTAGCAGTTAGCAGTTCTCTCAAGGACCCAAAAAAGCACCATGTCTGAACAATCCATAACAGTGACAGTTGCATACGGTAATAAGACTTTTATTTGATACTATAAGTTGTATGTCAAAGAGGTTTAGTTTTGTAACCAACGACCCCGCCCGAGAACATAAATTTTAGCTAGCACTGCAAAGTTAGCATTTTCTAATATTTGGGTTCGCGTGACCTCTTTTGAACGACTAATTTCCGTCTAGCGAAACAAATGAAACAGTTCTTTAGATGCCTCTTTTCATTGGTGCTACACAGTTTTAGAAAGTACATTAGTATCTAAATTTAATAATCTATTCAATGGAATGTGTTCTACCTTTTCCCAGGGGGTAGATCTATACATCATGGTCAGACATGCGAGACAAATATGTTCTGAAGCTTTTATTTTTCTTACGTCAGGATCTACAAAGCATAACATCACACTAACTACCCACGATGAAACGGGCCCTTTTGTAAAGGACCTCTCAGATGCTCTCACAGCGGCGACAGGAGTTCCACAAACATCACAGAAAATTATCTTTAAAGGTAGGTTTTGAGTTCCACTTTTTTTATTACATGAACACAAAAAATATTATGCAGCCAGCTCAAACTGAGTATCATGACACTAGGAAAATCACTGAAGGACATGGAGGAGCGTCTGACCAGTTACGGAGTAAAAGAAGGCTGTAAACTGATGATGATTGGAAAGCGGGTAAGAGTGACATCTCTAGGTGTTACTTAACCTAGTAATAGTGGATGTTACTCACTTGTGACTGTGACCAATCAAACAGAACAGTCCAGAAGAAGAAGCAGAGCTAAAGAAGCTCAAAGACATTGAGAAATCTGTCGAACAAACAGCAAAGAAGTTGGAGAAAGTTGGTGGAGAGTTGACTGGACTCAAGAATGTAAGCAAGGTTTTGTGTTTTTTGATAAATTCATCAGTTCCTAATGTTTTCTTATTTGTACATGTCTCTAACAGCCCTGCACTTAATACACAGGGCTTTCTAGCAAAGGACCTCCAGGTAGAGGCGCTGGGTAAACTGGACCACAGAGTTAAAACAGCAGCTGAACAGTTAATGAAAACTCTGGAACAGATTGATGCACTGGTAATCCAGTTTCCTCCAGGAGTTTTTCATCATTTGTTTTAATGTCACATAACAATGCTGTGCTTTATCTTAGAGTGTGCCAGAAAATTTCAGTGACTGCAGACTGAAGAAGAAGGGACTTGTAAAGACAGTGCAGGTACACTCATCATCCACATTTCTTCTCAGTATGAATACATTTTTGATTGTAAACTGTATTTATTCTTCAACAGGGTTTTCTGGCAGAGTGCGACAAGATTGAGGCATGTATATCAGACCATCTATCCAAGATTCAATCAAAAAATCTTGCCCTCGCAGACTAAAACCACGTCTTCCTCGCCATGTCCTATTGTATGTATTGCTCTGTGAGCAACTGAAAATAACTAATGGAGCAGCTCTGTCTATTTATTCTGGATGCTGGGTGTTAGAAATTAATCAAGTTAAGAGTCACAATCAAAACCCAGTTTTGTCTTTTATTGTAGCAAATTGTAAGTGCTACTTATAGCGATATGTGCAAAATTACCAAGAGTGTCTGATATAAAACACTTGTTTGTCCTCTGAGAAATTCACTGCTCAAAGCATCAATGTACTGTATGAAAAATGTCAGCGACTGATCGCTTACCATTGTGTAGGCTTTACTTTTGTGTAAGAAAAAGATGTTTTGAAAATAAACTTTAAAAAAAAAAAGCACATTTCCCTCAAAAGAGATGTATTTTTTATTTCCAGTTTAACTCACAGGAGCCATTCTAACTATAGCTTATACAGACTCAGTTGTGATTTCACATTATGTGCAAATGAGCTTTGAAAGTGGGGTTAGAGAAGCTGGAGGGGTTCAGGTTTGGTTCAATAAGCAGCTTAAACAAATGACCTTCAAGCTACAACACAGTGAAGCCATCAGGAGCCATATGACAGGATGTAAGGCAGCTCTACCAAGTGAAGATCCATTAAAGAGACTCACAGTGGATAGGCTCAACTGCAACGAGCCGCTTCTGCTGCTAATCGTCTTTATCCTTTGCGCCATGCTTTAAGATGCGTGTGAACGCTACGTAGTTGAAGTTCCCTTTCTTATCGATGGGTGCCTCTCTGAAGAGCTCGTCCACTTCTTCATCTGTGAACCTGTCACCCATCGTAGTGAGCAGCTCCCGCAGAAACTCCTCCTGGATCATCCCTGTGGGGCAAAACTATTTTCATTCCAACACAACAAATGAAAACAACAAATCTGATCACTGTATGACTTTCAGCAGGTTTTGAGTAATTGTAGCTATATATATCATGAACAATGATTTCAAATATGTGGCCTATATACAGGATATATACATACATACCAGTTCCCTCTTCATCAAAGCAGGCAAAAGCATTGCGGATCACATCCTCAGGATCAGTCCCATTCAGTTTCTCTCCAAACATGGTCAAAAACATGGTGAAGTTGATCGGGCCTGGGGCTTCATTCATCATAGCCTCCAGGTATTCCTCTGTGGGGTTCTTACCTGGAAAGTTGACAATAGTAATGAAGTTTTGTTACCATGCACATAGAAAGGTGTTTAAAATACACTATTGCTTTTACCTAATGAGGCCAGCATGTCGTGAAGGTCTTCTTTGTCAATGAAACCGTCCCTGTTCTGGTCGATCATGTTAAAAGCCTCCTTGAACTCCTGAATTTGAGACTGGTCAAACATGGCAAAAACATTGGAGGTTGCGCGCTGAGGACGCTTCTTGGTGTTCTTTCCCTTGGCTCTTTTGCTTGACATGTTGCCTGGTGGTGGGTTCTCCCTCTTCTGGAACATAGACAAGTTACCTTGAGATTGCATTTTCAGTTAATACAAAACTGTTTTCAGATGGTTTAATCTGTGCATATCACCAATACATTCCTCTGTGGTTCTACTTGCTTAAACTGTCCATCAAAATTTGCTAGTTGTTTATTAGTTGGATTTCTTCAACCATCTTAAAATGCCTCCTTAGGCAGAGAAATCTCATTTAACCGTCTCTTGCTAATGGTAAGCTACTAATTCATCAAGGTGTTTGCATTTTCAATATACTGATTAAAATCATGAAATCGAAGCAGCAGTATGTGTACTTATGGAATAGGATTTTACTTGTGTTTTGGTCTAAATATATTTTACATATATGGGGGGAAGGAGGAGGAGGGGGGGGGGGGGTGTTCGTAAGTGCAATTCAATGTTTTTGAAGTATTTTCAATATCGAGTAGCCCAGTGTAGCTAGCACACGGTGACCCAAATAAGTGAGCATGCAGGCACTAATCCACTGTAAGTATACTAGTTTCATGAGGTGGTAATGAATACAAAATCAAGATAGTTTCTGAAATTAATTCACCCACCTGCAAAAATGCGAGTGTTGTTACCAGACGGGATCACACGCAGGTACCGCTGCATCCACGGGATGATGTGGAAGAACCATCAATGTTTTATTTCCTGTTTTCCAAATGGACCAATTAAAGCCGACCTGGAATGAACCAACTATAGCCATCTGGAATGTTCCATGTTGTGTGCCCCCCTCTCCCTCGACCATCAATTGAATTGTAAATATTTTTTTAAAAAAATACTTTTTTTTAAAACGAGTGAAACAAAGTGTGTGGGTTTAAACGTTTGTTTCGATGTTACACACATAAAATTAACACGATTTCTGTTCGTTTGGCGTCCCCTAAGAGGCTGTAGTTCACACACTCTACCAACAGGTGGGGCAATCACACGTGAAAAGGTTTTCTCTGTGTGCGTAATAACCCCTTTTCTGACATTTCGAATGGTGTTTGCTTCACTTATGCGGTGCTTATTTAAGATGTACAACAGGCTCTCATTTTGTTAGGTTTACTTATGTAATAAAATCACAATGATGTCTAAAACAACGTATTTTGCAATGAGTAGGTAGTTATGCAGTACCCCCACACCCCCTTCCCAGTTTGTGCAAATTAATCAGCTCTATCTCCACATCCACTCATTCAAACAGCTGAAAGCAGGGTCTACTTGAGGCTCCTTATAGCTTCCCGAGCCCCCGTCTCATGGTCTAAATTTAAATCTGTCCCAGCCTTAAAAGGTCGTGACGGTGTCTTGTGCATTCTGCCGAGTGGCAGCATTATTTTTGTTCTGTGGACTGGCGTCCTGTCCACTGCCCCTCACCCTGCTGCTTTACCTCAATTTGGACTTTCCTTAATTACTTTTGGAATAACACTTTTCTCCTGCTTTCAACTCATCTGGATTGGTGGACTGTTGTGGTGAGTGTCAGCTTCAAAAATATTATTGAAACTGTTATTTTAATCCGTGTCATTTAAAAATCCCTGAGTCAGTAACTCAAAACACCAAAGGCCTTTTGTCAACACTAAAGTGATATTTATGTTCAATTTGCTTATTAATTATTCATCATACTAACAAGGTTTTTGTTCGCTGCTGTATTTCATTGTAAATGAAATTGCATGTGTCATTGAGACATTTTTAATAAATACTATTTTTATTATTCTCATTCATAAATGTAACATTTGAATCAACTAAAAGAAACAATTCATAACTCTAAATTCACATGCTGCTGTCCTGAGTACCAGTTTACAGCCCTGCAAAGGCAGACAGACAGGTCAAGAATGTCTCTCTTTCCAAATGTAAAAGTCAAGTGCAGATTAAGGAGCAGGTTAAGGAGCATGGTTACTATGATACATAACTCGAGCCATTGGAGGATCTACAGCAAAGATGATCTTAAAACAACTTTGGTAATGAAATCAATTTGGGTTTGTTTTATTTTTTAATGTAGAAAGTAATATTCACATGTCCCAATTATGAATATGTACTTATATATATATTTTTTTTTTTTAGAAATGTGCACTTTGAATATTTGATTTACTAAAGTCTAAATCATTTACTTTCAAACACATTTCTTTCTGTAGAGGTCTGTGTCATTTAAATTGTGATTTATCATGCTGACAGAGTGTATTACCTCTGGGTCACCCAGCAGAGCTTAATCAACACTAATAATGGCTTAGCTGCTTACAGAGTGCATAAATCATCACCACATCTTAACAACCAGTTGCCTAAACCATCATCTCTAACAGCTAAATGCCTTCAATCCACGCTGGCTTAAACTAATCCCAAATTGGATTAATGATGACAATAATGAGATAATGCTGAGATTGATTCACAGTGTTGGTAAAGTAAAGTAGAGCCCGCTGTTGTGAGTTGGTGGAGAGGCCTTCAGGATGTCAGGATCAATACAAGTGACGCAGAAGCGGCAGCACCTACAGCATCAGCAGCAGCATCAGCAACAGCATCATTATGAGAGCAGGCAGTACCTGAGCTCCAAATCCACTGTTAGCAAGCAGTCTATATCGACTGTCAAGACCACCAGCCATAGGTAAGGGATGGAATGATGCAGACACAAGGTCCAAAATACATGTAACAGTTGACATTTGAAGGTGATTTTGAAGTTGAAGTTCCACATTCATGTATATTTTATCAGGCACAAGTGGAAATTTGTGTGAACAACTCCATTAATTTAAGCTTGGTTGCAATTGTCGCGCTCTTATGTGTGGAAGTAGACTCCCGAAGGACAACTGTACAATTTGTGTTTCCATGTAGAGTGATTTCATCTTCTAAATCTGGACTTTTATTATTCTTCTGCATAGCAAAGTTTGGTAACCAACCCTAAGCTTTACATTTTTTAGAGACATATAGAGAAATATTTTGAACCCAATAAGTCATATTTTTGAAAACGTTAATTCAGAATGTTGGAAAATTCAATGCTTGCGGTGAAGAGCCCTTGGGACAATGTCCCCTAAATACTAAGATTAGCTCGGTTCTCAGAGTTTAAGGGGTTTGTCAAGTCTAAACAAGGCTAAACGTTGTAATGTGCTGTTGACAGTTGACGTTGTGCGGCAGAGCCTCTTTGTCCTTTAAGCAGCAGGACTCTGTGTGCATACTTGTCTCTAAATGGGGTCAGGGAAAGAATCTCAGCTGTGGAGTGAAGGCCTACCAGATGTATTTATGAGGACTGAGCTATTCCTGCAGGCAAGCATGAGGTGTTCTCATCAGAGCTACTGTAAAGACAAACAAACTGTGATAAAACACTGGAGTTTACTTGTAATTATTAATGAATTAACCACGTGTCTGTATTTAGTTCTCAACTTTTTTACAAACTGTGTGAAAAGTTTCAGAATAGTTTTTTTTTTTTGCCTTTTGACTGACAGCAGAAGAAGCTTTTAGTCTAAGGTAAAACTTTTTAAATCTTCAACTTTCTCCTACAGCAAAGACTTCTTTTTCCCCTCATGTGTCAGCACTGGGTGAAAGAGCTTTGATTCCTTGGAGGCTTTCCCAGGCTTCTTCCTCATTACTTACCGTACTTGATCTCGTCTCTGTGGGATTCGAGAGTGCATCAAGGCAACATTTTGCTGCTGCTGCTCCGGGTCAAATGGATAAGTTGGGCCAACAATCAGCAGAGATTATTAGTGAGAGCTGGGATTTGCATTCAGCTTCTGCCTCGTGTTGCATATCCATCAGTTCAAGCTCCATTTATAACCTCAGCTGACAATAGGAAGGCCCGAGAATGTGCTAAGTGTGAAATGGGTCAGGGTCAGAGACGTGGTTCTGTGTAAGCACGCGCTAATTTACAGTCACAATATCTTTATTTAATGACAATATGAACAAATTATAGAAAATTTGAGGATCTCTGTGGTTCGTTTCAAACATTGTGACATTTTAAATTTGTGCAGCAGCTCTGCACACGTCTGTTTATAACCAGGGATGCTTTTCAGGAGCGGGGTGGGGGTGTCTAAAACCAAAGATGAATCTTTATTAGGTCAACCTTGACCCAAAGCTAACCACAACTTTCAATACAATGTTGGTTCCTTTCAGAGACAAACACCTCCTATGACTTTTCCCAGAAAATCCTTAAGAGTTGACTGTCACAATCAGTTTTACAGTGTTTGTCTTGCTATATCATGAAGGCTTATATGAAAAAAAAAACAAGATGCTAGTTACTCTTTAATTTTAGCTTGAAATAGGTTTTGGCAGCCCGGGGCACAACAACAGGGGAAAAAATGGACTGTTTGTTTATTTATCATGTTTGTCTCACCTCAAATTGTGCTAAAATTAGACTTAAATTTCCTAGATATGAGCTTTGATATACATATTTAACCTCATGTGACCTTGGTCTCCATTTATGAACTGCTCTTCAGTAGCAACCAAATGTTTTCCGAGCAGCTACCAGTTGTGTTTTTCCAGCTTTTTAAATCCTGTAACCATTGTCGCCCAAACATATCACAAAAGATGAACATAACCAGTCACCAGTGTGGTAAATACAGGTAACCTAAAGTGACAAAAAACAAAACAGGAGTGAGACCCAAGAGATGATTTCTAATGCGTATTGCATTCAGCCACCAGCATGGTCAAGCTGTCCTGACATCGTACTCAATATGAAAGTATAAAAAGCACTCATGTATAATACAAGCTCTGAAAAATAACTATACATTGGACCTCAACAGATCGTTGAAAATGAATTTTCGGGTTCTTTTGTAACATTGGTTTTGTTGTTGTCACAAAGCCAGAAGACGTCTGTGAAGACAGAAAAAGGGCAGGAGGTGATAAAGCTGAGCCCACTTCCCAAAAGAGCCAAACGCACCTACCTGGCCATGGATAAGGACAAGGAAGTTCTTGGTTATGTGATACCCGTATTTAGAGCCAGGTGAGTCTGGATCCTGCAGAAACACAATAGCTAAATATAAGTAGCTGTTAAATAATGTGAGTGATTTTAATTATTTCACTCCGTTCTTGTCGTTTGTTGCCTCAAAAGTCACGGTGTTGTTCGCGGTCTGATGGAGGCACAGGAGGAGGAGGTTTCAGAGGAGGGGATTCAGTACGTGGCCATGAGGAACCTGTTTGTGAGGGAGGCCAGGGAGGCTTTAGACGTCAAGGTGGAGAAGAAGAGCAGAATGATACGCATGAGGGAGTCCGCAGAGAGAGTGGAGCTGAGCAAGACGGTAATTGTCCAATTGTCCACTGGAACAGACCTGATTACGGGCTTAAATTCATCTCTGTCTCGGCCTAGGTGGAGGAGTGGGTGGAGTTCCGAAGGAAAATGAACCCAGACAGTCTGACGCATCCCCCGGAGTTTATCATCAAGCCCCGTGGACAGACAGTCTGGGAGGGACAGACTCTCACCCTGCACTGCACTGTGGCAGGGTGGCCCAAGCCCAAGATTGCCTGGTGAGATGCCATCCAAGCGCCCTGACGACCCCTTTCTCTCAGTCACAGGAGCTATAATAACAGCAGTCCTCACCAGCTCTCTTTAGTTCCATAAAAAAGAACCCATCTGTCTCTCCACTGTCTTTAAGGTACAAAAACAACGTGCTAATCGATGCTAGGGCTCATCCGGAGAAATACACTGCCGAGAGCACTTACAACATGCACTCTCTGGAGATCAAGAAGTAGGTAATCAGTAATCCCTCACCCAGCAGCCTCACATCGCATGACCTCTGACCTCAAAATGGGGCATTTCATAGCAAAGGGCCTAATTCACCACTTCTCCATTTGCAGCTGCAACTTCACCGACACGGCTCAATATAGCATCTCCGCCCTCAATGTAAAAGGGGAAGCGTCCTACGTGGCTACTGTTGTGGTTAAAAGTAAGTGTTGCCTCTTTGTATTATCACGGCAAATGTGTTCACAGAGAAATATGATGACATCCTGCGAATGTGTCTTTACTTGGAGCGTTCACCCACATTTCACACCGCTGAGTAATGCTAATTCAACTGTGCTAATAATGCTTTTGTTGCTCCAGGACATTGAACAGGTTTTAGGATACCTAAAGATAGTGTCTTCGACTGGAATTGTAATAAAATTCTTAAATGTAGTAATGTAATATGTATTGATTGTAATATATCAAGTTGCCTGACTGGTTTCTCTGCAGGATTCCAGGAGGGTGAAGAAGTTGGCCCGCTTGTATCCAGACCACGTGAGTTGCTTTGTGTCATCCAAGTTTAACATTATTATTTCTTGTCCCACTTCCAGCAAAATAGAGAAGAAAACAATAAGGAATTCAGTACAAATTTAATGAAGTCTTTTTCCTCCTCTGCAGATGCCTTCTGCTCCGAATATGGCGTCACCTTCCTAACAACCATCACTGACAAATTCGAAGTGGCCTTCGGCGCCGAAGGAGAGACCATGAGTCTGGGCTGCACTGTGATTGTTTATCCCACTGTGAAAAACTACCAGCCTGAGGTCGTGTGGTACAGAGACTGTAAGTGTTAAAGTGAAGGAACACTTGTGCCCGGTGGCTGACGTTCTAACCCCCCTTCGCATGTCTTTCCTTTCTGCCTGTCATTCTTTAGCCGTCCCCTTGAAGCCCTCCAAGTGGGTTCAGACTCACTGGTCTGGAGAACGTGCCATTCTCACACTAGTCCACCTGAACAAGGAAGACGAGGGCATGTACACACTTCGTGTAAACACCAAGTCTGGATTTGACGCCTACTCTGCATATGTGTTTGTCAGAGGTAATCACCCTGAAACACTGACGATAGTATTCCCGGGGAAGCATCTGATGAACTTTCCACATATTAGAGATTTATAGAAATTGTTACTGTGTGCTGTCGCACCAGATGCAGATGTTGAGGTGGAGGGGGTGCCCGTGGCTCCGCTTGACGTGTGTTGTCACGACGCCAACAAAGATTATGTGGTGGTAACCTGGAAGCAGCCAGCAGTGGAGGGCAGTAGCTCCATCCTGGGGTACTACATCGACAGGTGGGGCTGAGGAACCATTGGTCTGCTGCCGCTCTCCTTCTGTTGCTGAGGAGAATCAATGTAGGAGGTTGTCAAGGTGACCTTTTTTAGCATTATGTGTGTTTCTTTGTCAGGCGTGAGGTCGGCACGCAGCACTGGGCTCAGTGCAACGACGTCCCAGTGAAGTATGCGCGCTTCCCCGTAACGGGTCTGGTGGAGGGGCGGTCTTACATTTTCAGGGTGCGGGCCTTGAATAAGGCGGGAGTTAGCCGTCCGTCCCGTGTCTCCGAGGCTGTGGTCGCCATGGACCCCTCAGACAGGGCCCGCCTCAGAGGTCAGTAAGATGCCACAGGCCTGATAGCACACTGAAAAAAGCAGACACCTGACATTCTAATTTTGTTCCTCCCACAGCTGGTCCATCAGCTCCTTGGACCGGGATAATCAAATTCACCGAGGAGGATCCCACTGGTACAATAGCTTCGAAATGCTCATTAAAAATATTAGTTGTCACATTTAGTGCTTTTGTATGGGTTTGTCAGGCTGCCTCTTTTCTATCCTCAGGTAAAACAAATATTTCCCAGTTTAAACTCCTTGTATCAATTTTTCCTTGCTCCCACAGTGGGCATTATCCCTGGAGAACCCACTGATGTTGTGGTGACAGAGGCTACCAAAAGCTATGTGGTCCTTGCCTGGAAGCCTCCGGTCCAGAGAGGCCACGAAGGAGTCATGTATTATATTGAGAAGGTGGTTATTATTAATATTTTTTAAAGTGCTTTCTTTGAAGGCTGATTAATGTGTTATGATGCTGTCATGATGCATTTGTGTGCCAATGTGGACGTCAGTGCATTTCAGGGACAGACAGCTGGCAGAGAGTGAACACTGGGATGCCGGTGAAGTCTCCTCGCTTTGCCATGTTTGACCTGGCCGAGGGGAAATCGTACAGCTTCCGCGTACGCTGCTGCAACTCTGCTGGCGTGGGTGAGGCCTCTGTAGCCACAGTAGATATCACTGTTGGGGACATATTAGGTGAGATTTGTTCTGATTTACTTTATTTAGCTTCCAGCGATCATCCGTAAATGACGTCTTTTTATTCCCTCCTCAGATCTACCCTGTGCCCCAGGCAATCCTGTGGCCATCAGGAACACAAGCACATCAGTCGTTGTCTCCTGGGGAGCCTCAAAGGATGTCAAATGCCTGGTCGGCTATTACATTGAATGCAGCCAGGTGGGCACTGACATCTGGATGCCCTGCAACAACAAACCCGTCAAGCAGACCAGGTGGGCAAGGTTCACTTTAATTCTTACTTTAGAAATTCAAAAATCTTAATTACTGCACACCCCAGTAGCACTTGTCAGGAAACTAATGAGAATTCTACAGAAATATCAATAGTTGCGGCACATAATTGGTCTAGCAGTGAGATCTTTGGCCCAATAACTAGTTTGTCGACAGAGATAAATAGAAAGGATGCTAATGAAAGAATCTCTGCGTGTTCCAGGTTTGTGTGTCATGGCCTGACTACCGGGGCAAACTATGTTTTCCGGGTGAAGGCCGTTAACGCCGCAGGATACAGCCTGGGTTCCTCTGACTCTGAAGCGGTGGTTGTGAAAGCTGCCATTGGTGGGTGTCTCTGCATCCAATTTTACCGGTAGCTTTACTTGTAGGCTTCCAGTCGTTCTGTTTCCCTCTGTGTATCTCTTTATCTAGTGACGGAGTCCTGATCATCATGTCTTCAGCCTGTCTTAATTTACATCTTTCCACCTTTTCATTCAGATACAACATGATCCATCTGTGTCTAAATTCACACTCCCTCCATCCCTTGATTTCTTGAGCCTGTGTTCATATCTTATATTGATGTCCTTGCATGCATTTGGCTGCTATAATCATCACTAACCACGCAAAAGACAAAATTAGATCACGTTTTATGCCTGTGATGTTTGCTTTTCCTTTATAAAGGCCTTTTGCTAACTCCTCAGGGTTACCTTTTGGCGCATGGCCATGATAAAGGCTAAAACTTTGCGTTCTAAAGAGCATGACCCTAACGAGTCTGCACCGGATGCCGGAGACCTTTGTAGTGTGAACCCCCCGCTTCTTGCTGACTGCGTAAGTACTTCATCTATTATATCTAACATTTCTAAAAGCTTGTGGTTGGTGTGGGCAAAGCATGTTGCGTGTTCAACTGGAGCCCTGAGTGCAAATCAATGGAGTCAGATCATAGAGCGAAGGCATCGTGGTCATATGCGGCTGTTTTTCTTTCCAGCTGTCCCTGGGAGGCCCACTGGCGTGACCCTGCTGGAGGCTGTTAAAGACTACATGGTGCTGGGCTGGACACCACCGGCCAATGACGGGGGAGCCGATGTGAGAGGATATTTTGTGGATTACAGGACCGTGAAGGGAGACGTTGTCGGAAAATGGCATGAAATGAACCACCAAGCGCTGACTACCACCACTTATAGAGTAATATATTTGTCTTTGGACTATAAATGATTGGTGATCAAGTGTTTGAATGCATTTACAGCATTGGTCTCTTTTGCAGGCTGAAAACCTGAAGGAGAACGTCTTCTACGAGTTCCAGGTGCGTGCTATGAACATGGCAGGTCTGAGCAAAGCATCTGTGCCCAGTGCAGTCCTGGAGTGTAAGGAGTGGACCATTACATTGCCAGGTACGTAAGAACCTCACCTTCAGAAAGAAGGAAGCCATGACACAGAGATTGCTAAACGTTAGCCGCATGCTTCTGTACAACACACTGCCTCGTTTATACGATCAGTTTTCAGTAACTGGTTGGGGAAATATTGTTGATAGTCTGCTCCATCCTGCTAGGTGCTCCTGTCGGTCTTCATGTGCTTGAAGTTCGTGACACCTCTCTTGTCCTCCTGTGGGAGCCACCGGCATTCAGTGGCCGCACTCCTGTTAACGGATATTACGTGGACGTGAAGGAAGCCTCTGCCGGGGAGAAAGGGTGGAAGGCCGTTCACGAGAAGGCCAACAGGGTGAAATACCTAAAGGTCGGCACTCTTGGCTCCATTATTAATTTATTTAATGTATCTGTCCAGCTGAGATGTTGATTATGGCTCACACGGATCTGCTGACAGGTGAAGGGGTTGAAACCTGATACATCCTACGCCTTCCGTGTTCGTGCCCAAAATCTCACCGGAGTTGGGAAGCCATCAGCGGCCTTGGGTCCGGTCCTGGCCCAGACACACCCCGGTGAGCACCATTTTTGTCTGCGTATCACTTTTCCACGCCAGTCTGAAAATACAGCTAAACTGGAGACTTGGAGGTTCGTTTATAGACACAGCATGTGATGCATGCACACTCCGTAACCATCGTGCCATTGGTGTTCTCTTCTGCAGGAACCAAAGAGATTTATGTGGATGTTGACGATGATGGAGTGATCTCAATGGTCTTTGAATGCTCCGCGATGACCGAGGGTTCCGAGTTCATTTGGTCTAAGAATTACCAGGCTATCACCGACTCCTCCCGTGTAACTATTGTCAATGAACACGGCAAGTGAGTATCCTCCACACCTATAAATATGCAGCGACTTTAATAACTGCGTCCACGTGGTCTAAACGTTGCATGCGGGCATGTAGGACAAGGGCCATCTTCAACGACCCCTCTTTGGAGGATCTCGGCACCTTCTCCTGTGTGGTCACCAACACTGACGGCATGTCATCCAGTTACACATTGACTGAAGAGGGTAAGTCAGACCTCCTGCACCTCCTGGTGCTCCTGCAAAACCAAACCTCATACTGGAGGAATCCAGAGCTGAGAGGCAGGACGTTCATTTTCACTGCTATCGTTTATACCCCACAGGTCTCAACCGTCTCCTGGACATCAGCCATGACAAGAAATTCCCTGGTCAGTACCCCACTGCTCTGCTGATAACACTATGTAAAGTTTATGGGAAGCACTGTGTATATGGAGTATGGTAAAGATCCTCTTTTATTCAAATGCATTTTAACTTAATTTTAGAAACTACTCACACAAATATATGGATTATTGCAGCCTATTGAAACCGCATATTTAAGACAAACCGCATTACTGACATTACGAAGTCATATTTTAATATACCCAGAGTCCTTTTTCCAATCATCATATCCTTTTTAGAGTTTTTGTGTTTCAACTCCAAAATAACTTGCACTGCAAACATACAGTAGTAACTTTGAATCAGTCGATATGCATTTTTTTCTCCAGTTATTCCCTTCAAGCATGAAATGGGCATCGAGCTCCTTGAGAAAGGCCGCGTGCGACTGTGGACTCAGGTGGAGAAATCCACCTCTGCCTGCCAAGTGGATTATGTCTTTAATAACACCATCCTGACTCAGGGAAAGGTAGGGAACATTTTCTACACGTGTGTGTTTTTTTCATTTCTCCCCGACAAACCAAAACTCATCTGTATTTCTACATTCAGAAATACTCCATGAACTTCGATCAGTCGACTGGCATCATTGAAATGTTCATGGATAGCCTGGAGATCACTGACGAGGGGACGTTCACCTTTAACCTGGTGGATGGCAAGGCTACGGGTACAACCAGCCTAGTGCTCATTGGAGATGGTAAGATATAAAAACAGATTTATTGTGTGGAGAAAAGTATCACTGTGTTTTGATCATTTTGAATACAGATAAATGCTAGAGAAAGGTTGTTTTTGTTTTTGGTATTTGTTTTAGTTCTACAAAATTTCCACTAGGGGACAGAAGAGGACAAGAAATCTACTGTTTATTTTCTGTCAGCGCTTAATTTAAATTTAGATTTAAATTAAATTTAAATTAAATTAAACTTAATTTAAATTTAGATTCAAATTAAGATTTTCTACATGTAAATCTATTTTGAATATTTTATTATTCTGCCTCATTGTTCAGAGTTCAGGAAGCTTCAAAAGAAGTCAGAATTTGAGAGGGCGGAATGGATCAGGAAACAAGGTAATACATTGGAGCTGGAATTTATTTGCACAAGCTTGCTTAATCTAGACATAAACTACAATATTCTTGAATCATGTGCAGGTCCTCACTTTGTGGAGTACCTGGGCTTTGCTGTTACTGCAGAGTGTGACGTGCTGTTGAAATGCAAGGTCAGATAATTCAAAACAAAACCACTGCCAACATCTTAAAATACGGGACCGTGGCAAACAAACTGTCTACCTCCCACACAGATTGGAAATGTCAGACCAGAGACTGAGATCATCTGGTCTAAGGACAACATCGAGATTGCAGGGGATGACGAGGATGCCCAGAAAATCGGGAGGGAAGATGGCGAGCTGACCTTTAATATCGGAAAGGTCAGCCCATTAGACAGAGGCTGTACTTTGGAAGGAGTCATGAGCTCATGAGTAAAGCGCTAAAAGCTATTCTGCCGGTCCGGCCGCGCTTTCGTCGTAGACCCAGACTGGATGCTACACTGCCTTCAGTTCCAGCCCTCTCTGACACATGAAGCATAAACGATGAGACGCTATTCGAGTACTCATCGTTCCTGAGAAAAGCTGAGGGTATGCTGGAGTCAACGGAAATCCAAATTCGTATAAAAGAATAATGGGAAGGAGGCGGTCCATTCGGCTTGCACGTGTTTTCAAATATTCAAATATTATAGGATTTTAAGTCAGCACATTCAGCTTTTATGCCTGTTTACTCAACAGCGTGGAGTGAGGATAAAAATGCTGTCACTTCCAGCAAAGTTGTCTACGTGTTCCTCAGAGGGGGCTGCTGTCACTGCATGAGGCTCTGCGGCTCTGTTCACTGCCATTCCCATCATCTGCACTCGCATTAACGTGCATATCTGTCTAATCCACAGTGGGTTATTAAGCCACAAAACGAAACAGAAAGCAAAGAAAAAGAGTGGAACAAGAAACCTGCAGAGGATGTTCCACCTCCACCACGACCCAAAGTCTGGACATAACCTTTGTTGCCATAAGTTCACACCTTTAACTTCTCCATTTGTCCTTGTCTCATCATATTTCCATGTTATCCATGAAACACATGCAGCAAAAGCTTTTTTGTGTAGCGTGACTGTTTTTCTGTCTGTTGTCCGTCCCAACAAAACCCTTCTGTCTCCATGACGGTAAAGTTGCCCTTTTGCTCAAAACTAGATCTCCAAGAGGGATGCTGGCATTTATGATGTCTTCCTTAAGGACGAGAGGGGGAAAGACAAGAGCACCTTCAATTTGACAGATGAAGGTAAAATCTGAAAATAGAGAACCCTCATATGAAAGGTGAATATTAGAATAATTGTTAACATTTTTCCCAGGATACCAGGCAGTGCTGAATGAGCTATTCAGGGTCATCGGTGAGTCAGGCAACACAAGAGGGAAAACATAAAGTAACATGGTCTCCTTTTAGTGTGGTTAAACCATTTTGATACTCTCCCCTACAGCTAACTCGTCCTCAGAAATCCAGGTCCTCAGCACTGAACATGGCATCATCCTCTACTCCACTGTCACATATTACCACGAAGACCAGCGCATCGGTTGGCTACACAAGTGCGTAGAATCCGCCATCATCATGTGCACATTCGGCAACTTTATGAACCCCACATGGTCACTGATGCTAAATGAAAATTTTAACAACAATGTCCAAACTGGGTAGATACACCATTTTATTAATTTCATTTTCAACCATTGCATCCACTCAGACACAGAAACAAGGCACCTGCCAGTAGTCTTTTCTGAATATGCAAAGTTTTATGAACAAGCAATATCTGTGGCGCCGGGATCCGTAACTGACCACCAGGGGCCGCTGCAGCCTCTGATTCATATCCAAAAACTCTATCGGGCATTTTTGTGACCATCATATTTTAATTAAACAATAAACAGTTGAACAATTAAATTGTATCTTTACACCCCGTTTAAACAACCCAAAGGCTTTATTTTGTTGCTTAACAGCAAAATATAGAACAGAAAAAAATGTCCTCTTTGATTGTCGCCACCCCTCCTCCATTAGAGATGCCAAGATCGCTGCTTCAGAGAGGGTCAAGTCCGGGGTGACAGATGAACGGCTTTGGCTTCAGATCAACGAGCCCACCGAGAAGGACAAGGGCAAATACACTATTGATCTGTTCGATGGCAAAGACGGCATCAGAAGAGTGTTTGATCTGAGCGGTCAGGGTGAGCAAAGCCAATCTATAGATTTTAGGTCCTATTAATTGTGATGTGTAGCATCCTTGGATTAACGATAATGATGTGTTTATTTGCAGCGTGGGAAGACGCGTTTGAAGAATTCCAGAGGCTGAAGTACGTAAACAACCCTGATCCGTCCACCCTTGCCTAATTCTGTATATGGAATGTTTATGTTCCTTACCTAAAAATAGTACTCCGAGGCGATTTCTGATTACATTTCCTGACATTGTGTCCTTTTGAGATGCTTCTCACAGTTACTGTTTCCTTCCTTCCCCAGGGCTGCAGCCATCGCCGAGAGAAGTAAGTTTGATTTGAGGCTGTGGAAAAAAATGGTATTTTTCATTAGCTCTTAGCATTTATTTTAGCAACACTGAAGGTTCAACGCCTCGGGAAATCCATTACATAGTTTTGGACATTTCCAGTCAGAGCATTTTCAGTTTATTTTGAGGGTGGTGGTTATAAAATACCAGCTTGACCTGTGATGTCATCCACATGTTGACTGATGGTTTACATTTCCATGCAGTTTTCTCTTGTGCTTTGTTTAGACCGTGCTCGTGTCATTGGAGGATTACCAGATGTGGTCGCCATCCAAGAGGGGAAGGTATCATGATCATCAACTTCTCCATCATCATCATCATGACAACAGGCCTCCTCATCTGATCCTATATTTTCTGTCTTAAGTCCCTGAACCTGACTGGAAACGTGTGGGGTGACCCCGTGCCCGAGGTCAGCTGGACAAAGAACGACAAGGAGCTGGTGAGCGACGACCACTACAAGCTCACGTATGAGCACGGCAAGTTTGCCAGCATCACCATCGCCACCGTCACTGAGGCCGACTCCGGCAAGTACGCCCTCCTGGTCAAGAACAAGTACGGGACAGAGGCCGGCGCGTTTACTGTCAGCGTGTACAACCCAGAGGAACAGGAGAGCAAGGAGGAGAAGAAGGGACAATGAAACGTGATGGAAAGACCCGGGAGGGGGAGAAGAACCACCTGAGAGCGTTGTTTTTTTTTTTAAAACCCCGGGTGCTGAAAAGCGGTTTAAATAAATGATATTTCAGCTGCTTCCTCCTGCTTCTTTCATATGGACTAAAGGGCTGTGGAAAATGGCGGGGTTTTGCATGCCTGAGAAGGAAGATCTACAGATAAGAGGTGTAAGTCTTCATTTATGAACTGCTTCATATCTGACGTGTCTGTAAAGTGTTTGTGTGCAAGGTGCAACATGTCAACACACATTGCTTCGCACAACTCTTGCAACCTACAAAGTCATGTGCAGGTTGACACAGGCGTGACACTCTGGTTTTTCATTCATGTCGCCAGCTTTTGCAGTCAGGTGAACATGTTGACGGTTGGGGGAATGTTGTATTTCAAGTACCCTGAAAGGATCGTCGTAATCTGTCCTGCAGCTTTTGGCCTTATAGTTTAAGCCTGGGATGTCTAATGCACAAGGTAAACACAATATATTTCAAGGCAAGTTTGGAGAAGACAGGGCGCGTTTGTGTTTTGAAGGGCTTTGTGATGTATCTGCAGCCATAAACCGCGAACAACCAAATCTGGTTTTATTATCTTTCCTGTCATCATGCTTTGTGTCGATATCTGTCAATAAATGTGATGTGCGGTTAGAAGAAACTCAGTCGTGCAGTGATCGGACGTTGTGATAGAGGTGTCGCAGTGGTTGTGTAAGTGCGCCGCCACTGTGCGGCTCTCTGCCCCCATTTCCACCAGTCGGCCGCGGTGGTCCAGGCACCGACACGTCAGGAGGAGCTCCGCAGGGCAACAGAATGGGGACTTTCTGAAGAGATCGCAGCGGTCCAGTGAAGAAACCAAAAGGTAACTGGCGAGGTTGTTCGTTATTATAGATGTGTTATTTTTGTCACGTTCCGTTGTGGCTGTGACGAGGAACAGCATTATTGCCAAGTCTGCTAACGTTAGCGACCCTGGAAACTGGCTTGTATCTTTATCTTCTGGGGAAGAATTTAACCGAGACATTGCTTCAAGGTTAGACATTAATTCACCGGACGGCGGGTGACAGTGAGTGGTTCTCCCTGGAACCGGTGGAGTCTCCGGTCGGTGTTGGCTAACGGTAACCGCACCGATATTTCCGACGCTAGCTGAGCGTCGGCTAACGTTAGCTCAGCCCAGTTTCCATCCAGTTTAGTTTCACCTTCGTCTTCGTTCAAGGCTTGAACGTGATAAAATATGCACGTCTCTTCCTCAAAGCACACTCCCACTGTTTGACTTCTTTATGTCTTCGATATCGGTACATGTGATTTAATTCCAGAAATGTTGGAACTGCGAAATGCAGCGAGTCCACTTCTGGTGTTGTTTAGTCATTTTATTCGCATCATTACCTCATTATATTACCTGGTGCTACCGGTGGATAAGAAGCACTTACAAATAGATTCACCTTAGAGCTGAATTGATTTTATGGAGTAGTTGAGATAACTTTTAGTGGACATTTTATACAAATGTCACCTCCGTCCTATTCATAGATCACTAGTGCAAATATTGATAACATCTGTTTTACCTGCGAACAATACTAGATTTCATCAATTTAATGTACTCAACGCTTCTTTTTAAGGCCTTTGTGCCAGTACTTGTGTGAAACTACTGTTACTAGTCATGTGACGCTCCACAGGCTGCAGTTTGAAGAACTTACTGGATTGTTTTTCAAAGTCTATTGTCTGCCACACTTAAAAAGCATGTGGTGAGAAGTGTACTGAAATATCGATGGAGTTGAATGCAATCTATCAGAGGCTGCAGTCACGTAATGTGGGACATCATGGCATTGAATGTCAGCTCAACAAGCTTTTGTCATTAAAGGTGGATTTTTTGCCGAATCGATTGGATTTTGCCATCCAACACCCAGAATCAGAGCCTTGATGAGATCTTATAGAAGAATATCATTTACCATTTGAAAAATCATTTATCCCGACTCCTATTTATACCTGCAGCAGTTGGATGAAGAGTAAATAATGTATTTGGTGTATCTTTACTTAGATCATATGACCAATTTTGCCAATTCTCAGCAGCCAGAAATAACATTCTATTTCTATTTCTGCTAAATAATCTGTCTTGTTCTATGTTTCTCTCTGCATCATGGAAAGCAAATCTGTAGTAGTCATAGGATATTGTGTTATATATATCCAATAGGCTCCTTTTTGTGCCGTTTGGTGTAACTGTAGATGGGGGTAACTTGAGCCATGTGTGGTCTGCTCGGCCTGCTCAGTCACTGATTCTTTGTCTCTGGTTTGAGACACATGTTCTCTGCTTTATTCCAGATGTCAGACCTTCCTCTGTCATGCATGTGTTTTCTGCAGTTGGGTCCAAAGAACAGGTCCTAATCTCAACATTGAAGGAACATATTGTGTTTAATGTGCAGCTGACTCTGGATCAGAGTTTGAACCAGTGGTTAGCCCTCAGTGGGCCTCTCTAACATACGTGACGGTGTTTACAGAAGGTTTGGCAGCTGGGACAGAAGGAGCAAGTCTTTCTTGGAAGAGCAAATGGATTTCTGTTTGTCTTGGGCATTGAAGCTAGGCAGGAGAAATGCACATTTGGACCAGAAGCACTTCCTAATGGCAAAAACATAACTGAATGTAGTGTGATTGTACAATTTGTAGAACATCTCTGTTAATTATTAGCACATGGACTGATTTAGCATGCAGTATTGATGTTTAAGATATCTTATTTTAAGGTTCCTGAGCACAGGAACATGTATTTATATGTACATCATTAGTTAACTAGTTGGCGTCATCGCAACAAACAGCAGCTACAGTTTCATACATACATGTGACTACGAGAGTGTCACTATGAGTTCGTACCCTTATCAGAGAAAAACATTCCATGGTAGTTCACAGAAAATAACAGTTTGTTATCATGCTGCAGCCATAAAAGAGGCCATCCCATTGGCTGAGCCCTGGGTCCCTTTAGCTGACTGGATATACACAAGTGCGTGTCCTTAAAACCTAATGTTAATGTTTATGCCGGCCTCGTGCGATTGTCAGTAGTAATGTTGAAGTAATTTAATCTGGGTTTAGATGGTGATTCCATTATGTTCAGGATGCATGCGTTCAAGATGGGATGCAGGGTAAAAGGGAATAGGTACCCTTATAACATGAGGCAGCGGAGGACTGGTCCCAAAGGAGTGTCCTAAGGTGGGTGCACGGTGGTGATGGAGAGGCAAATGCTGCAGGGAGACGGGGAGCTCTATGCAAGGAACACCTTGGCCGACATGGACCAGAGTGAGCTGGAGGAGTCGTCATTCTGGTCCCTGGTGAGTCACCGGGGGTGTCTGCTCTTAGTCTTATTGTCCGCTTGGGATTTGTATTTACTGTAGCTTAGCCTAGGGGCTGTATGCAAACTACACTGAGGCAGGCAGATTTGCTGGTGTGAAGGAATGTTTGGCTAAGATGCTGGATCAGTGTGTTTATGGTCAGAAGCATGACGTCTCTATCACCTGGAAAGTACTAAACTGGGATACTGGTACCAGTAATAAGGCTATATCATCTAGATCAGGCTAGCTCACCTTAAATTCTATTCGATTCTATTACCGAAACTAGGTGAACGACCCTACCAACGACCCTGCCAATGACTCCCAGGTGACCACCCAGATCATTAGCATGCTAATGGTCCACAAGGGCTATATTTTCAAACTCCGCCCCCACGAGTTCAGAACTGAAGAAGCCTTCTGGATAGAAGGTGAAATGTCTTCAAGAGAAGAAAAACAGTCCAGTTGACACATAAAACTTACTTAGGATAACTGTGACCTGGATGATTGAGAATCTACACAGACATCTTAAATTCTATGGTTTATGCATATTAGAGTATAACAAACTGATCTCTGAAAAAAAGGACCATCTGCAGCAGCAAGGCAGCAGCAAGGTATTTTGGGTGTAAAAAATGGCTTCAGTTACAGATTTATGGTTGTTTGTTTGCTCAAACCCCTTTTAATCCTTTTGAAATGAGCTGAACTCTGGACTTTCTGGCTGAGAAACGTCCTCCCGGTGGAATCAGTAGTATTCTGGTTCAGAGTTCATGGCCGATTCAACGACTGGTGACCTGTTGCTGTAAACACCACCTCCAGCTCTCGATTGTAACGTTGCTACAGTAAGTAGGGTAAAAGATGTTCTCATGGCAACCCGCATGAAAAAAACAAAACATGTTTCTTCTTGGGAAGTTGAATAGTTTTTTTTTTAGACTGGTTTCCAATAGTGAATAATCCTCCTCACCATAGAAACTGGGTTAGGATCTCTCCTCCTTGCGCTGTTTTTCTTGCCAGAGCAACTAAGCCATGAGTATTTGTGAGGCCAATCATGACACAACTCACAGAGTAAATGGTTTTATTTGTACCTTTAAGTAGATCTCAAGCATCCTGCGCGATTTTTTTTGGTCTGTTCACCAAAGGAGGTGTAGAAGACAAAAACTTAGGTTAAACAACAGCCAGCAGATCAAAACAGAGGGCTTTAATCATAAAGCAACTTATGGTAATGTTATGTAACTTTGGATCATATAGACATGCATATTTTGAAGAGTGCAGCCATGTTTATGTTGCTTTGGTTAAACGTGATCTCAATCATAAATAGTGGCATTTATCCATTTATAATGGACAGGAAATTGTAAAGAGCCCTACAATATTCACCTGTCTGATCACTGTGATCATCAGAGGTTTCCAGGATCCTCATTAAATAACTCTCTGATCTGTCCTGTCCTCCGACCAGGCCGTCGCCATGAACTACGTGGGCCAGCTGGCTGGTCAGGTGCTGGTAACCGTCAAAGAACTGTACAAAGGCATCAACCAGGCCACACTGTCGGGCTGCATCGATGTAGTGGTTGTTCGCCAGAGAGATGGCACCTACCAGTGCTCGCCATTCCACGTGCGCTTTGGGAAGCTGGGCGTGCTGCGCTCCAAAGAGAAAGTGGTAAGTGGGGTCATATTTTTCAATTCAGTGTTTAAAATATTGTGCTGGTTGGTCCAGTTTGTGCAGATTGAACCTTCAGTTCGTTGTTGTTACCCTGATAGTTCTCATTTGAAGATGAGTTCAGCAGGAATAATGCTGACACTTTCACTTTTCTTTTCTCTCTTGAGAGGGAAGAGAACGTTTTTGTAGTTGCATTTTTTTCCCACTGCTGATGTGGCGAAAGAGGGAGTTGAGTC
The DNA here is from genome assembly GCF_901000725.2 of Takifugu rubripes. NCBI lineage: Eukaryota > Metazoa > Chordata > Actinopteri > Tetraodontiformes > Tetraodontidae > Takifugu > Takifugu rubripes. Next base: position 5,267,472 of record NC_042306.1, read on the forward strand.
TGTTTTTCTGTAGTTTTGACCCCTCGGTTAGCAAGGAACATTTCTTCTGTACCGTGCTGAAGACCACTAGGTTAAAAAAAATAATTGTGCAACCTCAGAAACGACCTGACTCACCATCTGATAACAATACAACCTCTGGTGTGAGTCAGTGGGCTCACCGAAGATGGTATATAGAACTGCAGCATTCTGTTATTTCTTTACAGAAATGGTGAGAGTTTCCCCGTCGTAACACCGATGATGCCATTTCTATTTTTAGCACGGCAATGCATTTGCTCGTGAAACAAGAAAGGCGTTGATTTGTGTGGGGAACAACAATGTGTCAACGCCCCCCCAGAATGCTGATGGCCTGGAGGAATGACTGAATGGGCGGTTGCTGTGGCAACGGCTTTACAACGCGAATGCGTGGGAGGCAGCGAAGGAAATGTGAATAAAAAAAACCAAACCCCAATTACAACAGGAGTGTTGTGTGACAGTCCTGTGTCTGTCACGAGTCCTGCTACTAAAAACATAAATTCTTTTTGTGATCTACTCTTGACACTCGGGCAATTATTAAAAATTCATGGTTGGAATGAAGGGGTTGTAGCAGATGGAATACTAATTAGATTTTGGCTGTCAGTATAATACTCTCTGGGCAGTATTGGTTTGAGTTGGACGTGAAACAGTTTAATAAAGTTTTAAAGCTCATTCAGCTCTCTGTCTGGAAGAATCGAAGAGTCCCTTTCTGTCAGCTCACTGTTCTACTCTAATTGGGATGTCTGGAGGCAAACATTGCTTCAATTTCCGACAGGAAAACCAGCGCTTCTACAACCTGTCACTTACTGACCAGAGAGGGCCCTTTAATCTTCCTCATTACCCAGTGGACATTGATGTTCTATTACTCAGCATCGACATCCATGAATTCTGAATAAAGTTAATCAAAGTGCACATTCAGGTTTATATACGGCGCCTGTGTGAATAAGCATTTTCCAATGAAGAAGTAGTTTGATTTATGTGCTGTGATTAAAGTGCTTGTATCAAATTCTTCCAGATTGACATTGAAGTGAACGGAGAGCCAGTCAACCTGCACATGAAGCTTGGAGACAATGGAGAAGCCTTTTTTGTCCAGGAATCTGAACAGCAGAATGTAAGCACATCTGTTATACCAGCTGCTTTGAATGATACTGTTGAGTTCACATATTTGCATTTGATCAATTATAGTATAGCTGCATTTGCGTGCATGGGAATTACGCTTGGATGTGTAAAGTTTGTCCTGTATGTTCTTGTCTGACCCTGGAGCAGCTCGTCCCTGCCCACTTGGCCACCTCCCCGATACCCACAGAGAGTCACCTGTTCTGGATCTCAGAAGTTGAGCAGAGAACTGCAAAGATAGAGGATGACGTAGCCGACCCAGATGACCCACCCGAGCCCCTAAGCACACTAGCCACGAAGAAGAAGAAGAGACGAAGGAAGAAGCACAAGGGAGATCCTCGAAGAGAGGAGTTGACCCCTCCCATTTCAGTCCCTCCTGCTGCTGCGGCTGCTGCTAGCACATCCTCTGTCACTGGGCAAAATGAAGAGATCTTTGAGATGGACCTGAGCTCTGATGAAGAAGCTGCGACACACGTTTCGAGGTGGGTCTGCAGATCAACAGTTGCTCTTGAGTCACCATAAATAGGCCTGGCTTTGTTTTTCTGATTGATGTGTGTGTTACAACTGTATAGATCGCCCTCCGTGTCCACACTTCGAGATGTTGACCCCAAATTACCAACAGCCAGAAACAATCTGGATGGTTATCCACTGTCTGATGGGGACTGGCCAACAGATGAGGGGTATGTACCGAACTAAAGCCGTCTTTACACACTAACAAGTAATGAACCAGTGCTTAAAATAGTTATTTCCTGTTAGCCATGGCTTGTCTCAGGCTTTTTCCCCAAAGAGTGACTCTGAGCTGGTGGTCCGGCCCTCGGAGAGTTTGCTTCGAGCCGAGTCTCACATGCAGTGGACCTGGGGAGAGTTTCCAGAAACAACCAGAGTAAGCACTTCTCTCAGCTAAAGTTTTGAATAACATGCATTTGACTTTGATACCATCTGAGTCACCCAATACTTGATGTTTAGGTCAGCAAAAAGGAGAAGCCGGAACCAGTCAAGACGGTGACCATCACCCCGTCAGAGAATACCCACTTCCGCGTCATTCTCAGCTCTGAGGCCATGCAGAATGAGACCGAGGTGGGGAAGGAAGACGGCGGTTCTGCTCCAGAGTGTACCGTAGTTAAGCCCGAGCCACGCACCCCTATCACCCATGTTACCTCCATGGATCCTCTTCCGTCTGTCAGCAGCATGAGCTCCCTGAGTCCTATATTGCCCACAGAAAGTGTGGATGTCATTTCACCCAACGTGTCGACCTCCACACCTTCAGGCAGCCAACATAGCGAATCGCCCTCAAAGAAGAAAGGTGGGTCCAACTGTCTTCCTCCATCAGTTTTATCTTTGGTCTGAGGTGCATGGACTGATAAATAAATCTGTTCTACATAAGATAAAAGTGTCCCAAAGAGGAGTCAACATCAGGGCCCTGAAGACATCTACCTTGATGATCTGAATGTACTGGAGCCTGATGTTGCTGCGAGATATTTCCCCAAGAGGTCAGATTATGAGCGACCTCATTAATGTTACGTTTGACCTGCTCTTATAATAAGAAACCAAATTGTAATCTATTTAAAAAACACATACACACACAAACTCTTTTAATGAAGAGTGTAATAGTGTTCTCTTTTGTTTCCCCAGTGAATCTGAGGCAGCCGCCAAGCACTGGATAGATTCGGGGATGCGATCAGGCTCTCAGTCTCCACAGTCAGTGGGCAGCGCAGCAGCTGACAGTGGGACTGAGTGCCTCTCTGACTCAGCCAGCGACCTCCCAGACGTCACTCTGTCGCTGTGTGGCGGCCTCACAGAAAACGCTGAAATATCCAAAGGTACAGCAGCACTCATGAAAAATGGAGCCGGAAATGCACTTGCTTTAATTCAAAATGAAAGGTACTGACTAGTGAAGGATGAAGTCATTTCATAAGGACAGTGTGTATGCTTTTAGAGCCACGACCAGCCTGTGACTTGGATGCACTCTCTTTCACACTATTATTTGTCTCACCATCTGTAACTCATAAAATAATGACCTTCTTTTTTTTCTTTTTACAGAAAGGTTCATGGAGCACATGATCACCTATCTTGAATTTGCTGAAAACCCAGCAATCATAGATAACCCGAACCTGGTAGTAAAGATAGGAAATAGGTATGGAAGCTAATTTATTTCCCAATTCATATTTTACGACAATTGCAACAGTTGTTTCAGTGTCTGTCTGCTTTCAGGTATTACAATTGGACTCTAGCTGCCCCGCTGATTCTGAGTCTACAGGCATTTCAGAAGAATTTGCCAAAGGTAAATGTTATCTTAAGGCCCATTTGCTTCAGGATTTTTTAACAGTATGTAGCAAATATTAACCCTGTTCCTCACCCCAAGGCTACAGAAGAGGCTTGGGTGAAGGAGAAAATGCAAAAGAAATCGGGCCGCTGGTGGTTCTGGCGAAAAAGAGCTGACAGTACAGTTAAGCAGGTATCACAAGTTAAGAGAAGAAACTGCGTTTGAAATGGTGTTTTTCGAAACATATCAGGATGTTTTTCCTTTTTACTCACCCAGTCAGAGACCAAGCATGAAACTAAGGAGGAGTCTCAGCTGGAAGGAGAAGGGGCCTCTATAACGCAAGACAAACTGTCCTTACAGTAAGTGCTGTAAAGGTTTATTGACAAGACAAAAGTCAACTCACTGAATTGATACCGTAGTAGTGAACTGACTACTGATAAGTGATAAGAAAGGCCACATAGATGCTTTTGTTGTACAATCCAAAATCAGTTGCCTGTAATTTATGTCTCAGCTGGGTCTTACAACTCTGATGCTTTTTTTTTGTAGGCCAAAAACAGGAGACTCATCCAGTGACGAAGAATCCAAGGAGGTGAGTGCTGCATCATGTCAGGAGAGACTGCAGCCAGTCGACAGAGAGCAACACCCCAGCCCATACACTTACAGGAAGTCACTCCGCCTCTCATCTGATCAGATAGTAAGTGCATTCCTACGCATTTTTCTTCTCACTGTTTTTCATCTATACCTTCAGTAATTTTAAACATTTTGACATTTAATTTTCTGGGGAAAAAATATTATTACACTGCAGATATCTACTATCGGGGCTTAATGAGATTTCTGTTTTTAGTGTTTTTTTCTGTTGGGGTTTGTTGTTTAGATTAGAGCGCCCTCTATAGGTTTTCTTTTGAACAAATAGCGCTTTATATCAAATTCACCTGTAGATGGCACTAAATATCTACACCAAGGAGTAAAAAAGAGGGTTTTGTTTTCAGCAGTAATACATGTTAGGGAATCACATGCGGTCTCTGATGCCTTCACTGTTGTCTGACCAGGCCAGTCTGAAACTGAAGGAGGGGCCCAATGATGTGACATTTAGCATCACCACCCAATACCAGGGCACATGCCGCTGCGAAGGAACCATTTACTTGTGGAACTGGGACGATAAAGTCATCATCTCTGACATTGACGGCACCATCACAAAGTACGATGTTCTAACTCTGTCACATACATCAACAGAACACTGTACATTTTTACACATTAAACATTGTGGGGTTCAATGCAATGTGTGTGCATACATACATGAGTCATTTTTCTAGTGGTTGTTTGTCCCCTTATAGTCCTAATAGCTTAGGCGAATTGGCTGCATTAATTCATTAGATGTCACTGACTGTATTTAAAAATACTGTGAAGTTTTTGACAAAAGAAAGTCATTTTATTCTATTTCAGAAGACTGAATTTGCATCTTGTAAGAAGTATTCTGTTTTTCCCATCTATAGTGGGTTATCCTACTGTGAGTCTGATGAGTCATCCCAGCAGGTGTTTGGTCAGTGATTTCATAGGGAATTTGACAGGTTAGATAATGTTAGAAAGACAAATGTTTCCAGTGTTAGACGTCTTGACAGTGTTCTAAGCCACACTGAGACATCGTCAGCCGGATTTTTTCCCATAGTCCAAGTGGATCTGTAATAACCTTTTATGGGCTTCTAACTGCCTCAATGCTTCTGACACAAGACACCCTCTTAAAGGTTCTCGGGTGGTCAAAATTAAAGAGGATCGACTGACTAGATTTTATTGCCCCCCTGACATTAGGCTTTGTTTGAGTAGCAGGGTTACGAGTGCAGCGGCTATAATGAGCTGATTTACATTCACTTCTGTTCACACAGCCCTCAACTAAGGTGCAGATGGTGTCACCCTGATGGGCAAAAAAAATCCTCATTAGCTGAGACAAACCCATAATGTTGTGTTTTTATGATGAAAAATAGTGATGTTTGATGTGTTGTGCCTGAATCTGCTGCATTTATCTCATGCTGTCTGACTTATCAGTGTTTTGTGCCACTAATGCTATTTCTTTTCATATTTTAGGTCCGATGTGTTTGGACAAATCCTGCCACAGCTGGGGAAGGACTGGACCCACCAGGGGATCGCGAAGCTCTATCACTCAGTCGCTGAGTAAGTGTCCTGATTAATCATAGAGGCAGGAAGGATGACTTGTTGGGCAGTGGTTAGACCTCTGGTTTTGGATGAGATGGGCTCAGACATGATTCAGGGTCTCACCAAGACAAATTGTCTCGTAATAAAGCAAATATGTTGCTCTGTTTAGTTATTTAGACACATTGAAATGCAATTTCTCCACTTGATGAAAGCAGACAAGGTCGGTTAGCAACCACTAATGGAAATGGTTTCATCCCCCTGGCAGAAATGGCTACAAATTCTTATATTGCTCAGCACGAGCTATAGGCATGGCTGACATGACACGAGGATACCTGCAGTGGGTGAATGACGGAGGGACCATCCTACCCCGGGGACCCCTCATGCTGTCTCCTAGCAGCCTCTTCTCTGCTTTCCACAGGTACTAACATTGCAGACATGAAATCCTCACTCTTCTAGTTTCCAGCCTCCTAATCAAACCTCTCAAGGTTTAATCCCTTTTATCTACAAACATAATTTCTGATTAAGCAACCACCAGATTTATTATGACTCACAATCCTCTCCAAATCCTTTTTAATTATTATTGGCTTTTCTGGTGTTGAGATTGTCAAGGTTACAACAAACTCAAACTCCTAAATGTCTGAAAAAATATTACCTTTGGAAGAGAATAAAAGTTCTTTTCTTATCTATTGTCTATAATTATGCAGTTCTGTAATTGTTATTATCTGCAGACAGCAAATGCCGACATTTGTTGATGATGACAGCAGCATATCGAATAAAATGCCTGTTAGCGCAGCGGTAATTTTATGTGTAAATGTTTGGTGTCACAATTACTGTACACACTGCGCATACGGCAAAATGCAGGTGTCGGTATGTCATAGAGGCCAATATTGGGTTTTGTGTGCATAATGTGGCCACAGATGGTGTTTTCAGTGGCAGACGCGCTCTTTCAAAGGTCGCCACGGTTACTTCTTCGGTTACGGTTTAGTGAGGCTCATCTGATTCTGAGATTGCAGATGTGACCTTTACCTCATGTGTCATGTTAAGGAGTCTCCTGCAAAATCTATGTCTCAAATGGCCTCACTACTTCATGTAACTGAAAGATCCATCCCATAATGACTGGGACTGAGCTCATGGGTCTGGCTTTTGGTTTCCCTCCTCTTTGCAGCACTCTACATGTACCGGTACTTGCTTTCCTGCTTTGATTTTTTGCGTTTGGTTTTAACATTTAATTAAAAACAGCGTTTATATAAATGATAACCTGCGTCTGGCTGAGATGATGATAAATAGGGGGCACGCTGAGGATACGCATACTGTATTTGTATAATCAAATTTTCTATTTCAGGGAAGTCATTGAGAAAAAGCCAGAGATCTTCAAGATTGAATGCCTTACTGACATCAAGAACCTGTTCCAGCATAACAAGCAGCCATTCTACGCAGCCTTCGGGAATAGAACTAATGTGAGTTAATAGCTGTTTGAAGATGTCAAACAATAGATCTCTCATTTTGTTCCTGTCAGACACTTGTGTTTTCCCGAACCTGATGCAGTCATCAATGGTGGTAGGTGGCTATCAATTAGGTTCGAACATATGTAATCAGTTGGGGGGGGGGGATCTGTGCTTGGCAGGCATGTGAAATTGTCTTTGGAAGGGAGCTCAAGCGGGGCTCAGCGTCCCATCTTCAGCTGTGTAAACACCCGAAACCCCACGAAGCCCCAAATCACTGCACCACAACATCCATCTGTCCCCAACCCTCGCCAAAAAACAGAAAAATGTAGTCGCATCAGCCGCCATCACAATCTGGAAATAGTGTCATTATGTATAATTGATGAAACGCAAAAAAGACCTCAGCCATCATTAAGTTTTCTGGTTCTCTTTTAGCGTCCATTTAGAATTATGCACGAGAGCTGCTATGAAAATGACAAAATAACCTCTTTTTTTGGCTTAGCTGCCAACTTTTAATCACAAATAACTTACTTTGTTGTATTTTAAAAGACGAAACATTCTTAGATTATTTTTATATTTCTTTTTTGTACAGTAGAAAATTGAAAGTTGCGTTTTCTGTGTTTTTCTGTTCGTGTTTAACCATTTTTATTTCCACACAGGATGTGTTTGCCTATAAGGAGGTGGGAGTTCCACTCTGCAGGATATTTACCGTCAATCCAAAGGGAGAGCTGATCCAGGAACAGACCAAGGGAAACAAGTCCTCGTGAGTACTGTGGATATTCAGTTCAACTGTTAAGCTTCTAAATTGATGGATGTGTTTATTGTTGTGGTAGTCTGTTCAAACTGGAGTTTTTGTGTCCTGGCTCTTACATTCATTACATTTATTGGTTAACTCTCTTCTCAAATACGCGACTGTGTTACACATCATCAAAACAGCATTTAACTTTCATTTGACTAGCTCGGGAGTCGTTGGAGCACCAACCCAGCTGCAGATTTATGTAACCTGTCATCAGACAAGTTTCTTTCCTGCCCTCAAGTGACCAAAAAATAACAAAAAAGCAGCTTTAAATTCTTTCATTTAGAAATGCCTGACATTATACAACTTCCTGTTGATTTTTCTGCATCAGGTATCACTGTTGACCAGCCACCTCGGCCCACTTCTGTGTCTCTGCAGGTACGGCAGGCTCAGCGAGCTGGTGGAGCACGTGTTCCCTCTGCTGAGTAAAGAGCAGAACGAAGCCTTTGTCATGCCAGAGTTCAGCTCTTTCTGCTACTGGAGACAGCCCATTCCAGTCATCGACCTTGATGAACTGCTCTGAACCAGCACGTGAGGTTAGAGTTGGACTGAGCTCTCGAACGCATCTCCAGGAAAGACATGGACCGAGACCAAATCCTCCCAATATTGTACTCCGATCTGCTCATGTTCCGTACAACTCTATCACAGTGAGAAATATGGACTGGAAAAAAGTTTGAAAACTATAATTATAGACGAGTAGAAGCTTTCGCAAGAACAGTAAATCCTGTGAGTAATCACTGAAAAATGTAATCCTTGAGAGACGGGACTAAATCTAGATCTAAACTACCATCTCCCTGCATGCCTGTGAAGGCACCATAACACACAAGGAGCGGTCTTTATCTCCCATTATTGTACGACACAGTACGACACCTTCCTGTTTTGCAGCTAACTGTTGGTGAACAGGAAAAACCTCCATTTGCCATCAGTGAGACTGACGGCTGTCACCTTTTAGCTAACTTTTCAGCTCCCAGTTGTTGAAACGATTCTTTTTTCCCTCTGAAGTGCTTGAAAGGTCTGGTTTACTTCGATTTGTCGATGGACATAAGAGTGATGTCGTTCCACCGTTGTGTATGCAAAGGTGAAATATGAAGCAGCTTTCTGCTATAAAGTTTTGCTGTTCTTTCTTCTGTTTTTTACATTTGGGCAAATTGGATATGTTTAATGAATGCATTTATTATTTATAATAGTCAATCTTTTTAAGTTATTGATTTCTGTAATGATTCCTTTGCTGAACTGAAAAGTCAACTGAAAATGGAAGTGCGCATTGCTATTTTGAATGGTCGCTCACATGATTAACCTGCACTAAAAGTAGATCTACTGCTTTTATTTTTGTTTTGTTTTGTTGTCAAACTGGCAGATAACACACGTGGTCATTCCTCATCAAACCTCAGAATGTACAGCTTTAGTATTTAAAAAAAAATAAAAAAATACAGATGTTAAAGACGGTGCTTGAACCAGAGGAAGGGTTACTGTTTGTGGAGTCCAATACGATGACGTATTTTTGTGTGTGTGTGAGACTAATCGCTGCTGTCGGTGATCATTCACCCCTTGCTCACATTCCCTCAGTGGCTTAACGAGACTTATCCAATGCACTTTGGCCAAGCTGCACCCCTACAGAACATCGCTCGTTCACAGAGCACTTGACCGAAGGTCTTCAAAGGAAGCAGCAGAGGCGAGAGAAGCGTTTCAGTCTGACCTCTGAACTGTGAGAGACCTTCTGACACCACAGAGGCATCAGCCGTTCTGAAGATCGGCAGCAGAAAGCAACTGTTGTGAAATTTGCTAGTGGTGGGATTTTAAATACTTAATACTTAATTTAGGGGCAGAAAAGAGCCATCCATTATCCCCTGCGTGTGTGTTTGAGCGTAGGTGCACCTGTTTTTGTAGTTAGTTTGGCTCACTGTTGAGTCTGAACCGTTGAAGCGCTCATCACGATGAGTGGAAGAACAAAAGCACAGTTGGCACTCGTATCTATGTCCAGATGTGTCCAAACAAATTAAGGAGATTTTGTTCTGGTGTCCTGCTTTGACTCATTTGGTTCATGATGTTTTGAAGCCTGATAGATGTTTCTTATGATTAACAGAATAATTCCATTCTTTCTATGAAAGTGAAGCATCTTGTGTGTAAAAATCACACTTCATCCTCCGATGCTGGGATGCCTGCTCTGTAATATTGGTTACTCTCGCATGATTGCTGTTGAAAATGTTGCTGATCACACCTCTTTTTTTCTGTCTCTGATGCCTTTCTCCTCCCCATGAAGTGGATTATCATTTGTGAGACTGTTTCTTGTTCTGTCTGATCAACAGAATCACTTTAAGTGTTCATTGTGTTTGATTTGTATAGAAATGTGTTTTAAGAATATGTTTAAAGAACAAAATACATGATTGAGAAGGAGCGCTGGAGCTAAGAATGTGACTGGTGGTCATGTTTGTATTAAATAAAGCTTCTAACTGAAAACGCTGTGATGCTACATTTTTTCTTGCCTCTGGTCAAGGTCAAAAAGGTCAAGAGGGATTTCCATCCACTTGCTTTAAGGAGCTGTTCAAGCAAGCTGCAGATAATTCCAAATTTCCCTTTTTTGTTGTGCTAAATAACAAGATATCCAAAGACTCTTAAAGGTTAATGCAGGCCAGACTGGAGCCCAAACCAGTCTCAGGAGTGCAGAGGGAGGGAAAAATGATATTTCATTCACACCCACTCCGGCAAACGACCCTGCTGGGGTTTCTCAGTGCGCGTCTGAAGCCGGCCATTTGATAGAAAAACATGTCGACTTGCGAAATCTACTGTTTTTTCATCACTTTTTCACCCATGGTGAATATTTCCCCACTTATGGGTCATAATGGCCTAATTGTGGTCTGATAGGCTGTTAACACAATCACGCCGGTTTCGTCTCCATATAATTCCAAGTAATCAATTTTAATATTAATTTATTAACACTAATTTACATTAAACTTTCACAAAAGGTAAACGAGAAACAACGGCAACTTAATAATCAAATATGTTAGGAACAAATTCTGTTCCTTGTGCTGATGTGTAAATGGTTCACGTTATAGGAATGACTGCGTAACTGAAGATCTTTGCGCGCTCAGAGTGGCAGAGCGGCAGCTGCGTTACGGCGAACGAGCGAAAACTTTAGTTTGTCCTTTTTCCTCGAGTGCAACAGTCTGGGAACAATCCAGTCCTTGTTGTCGCTCCCAGGCTGAGCTCCAGTTATCTCTTGGCCTGTGGAGCGTACAGGAAGATGGCACTGAAGGTGGAAAGGATCTCCCTGGATCCGGTGGTGGCCAGCTGGCCCTCGGTCTTCACCAGCCCCACGCGGTCTCCTTTCCTCAGAGGCAGGATCAGGCTGAAGGAGGCCGAGCCCCCGCAGGTGTACTCCCCTGGGGCCGAGCCTGCACTTTGGCTGGCGGCGCTCTGCAGCCTCTGGATGCTGCGGTTGGACACGGATAGGACGGCCTGCATGCGCTCGCCCTGCTGCGCCGTCAGCAGTCCAGAAACCAGGTAACGGCCGTCCAGAGGGACAGTGAAGATCCCTGAGAGAATAGAAGGAATCGGGGTGAGGATTCGGTTCTCTATGTCCCACGCGTGCACCCCTGGTTCAATTCACAGCTCTAAAATTTCAAACCCTCTGATGCAAAAGTTGAGTTTGAAACATTGAGAGAAAAATAATTCCAAGACAAAAGTATCAGAAATTCTAAGATGAGTGTATTGATGATAAATTGGATCACTATTCATATAAATATCTTAAAAATGTCGATGAAAACATTGTTTATTGTTTGTATGCTGAGGCTACTATAATGTAAATTATGTTCATTTATTTAAATTTAAGTTATTAAAAGTCTTACACAATGGACCTTAAAATGACTTTATATAGATTTGTAACTGTTATTTATCTTTCAACTAAAATTGGCCAAACTCTGCTTTTGCCTCTTGCATTTAAAATACTTTTTCTTGTTTCTAACTCATGAAATTTCTTTGAATATTTTTTCTAAACGGTTCTGTCACTTTTGTCATCACCCCTTCAAACAGTCATTAATGCTGTAGCTGTAGCAGTAACAGTGAGTGCATATAGTCTTTACTATTTTAAATAGTCTCCGCTGGTTTCTGATGAGAAATACTGTATACAGTATTTGCATCCACTCAATCATGATTGTATGACAATCATTAGGTTCTTCTTTTCTTTTAGAGTGACGTTTACAAACAGTGAAACAGACTGTAAATGCATCGTTAGCATGCAGTTATATTAAAATCTTACACAGCTGCATAATGTCAATGTCCAGACTTGCTGCAGTGACTTAGAATAATTTGTCTGACATTTAAATCCCTGAATGCTCCATCATGCAGCTCTGCCTCATGTTTTGCTGCTCAGCAGTTAACGTTGTCCCTGTGCGCTATAAACCCAAAAAAAATAGCAAGTGATGGTAATTATCCTGCAGAAATAAATGGAAATGCACAGCAGAGTGAAAGTTCACTCTTGACTTGACTCCAAATGGCTATTTCCATGTAAATTCTGGTGGTGTAGCTTAAAAATCCTATTGTGTGAGATTTTTAATAATACATTTTCCTCATGAGAGCAGAAAGCAAGATTTATGGTAATAATTTGTCACACTCATTACTGTTTTTATAATGAAAACAATGAAAATTTAATTAACTTTAAATGAACATTAAAACATTTATGTAAATACTGATGCAGGTCCACGTCCATGGGTGCTAGGATGTGTCTAAAGTATCTTTGAATTGATTTTTAGTGTGTGTTTTTGGACGTTACTCATAAGTTTGTCTAGTATGAAAACTAACTTTAAACACAGACTCGCACACAAAATAACAGGTTCAGTGCAGAACAAAGTGTAACAAAGAATCACAGACTGCACGTCTACATAAATGAAAAAAGCCTTATGATCTATGCCACATTTATACTTGTGCATATATTTACAGGCTTATTTTGGATTTATACTCTCAGCCTTTATAACCTGAGGTACAGCCAAACTTCTTCTTTTATTAACCTTCTTTTATCCCTAATTAAATCTAAAAATAGTAAAACCTGAACTTTTGGATCCTCCTAGTCTCGTGTGGAACAGGAGAAATCAATAAAATACAGTCTGACAACCAGTCTGGTGTCTCTGAATGATAGTATCATTTTCCAGAGCCTCCCTTGTCAATCAGCAACATTTCATTCACAGTTTTCTCCTCTCCCTCAGAGGTTTGCAATCTGGCAGGTTACCATGGTGATGGGTGGAAAAAAAAATCTATCTTTTTGAGACTAAAAGGCCAGAGTTAACCCCAACATATATTGTGGATAACCTGCTACCTTCCTTCACACCATTGTTGCTGTTTGCTGCTGTGTACCTGTGTGAGGACTGTAATGGCCGCCGTCATTGACCAGAACCCTGTTGAAGCGAATCACGCCAAACTCTCCAGAGAAGCTCTGCTGGGTGAAGCCAGCAGAAAAAGAGAAGGGATCAGCATAGGAAGTACCGACGGCCGAGGCTGCAATAAAACACGTACAAGTTTAGCGAATCCTTCAGCTTAAAGAAAAGATATATATTTATATATATTTAATTTATTTCTGTATTTTACCTGGTGATTGGGCTGGAGCTTGATAGGCTGGGTTCCAGGGCATCTTTTCTGCTACTGGAACTGCAAATTTTAGAAAAAGGGTCCAAGGTGACATTATTGTTTTGTTTTTTCAGCCGTTGCTGTGGACACATTTGGTGTGATCATCTGATGATGGTCTCCCGTGGCTGCTTTAAATGAACCCAGTGAATCATCCTTCCGCGTTTCTGCGGTCCACTGAGTAATCAGTAAAATCTTTTTTTTTATTTAGTGGAATTTGGCCATAACCACTTTGATACTTTTGCCAACCTGTCACCCGAGATAATGAGATGAAACTTTCCCATTTGAGCGTCTCCAGAGGCGCCAAATTTCATTGCCACAGTTGGCCCACATTTTAAAAACTCAACACATCGAATTCCCACTCCTCCCTCCCACAGGGTCTAGTAAAGATTATGAACTGAGCCTGGTGGTGGTTCTGAAACACTGCAGTACCTTGGTGGCGGTCTGACTGATGGTTGAACGATGCAGGCTGCAGAGGAGGGTAGCCTGTGGAGAAAGCACATCAATCATGTTTCATCATGTGAGGATGAGGAGGACCATCATATCAGCAGAATTCCATAAACAATCAAAGACAAACAGAAATGCACACACGCTGTGCTCCAGCCTCACAAATCTCACATCTTTACCCGTCACGCTGACGTGTTGCATCACTGTCAGAGGCGTAATCTCAACTCATCCCTTAAAGCTTTGCTGGTCCCCGTTTGCCAGAATCCTCCTTCCTTTTCCCAGAAGACAGAAGCACTTCTTGGAACAATTAGAGGCACTGCATTTTCGCTTTTTGGGGAAAATTCGATAACCTCTGCAGCCCCTCACAAAACTTTATAAGACAGGCCATTTGGAGAGCCTCTTTAGAGTTTCAGTACCACTATACCTAAATAGGGACAGACTCCCAGAATATTCCCTCCATCTGAGTTTCCTCCAGTGTCATTCCTTTCCCTGGGATCTTATTTCTTTTGTATTCTTATGTCTATTTTCCTGCAGTAATCCTCAGCTGGAACCAATGTATCCTGAGAAGATTTGGACTTGAGGGAACGAGTGGAATGGCGGGGAATTCTTTTTAAAAGCTTAATTTGATTATGAAGTTAGGATTCCCAACTAAAAGGACTTCAGAGGGAAGATTTCGGGACTGCTCACTATACCCTTCCTGCCAAAACATACCCAAGTGGGAGCTAATTCAGCCAAGAATCTCCTCTGCCACTATCTGCTCTTCGATCCAATTTAAGGCGGACCGCCATTAAAGTCGTTTAAATGTCACATTCCGGCAGGAGCGACGTGACACAACACAGAAAGTCTCCACGTAATTAATGGTGTTGCGCGTGAAACAAGACAGTTTTTTGACGGCGAGGTCAAAAGGAAGCGTGTGAAACAAAGAAAGAAAAGGTTCCAAAAGGGTTCCCCAACCTGGAGAACTTTGCTAAACATTTTTCTTTTTAACGTTTTGCCTTTTGAACCCAGCAAAGTTTCCCTGGAAGGGTTTCTTCAATCATGGATAAAAGCCTGGAAGTATTAATATATAGACATTTCAAATAGTTTGAACCGCAGATATATCCGGAATCCCCTCATGAATTAATTCATGAACTTGCCCTCAGGAAGATGTTGCATCCAGGAGCATTTACGCAAACTGCTTCACATAAACGGTCCAGCCTTTAGAATGGATTCTACAGAAACCAAATGGCAACTCTAGAGGCTTTTACGTACTTCAAAAGAAGCAGGAAATTTGTTGTCAGCCTGCTTTGGGTGTTTCTTTTTCTTAACACTTAAACTGGGCAATCCTGTCTGGTGTGTGGCAACTTTTGGATGATTGGACAGAAGTTCTGAGTAGGCCTGGTTAATCCAAAATGTTGTTTTTTCCCTCTTGTGTGGGGCTCAAAGGGCAGGCTTAAGGAAAAATTGGCCAAGGCCACGAGGAAGTACAAAAATGTACAATATAAGGCACATTAAGGCTATCTGGAAAAAGGTGAATTTAACATTGTTTCTGTGGCAAAAGGCATATTCAAAGGCAGAGTGCATGTGATGCAGTGGAGAGGTCTGACGCCATGTGTTAAATGTCCTAAATAACTTTTCAGTGCAAGTTTATTGGACAAGGATCGTAAACAAAGCAAAATTGCTATAAAAGGAAGTCTGGTGGCAGCGCTCACCTGGTGCTCCAGCAAAACCCTGGACAGGCAGGCTGGAAGAGTGTTCAGATCCCCTTCGAACAGTCACCCTGCGGATGTACCCTGGAGGTCCTGCCTCACCCGTCTCCATCACCGGTCTGACTGGACCCTCGGGAATTTCCGCCGGATGGCCGGGTCGCTGGGGGCTGGACGGTTGCCTCAGTGAAGGAACTTTGATCACGTGTTTGTTCGGCTGCACTGGTTGAATGGGATTGTATGGCTGCCTGTGGCTGGATGGAAGCGGCAGGGTAATGCGAGGGATTTGGAGTCTGGCCCTGGTGGAATCTGGCAGAGGAGCAGGTCTCTCCGGTCTTGAAGCTATTCCATATAGAAAAAGGAGATGGTGTCAGTACTGTAAATGTGTCAGGATAAGTTCACTTTTCTGTCAAAGACAAACCGCATACTAGCTGTAAAGACTCTCCATCCAAGGAGGTTATTCAGAAAAATGCAATCCACGAGCCTTGGTCAAACCTCTCCTTGCTTTTACAGCGTCTCTAAGAATTTACTGAAACACTATCAAAGATAGTATCATACAGGGATTGAGCTGTGTGTTAGCAAGCGTGCTCCCTGAGGGCACCAACATCACCTTCACTAAGGACCGGAATCGGTCTACAATTATGGTAATAGCGGAGGGACTGTGAGCATACTGTAGGACTTTTTTATGCTACTGTAAACATTCACGCACATACAAGACGGTATGCCATATTCTGAGGAATCAAATTTAATAAGACACTACGTGACAGCAGTTTGTCCTTGTTAGAATCATGATCAGTCACTTAGCTTTTATGAAATATCTTCCTTCTTCCCACTGCAGGCTACTCATGAACCCATGCATAATTAAAAATGAATTAAACCCCACCATTATGTCCTACTGTGATAATCAGAAACCTCTTATTCATTTCCTCCCAGTGCCTCCTTCAACGCACCAGTTGCCTGAGTGTATATTTCCCATGAGCTTTGAGTCAGTGTTTCCAAAAAATAAGGAGGGGACCACAAAAAGCAAGTCCTTGTGCACCCTTGAGCATCACCAGGACCAGATGTTCTTCCTTGCCAACAGATTCTTCAGACATTGCTGCGGGTGTCTTTGCGCACTCCAACAATTACATCACAATATGGAAAATGGTGTCAGGGGCCATGGAGCAACGGTGTGGGAGTTACAGTATCACTCACGCTCTAGCGTGCATGTTTCTTTTTGCAGCTATGCATACTGACATGGTTCCATCCACCGCACCGCTTTCCTGCAATGATATATAAGTGCGGGAGGCGCGGGCTGTGCTCTGGCGGGCAGACCTCGGGGACTCCTGTTGTGTATCCGTGTCCATTCTATTCTGAAGACTTCCAGATGGGCCCCACCATCCAGAGTTGGAAACACCTCACCTCGTAACTAGAAATATCCCTGGAAAGACCAGCCGAAGCCAAAGTGTCGCCTCAGAATTCAAATGCCGACTAATTTTAATGGGTGCCGGTGGCACCGTAGTGCTATACTTTCCCAAAAGACTTCCACTGACTACAAAAAGCCTTTTGATATCCTGTTTTTCTTGTCCACCCTCACTGTGGCAGACAGTTAATTTTACAGACCGTCTGTCCGATATAAAGAGAGTGATCAATTGTGAAGCACTGATCCGTGAAATCAAAGCCTTTATTTCATCTTTATGTCTGTGGGCGTCGACTGTCGATAGACACTTCCAGGAGGGCGGAGGGAGAGGAGAAATTGAGTCCTCTGACATTCTTGGAAGGGCAAATTGGAAGAAGAAAAATGGACAGAAGGACGAAGCAACGAGGGAGTAAAGGAGGCATTCAAAGATAAGGCAGAGAGTAAGAAATGATGTAATTTAAAACTGGGATTGCTTCCAAAAAACAGGAGGAAAAGGAAAAAACATCTTGAGAAGTGAATGAGAGAAGAAGGTGGATTAGTCACTACGGAGGGGTAGTGAGCTTTTCCATATTTTAAAATTCCCTAAAAACAGCTCCCACGCCTAATTTCCAAACAACACCGACAAAATTTGCTTTTAAATGAAGCACTTAGTCACTGCTCCCTGACATCCAACTCACTCCCAAAACAGCGACAAACTTGCACACGCTGCAGCGGCTGTAGCAGCTGCTCCAGGGGTGACACTGTGCCAGTGTTTTGCAACCCAACACACACACACGTACACATAATTGTGCATTCACATTGAGTAAGGACAAAGGTATTTCGGCTAATCTTTCACTTATGTTATTACAAAACTCGGGCTGTTTGCAGTCTTCATATACAACCAGCCAGAACAGATGAGCTCAGACGTAAAAATTCAGCGTGCCCAACCAACACCGGCAATGACACCACACCCACAAAGCAGGGATTTGTCATGGAAATTTCGATTTATGCACTCTTCCTACTGCTACAGACAGACAGTGTAGCTGCTTTCTTGAGGGATCCGGGGAAGGAGATTTGCATTTTTACCTCTGATTTATTCGTCTTATTCTTTGTGCTAAGAAAAAGAAAAGGTAAATACTGTTGATTTTACAATCGCAGTTAGCAGAAATTGTCAGATGAGTTCCTTGGTGCACCAATAATTTTCATCTGATGAATAAACTGGCAAACAATCTAAAGAAGAATAGAGGAGAGGTAAAGAATACAGTCACTGAAGAATCCTGTTTATGCCATAATTTATGTTTTCATGTGTCATATTTCGGTCTTTTAGCATAACAACTAGCTTAGTTAGCTTAAAAGCTCGCCCACAGAAAGTAACAGCCTGTTGTTTCCACATTCTCCCAGAAGTAAAAGCTAAATGGCTATGGTGTCTTACATAAACAGTATAAAACAAATCCTGGAAACACTTTGTGTTTGATTTAATTTTAGGATGAGGTGCGGTGTCACGTTGCCTAAACAGCACAACAGTGGAATAAAACATCACTTTGTGGAAGTAAAAAGGAGATATTGAATGACTGAAAGAAAACACACGATCCCATTATTGCTGTCTGTTGTATCGCCACCGTGCCATTGTTTTGGACTGTGGTTTGAAAAAGGGAGGCACTGGTGATGGGGGCCCCACTTGTGACATCACGGCTGAGCGTAGCTGAAGCATCTGTTACTGGGTGTGGAGCCCTGCTTCACCCCTCTCCATCATGACTGGCTCCAGCCATGAGTCAGGGCCCTTAATGAAGACCAGACTCCGCACAGACTGAGGTCACTCTACTGGAATCTCTCGAGGTCGGTATGTTCGTGTATATGTATGTAAGGAGTACAGGAGGTGGGGAGGTGTATGGACCTGTGTGTGCTGATAGATTGTAGGATTGAGCAGCACATTTTTGTGGTGTTGGAAGTAAATTCTGGTGGCAGCTGGAAGACCCCACAGCATGTTCAAAGATGAGCCATTTGGTGTTCTGATCATGATAGAAAGGAGCAAAGTGAAACAAAAAAAATGGAGACAGGGGTTGAATTTGGCATGTAAAAATGTACAAATCCGTGTTCTTATCCAAAAACCCAGCCTCAGACATGGGGCTCCACCTCACTGCTGTGACATATTGAATGACACTTGAGGCAAAAGAGGGAGGCCCGGTGAACTTTGTGTCCTCCCTTCCTGGGAAATACCCTGTGGCCTTTCATGACTTCTGATCCTTCCCTCCATGCCCCCATTCAGGCCAGACAAACTTAATACATTATATGGGGGGTGGATTATCTTCAGGAAAAGTTTGTATTCACACAGATGTTAATCGTGCATGATAACTTCACATGATGGATGGCGGAAAAAAATGGCAAAGGAAAGACTTTCAGCATTTTTAACCTAATCTTTGGTTTCTGAAGTGTGGGAAGCCACAGTCAGTTAGAAGGAAAAAGAAAAGGGTCAAACAGTCCATAACAGTCGAGGTGTTAGGCTTCTTATCTAAATCTTGATGGGAAGGTGAATCTGCTGAAATGTTGAAGCGCTTCAAACAAGGCTGGATAATTGTGACGCACAGTGCAAGACAGGAATGCATGTCAGACATTCCATATCATAGGACGCTATGTCAACATGTATGTCGGTTTATTGTGGGGATTCTTGGGTGTAATCTGAGAACCTGGTTCAGATAACCGAGCAAATGGTGAGTCTCATCACAACATCGCTTGTGTTTGTGAAACCCTGTTATTGGCACTTACCACTGCAGCAACTTACCTAGCTCTTTGGCAGTGGTGCCCTTCAACCCGTGTTTGGCAGGCGTGGGCGGATCATTCTCGAGCTTCTGCAAAGAGTTCCGCAGTGCGATGATGTCTGCAGATTGGTTCCCGCAGGTGACATTCATTTTGTGCACAGCCTCCCTCAGATCACCCACGTGCCTCTCGAGTCCATCCTTCAGCTCTTTGATAGTGATGGAAACGGCATCTAACCGCCCGCACACCTTTTCGAGTCGGCTCACGCGTCCGTCTACGGCAGACATGTCATCGGAAACACCTTGCGTGTTCCGCTTGCACTGGCTTAGATCAGAGGAGAGCCGAGTGCTGAAAGAGTCAAGTCTACGTCTCAGGTCCTCCACTTGCCGCTTTGTGTCATCCGACTGGTGATGGGGCACTGAAGTCAGTTTGTCCCAGGATGGACTCCCTGTGCTGCTCTGTACAGCGGGACAGCAGGTTGAATTTATTCTCTCCATATCCTGATTGGATTTGTGCATGGAGTCACTCAACCCTGTAACTGAGCTTGCAAGACCGAGGAAGTTATCCTGGAGATTAAGCAGTCTTTTCTGGAAGCTGTCCATCACTGAGTCGCGCCTGTTGGTGGCAACTGACTGTCTTTCAGCGAGATCTTCAAGCTGCCTGAGCTTGTCTGTGTTAGCATTCACATCACTGAAAAGGACTTCAAAGTCATTCCTATTGCGACTCATGTCCCTCAAAATGTTTTCCAGACCTCTTATTGTGGGTGATGAACCTACAGGGATTTCTGAGGCCGAACACCCAGCAGAGCACAACTCCGCAACAACACTCACCCTATCGTCTAAACCTTGGAGATGGAACTTATTACTGTTAACTTCGGCCTGCAGGGCATCAATAGAGAACATCCCAGGGAATGAATTATTGCTCATTTCCACTAACATGTTTGTGAACTGGTCCTTCATGTTGATCAGGCGTTCGTCCATAAGTTGCCGGAGCACCACTGCCTCATCGGTAATAGCTTGTGTCAGCTTCTGTTCGATGTAGAAGCAGTGTGTTTCTGCATTTTGCTCTGAAATATTAACGCGCGCCTCCAGATCCTCAATCAGGAGCTTGATTTCATTGTTCTCCTCAGGTTCGGAAAAGTGTGCCAGCTCGTTGTCAATGCGGATATTTAGGATACGGTGAGCCTCTGCAATGCGGTCAATCTCCCGCCACAGGTCCTTGTGGTTGCTGTGATCTTCTTCTGGCTTTGCTGGATCAGTCTGCCTCTGAGTTCGAATGGGTATGTCCGTGGCGGCCATTTCCCGACGTATTTCCCGCATCTCCTTTCTCAGGTCAGCCTCCTTGGTATCAACAAGCTTCGTCAGGCTATCCAAACCTTGCTCACGACTGTCTTCGCAGGTCTTCTGCAGGGTGCTGATTCTGTCATCGCATGTACTTTGGAGCTTGGCCAAGTGTTCCTCTACATTTTGGTCTAGCTCCTTTTTCATCCTTTCAAAGTTCTTATTGATGTGTACCTGGATGACTTCAAAATCGGCTATAGCTGGAGTCTGTGAGGCATCCATCAGGACGCGGATCTGCCCCTCGTGACTGCTCATGGTTCCCCGTAGGTCTTCCAAAGCATCGTCCTTGTTTTTCAGGTCACTGCTGATGGCGTCCAAGCGGACCATGATTTTTTCCAAAGCCTTGTCTCCGAGGGCGGCGCCTTTAGTGGCCTGTCCATCCAATACCGCCGGGCTGTCGTCTGCGCCGGCAGTGGAGGCACTGTCCGGTGGACGCATGTTGTTGAGGAGCGTCACGAGTGTCTTCCTTGTGTCTTCCTGCAGGTCTGTGCGAAGGTTTTCAGTGAGGTCTTTCAGAGCCGACTGGAGACTCTGGACCGTCTGAGAGAGATGGTTGACTTCACCTTCCAGGAGACGGACCTTGTCAGTCTCTCCGTGCCTCGTCTCATGATGGCCCGTCTCTCTCCGCTCAGGTCCTGCAATCAGAGAATAGTTGTTAAGTTTTTAGTCAGAAAATGGAAAACACTTTCTCTGTGGTAGTTGGAGACTTACTCTGCGTGTGTCGGGTGGTATATCCTGGATTTGGTACTTGGTGAGGCTCTGTTTGTGGCGCTGTCTGCCGGTGCTGGGGTGGCTTTATATCTTTACAGTCCAAACCATGGTATCCAGGACAGCATCTCCACTCCAACTCCGTCACTGTTTTGAAGGCAATCTTGTATGTGGGTCGAAACCGGTTTTGGTATCTGAAAAACAGCGTAAGTATTACCACATCTTGGATCTGGATCTTGGCAACACTGACTGTTTTGGCGGCGGGAGGGAGGTGAGGGTGCGGGGGCAGGGAGAAGTTTTATTCTTGCTTTTTGTGAAAACATCTGTTACCTATCATATTTCCGACTTGACTTCCCAAAGACAGAAAAATTCCAATATAATATACTGTAGGATTTTACAGAGGAATACATTTGTGAGCTTCTTCTCCATCCCCCACCAATGAAAAATTCTAAACTTTCAAATAGTTCCCAGAGAAACAATAGATGACATCACTTCCCTGAAGGCAGAGCTAATGTCATGCGGAACATCTGGAATGTTGACGACTAAGTGCAATAGCCATCTAGGCATATTCCCCCACTGCATCCTTCTCTGATAACATTTCCCTCACTGAGAAAATAGACAACGAAAAATGGCAAACTGGGCTGACACTTGATATTACAGCTGTGCAAAACTCTGCGTGCTTAGATCCTGATCTAAAATGAGATCATGACGGTCTTAGAGATGCGAGGGAACAAATGTGAGGCATTTATTCTCTCTGTCGGGTTCTTCTTGCTTGAAGTTAGGAGCGTGCTCCTGTGACATGAGAATGATCAGTTTCCATGGGTCTTTTCCACAACACTGCAGCTCTCAAGCGTCTGTTTGTGTAGTGAGATTACCGAGTTAAAACATAGACAGTGCGTGCTCTTTTGCAATTAATAACAGTTCACAGAGGAATGTAAATGGAACTGAAATCCTGCAGCAGCCAGAAATACAGCCAGCTGCTGGTATTCCAATTTAAATCAATAAGTGTTCTGCGTCCAGGTGCCTCTTATTTAAATATTTACTAGACGAATTCAAGTCTGTCTAACATGATGCATCCCCACAACTCCTAGTGTCCCCGTTTTCCCCGGGACGCTCACGTCACTTGTTGCTGGCAGTCGGGCTGGTAAACCGGGCAGGGGGCCACGATGGGCTCCTGGAAGCTCTCCACACCGTCCTGTACGGCACAACTCACGTTCCTGCGCACGACGTAGGCGCACCAGTTCCTGTGGAGGAAAAATAGGATTATAGATGAGCTTGAACGTACCATACTTATGGGTTAAAGGAAACATTGCTTTCTTCACAAGCATTAATAATTCAGGTAAAAGTCATACTCGCCAGAGTGTAAAACGCGCGTTCCTCCTCAGAAACGCCTGCAACCACTCTCTCTCTTTTTAGGCCTTATAATTATTATTAGTATTGATAATCAGGCAAACGTCGGAAGAGATGGCGTCACCATCTCTTAATCACTAACGTAATCACTAACATTCCAATGTTTATCTGAAGCTTATCAAGTTTGGCAACGCAGACGAACGTCAGCCAAATTTAGAAATATGCTGATAAAACCTTTGTATTGGGCTCGAAATGACCATAAAAGGTAGAAAGGATTACTGTCAGGATCAATAATAACTGTATTGATCGGGCTATTAACCGGACTTTGACTTTATGAAAGGCGGAGTCCAAAATTCGCCGACTTTTCACAGTTTTTAAGACTTTACAGCAAAAAGTTACAAAACAAAACAAAACTTACCTATTCCGGTGTCTGTGCACGACCCCGTTGTATGCAGACCCCTGGAACAAATCATAAGAGGAGGGAGAGACGTAATTCAGCTGAAAGTTCAGAAAGAGCGTGAAAACTATCCAGCGCAAGTCCATCTCTCCAATTCCGAGGTCCATGCTGCAACAAATGCCTAAAAACTCCAGATGCCTGACAAAGAAGAGGACGACTACTCCGTTATTATCATGCGCGCTGGTCCCGAACACCAAAGAAGCGTTCCCCCGGTGAGTCTATCAAAGTTTGGGAAAGTCCAGATTCTCTGCAACTCCCTTGGAATGACGTGTTGAGTCCACACCCTCCCCCCGAAACATCATATCGGGGGAAGGAAAAACACATCTGACCTTCTTTCAACCTCTTTAATAAACCTGTTTTTGTTGTTGAGGCAGGGTCTTTTAAGTTATACAAGTTTAGATGAGCTTAGGTAATTCTCTGCCCCACCCCCCAACCCCGAAAAGACATGGGCTTTATCATTCTCCAGTCTTTCACACCTCCCTGACCAACACACAATTGTTTCCGGAATGCTTTGAAAGGGATTTGTGGAGGATGATGTGGTCAATTTTGTCGTCTGCTGTGTTGTGAGAATTGGAGAATCGCTGTGGAATTTCTGGGCCAAACTTGAGCCCAAGACCCCCGAGGACGCAGGTGAAAACAGCTCTGTTGGATTTTAAAAGTTCAGACTGTGAGCCAAGTTGACACAGTGCTAATCTGAAATTCTAACGTTAAAAAGGATGCAGCACAATACAGTTACACAGGGGCTTCATGTCACTGCACTCGAGGCGAAGATTCTTTGTCACAGCTTTGCCACTGTGCAAAAGTGAGAAATAGAGCGAGAGTCTGTGTGCACACAGAGGAGCCGTGAAGATGATTTTTGTGAAACAGCTTGGAGCAGTTTCCCGCCTGGTGCTCATTCTAGGTGTTTTTCTTCCCTTTGCATGATTAGACGGGTGCTGCCAGTAAACACAGGTGATTATGGAGTGGGGGAGAAAAACAGGGGTTCAGAGTGAGAGATCTAAACAAGAAAAAATGTGCATAGAGATCTTCATCGCACTTATAATAATAATGGTAATAATCACTGGATGCAGCAGTGATGTATAAATATATTGCAGGTGGACATGTTCTTCCTCCCCCCAAAATCACCCTCTACCCTGACAGAAGCCAGACAGGCCTTCTCAAAATTAGACTGTACCATTTCAGTCATCCTGACAGCACTCACAGTGTTTCGGAGGGGTCATGTAAGTCAAAGATGACTAAAAATGATTGGATTTCAGACAACTTATCGACAGGCTTCCATGACACTCTCCACCAGACCATCAAAATGTCACCCAGGGCTTCCAGTTACCAGCAGGTACCACCATGAGTATAATTGAATATTACAGGACATAGTTCTCTGCACAGGGCTCTAGAATGTGAAACCCATATGTGAAATGAATCTAATTGCATCTGTAGGTGAGGAAAAATACAAGGCCTGTCAAAAACTAAAGCTATTTGTGCAGATGTGCAGAAGAAACTGCACATGTGTGTGAAAATATCTGACTTCCTGCTGGATTCCTGATAGGATCCCAAGAGACTTTTTTTCTAAGTCTGTGTACCAAATTTCATATGTGTTGGTCAAACGTGGTCTGAAGTTTGCTCCTTTGAAAATGTGTAGCGGCGCTACAAGTTAGCTCAGAGGC
Organism: Takifugu rubripes; assembly: GCF_901000725.2. Classification (NCBI taxonomy): domain Eukaryota; kingdom Metazoa; phylum Chordata; class Actinopteri; order Tetraodontiformes; family Tetraodontidae; genus Takifugu; species Takifugu rubripes. The sequence goes on from NC_042306.1 coordinate 5,292,642, forward strand.
GCACAAGTTATCGGTAGCTCCAACAGGCTTTTGGGGGGTTTCAGATTTAAAATGCGTACTGAGGCTCAAAGGTGACGCAGCCCAGAGATGCGTTGTTAAATCTATCACTATAATACAAAGTGACTGTTTAAATATATATATGTGTTTGGGTCAGAAGTCTGTTCAAACACGCGAATTCTGAGGCAGATTGGAAAATATTTAATAATTTATGCAACTTAGAGCAACTTCTCCCATCAGCAAAGCATCATCAAAGTCTCAATGACTTTGTTTGAGGCAAATGTGCTCAACAGACTCGTAGAAAGCTACTGCAATGAGAACCATGACATTTCCTGTCGACAACAGAATATCCATAACTGCATATTGTCATATACTGTAGACCACAATCAAACCTGTGACCTTTGACCATGATTATTTTTTTCCATTTTACAGCCACTTCCTGTTTTATGGCAGAAGAGCAAAATTCTCCATTCTTTCATGCCCATACCCTCTAATTAAAAGTTAAAAGCTTCACAATTTAGCATTAGATTCTCTTGTACAGTTCAAATATGAAGTCCGATCCAATCTCGTAAGCGTTTGATTCCTGAAAATGACATGTGCAAAAATCGCACAGCCAATTAATTTAAAGGAATAATAACTTAAAAATATATTTAAATGATAATTTCTGCTAAAAAAATTGCCTCACACAGCTGGTACTTGGCACTAAATATTTTCCTTGTGGGGTCTTTTGATGTGTTCCTCAGGGTGTTTGGGCACCAGAAGAGGGCAGTACAGCAGCAGCAAAAGTCGCCAATTCTCCTCCTTGTAGTCATGGCAATACCTTTTCCAAAGTGCTCCCAATAAAAAAAAGGAAGACATTTCATTACTGAAGCACCGTGAAAAGCAATAATTCAGCTTGCAGGGCTTTGCGCCCCTGTCAGTTACCTGTGGTATGGCCTCCGAATTGTCTATCATTCTTGGTGCAGGGTATCATCATCAAAGAAAACCCCTTGGAAGTGGATTTGAAGCAATTGTTCTTTAATGGTTGTGATGATCGTGGTGCACAACTTGAAACCGTAAAAAGTGCAAATGAACTTAACTTTAGATGCTGCACATGCACATGCACACACCCACACACACACACACACACACACATACAGACAACATTACATTTAGGTAGCTTCTCCTCAATTCACCTCAATTTACAACCTGTAGAGCCGCCTGGAATGGAAAAAGCTTGCACTGAACCGGGGGAAATCCTCTGTCTGGAGCGACGTGTGTGTCATTGAGATGGGCAATTTGGCGAGGGCCGCTTCCCACCATGTTGCCTTTCCAATCCTTTAAATTGTGCTGCTCTTGGCGTGCTGACCTTGATCTTCGTATCAATAAATGTGCAGGTGGACTTCAAATGCTTTCAAGGCTGCCAGGGAGTTGAGGGAGAGTGTATTTTCTAGTGTATTAATATTATAGGGGGGAAAAAGAGAAAGATTTTCAATTGTAGAACCAATTCTCTCATGGACCAGAATATTTTATACTGATGCTCTTTAAGATGTCCATGTGAGTTGCGTAATTTTGGTGAAATAGAAAAGCCTGGGTGTTTGTCTGTGGAGGGACACTCACGGCACTCACGCGCTCGCCTGCACACGGTGCCTGAAGGTGCAGAGAAGATGCTATTTCAATATTACTCCCAGGGAGCTTAAGACTTACATTCAACAGCTGAATGATTAGTGAATCCTTAAAAGTTTTCCACTGGAGCTGGAAGTGGTGTTCAATTCCACACACTGCATGCAAAAGTGCCAGAGTATTTTGGTCCTTGAGGACGTAAGAGCACAGACGGCTGAAGTCTTCCATCATTAGTTTATTTTCTCCATTTCCCCCTCAACTCTCGTCTCTTTGTTGCCTTCACATTTGCTTCTTACAGATACTTTGCGCTGGGATCCTGATTGAGACGAACTCACTGGCGACGCTGAGCTATACGTCAGAAATATCCTTTCAGTTATTAATTGGCTCACCTGTGAATGACCTTCTCTGGATCGGGGAGATTGGATTCTTGTTTCACTGCATGAGGCAGAGGTTGTGATTTGTTATACCGTCACGATTCCCAGCCCCTGCTTTCTTGGGTTTAAGGGTAAGTTCAAACAAATGTCGTGGCCGGGCACGAAGGGGGGGATGCAGTCTCTGCAGGCGCACACACATAAATAACCCACAAGCCACCCCTCTGCACACACACAGGCACACACAGGCACACACACGCACACACATACACATACATAAATATGTATCTACATCTACAGAGATGCCAACACCTTTTCTGGAAAGTTGATTTATTGTTAAATATTGTAAAATGTTATATAGCTATAAGCTCTGCTCATGAATAGTTAATTATGGGTGCGGTGCACTCGTCACCTGAAATGTTAATGAAGTGTGTGTGTGTGCGTGTATGTGCGTGTATGTGTCTGTGTGTGAGAGAGAGAGAGAGAGAGAGAGAGAGAGAGAGAGAGAGAGAGAGAGAGAGAGAGAGAGAGAGAGAGAGAGAGAGAGCTGCTGAGCAAATACAACAGATGAGCTGATCCAGAGACGGGTGCCCTTTCACATGGGGAGTGATGAAATTAATGAATGGGGGTGTGCAAACAAAGGGGCTGATACAGGAGGTGCACTCTCTGTGCATTTGTGCGTGTGTCAGTATGCGTCAGAGAGTACTAGACAGGCGAGACAAGAAGGCCCCACCTCATCCAATTTAAGCACTTTGATCATAATCATTGGGAAAATGTGTCGATGGAAACCTTTTTCATTCCATAGCAGGAGTAGAATCGGAGCCGTTCTGAGATTGTGGATTATTTCACCTTTTGTCCCTGACTGACACAGGCTGGCTATTCAACCTGTTGCAATTGATGCAGCATCTTCTAAGAAATGAGCCATTTGAATTCAGGATTATTTGAAAATGAATCATCGTGCGAGATCACTCATGCGTCTCTATATTTTCCTTTGGATTCCGTTTGCTGCTGTGCCGCTGAGCTCTGGCTCCTTCATCCTCACATGCACCGATGGCCAGCTGCAGCTTAGCGACACCACATCACAACTCATAAGCAGCATCAGCCTTCTCCGATCAGCGATCCTTTGTTATTGTGTGAAGTGTAAGAGAATAAACCAAGTTTTGTAGCTGACAAGGACTTGTCGACTGCTGTTTAACAGCTGGAATGTGGGATTTTGATTCATCCGCCTCGGTTCATTAGTCTCGACAATGGTTGACTTTGACATGAAAGGCGATGCAAGACGCACCATCAGAGGTTAAAGAATTGTGGATGTAGAGCTGAAAGAGGTCTCATTGCTGGGCGAGTTTGTACGCAGCACCAGGAGGAAGTTGACATTTGGGACCCTGGAGTGATTAGCACTGCTGCCACATTGCGTCATTTAAAACAAGTTGTAAGATAATGAACCCAACTCCCTGTGTCATTGTCCATCCTCCTTCTCTTCCTCCACATCATTAAAAAGTGCTGCTAAACACAAAACGGAAACACTTGCACAACAATGGTCGACGCCACTAATGGGGGAAGAATGACATCATCATCGTCAGATTACAGCTAGGTTTGACAGGTTCTAGGGTTGAATCCCCTGGGCCAGGGGTTTTTCTGTGTGTCTGTATGTTCTCCCGCAGTTTGTGTGCCCCACCACTAGGAAGTCTTTTAACTCCCCAAACATCCGTTAATCAGCTGGTACAAATTCTGCTACCAAAAATCGATTAAAATGGACATCATAATTATAAGTCGCAGCATTATTGCTAACAAATGTGCACATAATTGACATTTCCTGCCTCCATTACTGGCACTTACAGCAGATTACAAAACCTGGAATTTTAATGGATGACAACCATGAAAAATGAGAAGAAAGAAAGTAACATGAGATAAAATAAAGCTGAAAGATTAACCATTAAGTTGTACAATATAGAATAAAAAGGTGAAACACCAGTTCGCAACCTGGAACCGCATCGCTGCTATTCATTAATTTTCAAGAAGTAAAGGAGAAAAGGTGGGAGTTTCTTTTTCTTTTTTGCTACCCACACAGTGAGATCTGACGCTTGTCATGTGTCACATGAATGCCTCGACCCCCTTTGAACTTGTCAAGGAGACTCTGTCCATGAAAAGGACTTCATTATTTAACTGGTTCATCCCTGTCCTCTTCATTTCTGGACTTCTGTTCTTTGTGTCTTCAGTCAGGAACTTGCGCAGTCCAGCTCTAAAGTGATCTAGTCAAGGACTACTTTGAACCAAACCACAACTGATGTAACTGCCTTTGTGTTGCTCAGAGTGAAAACAAGATCCCTACCTCTGATTGAACAAAAGGGTACCAACCCTGGGATGCGTTCAAATACCAAAGCATTCACTGGAAAGGGTGCTCATTACTTAGATTTATTTTTCTACCTCTTGAAAACTCTGACGCACTTTGCCAAGTTTTATTTTTTATCTGAATTCCGCTCACACTTAGTTCTGTTGAGATGTGAGGCCTTCATTCAAATATATATATATATTTTTTTACAGAATTGACAATTCTAAAACTTAAAGTGCTTACAGGTATAAACTTCCACCAACATCAGAGTATTGATGTATTTTAATGCAACAGCATGAGTCACGCTGATTTTTTAAAAAGTATTTAAGCTATGGGGGAGTGATGTGGTTGACTTTATGAGACCCCCCCCTCCTCTGACTGAGTAACACTGATTAATCAAACAGCCCCTGGATCTGATTCATATTACTGTGACTGTAATTGATTTCCCACCGGAATCTTTCACTTGGACTCCAAGCCGACTTAAAGGCTCCATCAAATCTCAACCTTAAATATATTGACAGTCTGCACTTCAATGGACCTGATGTGCTAAACCAGTAGAGACTTTCTCAGACTGATGTAAATGTAAATATCACTGAAAAACACATTGGTAAAATCGAATTCACTCTTCAGTGATCACCTCATTGCCAGGTTGTCTCTATGTCACTTTTAAAGCAGCTCACAGCATATTGCTAATATCCCCTCTATTTCTATAGTGTCACTTTCAAGTACCGGTAGCTACAATTCAGCTTTTGCTATAATTTTAAAACTACCACCTTACTGACCACTACAGCATGACTCATTTCTGCCCAGATGAACAGATTACAGTGATCAGTCTACTCTGTGGATAATCTGCACTCCTCTTTTGCCCAGTCACGTGATTTCTGGTCGCAGTTCTGTGTGGGATTGGGTTAAAGGTCGGCATTCAGACATCACTGACCCTGTGTTATTCACTTCCCACCCTGTCCTCCTGCTACCTGCAGACCTATGAGAAGGAAAATAGCCATGTTAGCTAAAGCTGACAGGCAAGAAAGAATCTTCCATGTCTTTTCTCACTCTCAGGCATATATTCTGGGTATTGTTGTGGCTTTTGCTCAAGGCGGTGCAGCATCCTTCACTTTGTCAGTGGGACTTAAGCTACTCCTCAGTGTGCAGACGCTGCCAGCAGTAAAGGCTCATCTGTAACAGTGGAGACAGTGATTAGAGAGGAGGAATCAATAATACATGGTAAGGGACGTCTAATGTACCACAGGGACTGACAGACAGACATCAACGTCTCCGATACCCAGCCCGCAATCTCATATCCGCTGGTTTCGACACACAAAGCCAGACAGAGGAGGCACACGAGGGGAAGGATGCAGCAGGGGAAATAAAAGAAGCAAAAGAAAAGAGTGAGACAAATGGAGACAATAGCTGGGGTAAAAAAAACAAAACAAAACACAAGTGTAAAGTAACGAGGATTCAATTTTCCAAATAACGTTTCTGATTTGATCAATTTCCTTAACTCTTCAAATCACGTGAATCCGGAAGGAATTTATTGATCGAAGGAAGGAGGATCAGCAGTGGCAGACAAACACAACAAGGTTACTGCAGGGGCGTTCCAAAGAGAGCCCTTCATCCTCACACCGACATGATGTTTCAAAAATCAATATGGGACTGTGAAACAGGGCAAAATGAAATAAGTGCGCGAGCGATCCGGGAAATAAGATTGGCAGGCCGAGAGAAGCATGCCACCGCTCCCCAGGGATGGATGTTCGCCAAGCGGTCTCTCGTACCGAGATATTGGGGTTAATGCACGCTCCGCATTAGCACACTAGCAGCACGGCTGACCTCTCCCACAGCAATGGTGAAATAACCACCGCGCCCACGCGAGAGTGATGATCTAATTAATCAGAAATTGGAAAAGCTACGCAGTCTCCCAAACCAGTTGCTCCCCCTGAATGCAGCCCCACCTTAGAGGTAGTTTACAGAAGCAAGCACAGATATTGTAATAGTCTGATATCATTACACCAGTTTGTTCTCCTTCCAGGATGTAGCGACATGACTACTTGAATTACAGAACCTAAGTAACCAGAGCATTGCCAAAGAGACCCAGACCCGCATCGGTTGATTGAGGTTAGCTGAACCCAATTCACCTATACCCCATTTCATGTCTTTGGGCTGTGGGAGGAACCCAAGCAGAACCCCGTGGACATGGAGTGAACAGGAAACAAGATTGAAAAGCCCCCATTTACCAATATTTAAATTACCCCACACAATTATTAATTTTTTGGTTGAAATAACACTTTCAAAGTTTGTCTCAACCCTCAGCAACATTGTAGAGTCTGAAAGGAAACAAATGTTGTACTTTTCTATTGAAGTCGGCTGCAGATGACACCGAAATGTGGTTTTATTTTGGCTAGATGTAAAAGATTCAGTGCCATGAAAACGTTATGCAAGACAATGAGCGAGATGGGAAATAAGAACACACAAAAAACAAACCTTTAATATAGTTTAATATAGAAGAATTCTCACACCACCCACAAAAAGAGCCGTTACAATTTCAATGAAACCAATTCCAAAAAATTAAAACCATATAAAGATAGATACCATTTTTTGGTTTATTTCAGACATTATCTGCCTCCCCTCTACCAGGAGTGTTACCGTCATTGTCATGACCTTCTCTTATCCTTCAGTTATAATAATTCAGTCTAAAATGTTTGAAACAAATGAAGATCCCTAAGAGGAAGAGGAGCTTATCACGGTCAAAGGTTTCTTTCTCTTCTTTTAAAACTTCAACAGGAGCATGGTCACCATAGCTGCTCTTCCGAGACTTCCGAGAGTCAGTAATTATTTAGAAAAAGGGGCAGAAATTCTGAGGGGTGTTGGCTTATTTTCATCTTGAAATTTGATATAGACATGAAAAAGAACCACAGATACGATGATGAGGTTAGAGATGTGATTCTCTTTGGATCTATAACCTCGGTGTAAAAAACGTTTTATTATGCAAAGATGTTGCCAAACGGGGGAAAAAAATACCCCATTACAAAGTCTAGCCACTAGATAGCGCCATTCCTGATGGCGCAATTTAAAAATCGAAAAAACAGTGTTTATTTGGGCTGCAAATTAGCAAAACCTCATACTAATCTTTTTATTTAGTTCTTGACATGAGAGATTTTATTTTCCTGTTACTCATGTGACAATTACGGAACCAGCCATGTCAGATTTAAAGTGGTTATAGATTGTGAGTAACACTAAAGGCACTGGGCGAGCTCATCATAGCAGCTGACAAGCAACTACTCAGACACTCACTCAACCCCCCTTCCCCCCTTCATGCTGGGTCCTCTGACAAAGGGCTTCAGAGCTTGAAGGGACGTCCATATGTGTCAGAGATGGATCCCCTCGAGCTGGTGGCTTTTTTTCCCCGTCTGACCCACAGCTGCCCTTGCTGTAATGAGGTGTCGTCAAAGAGCAATCTCTAAAATAGAAAAGGATTTCAATTCGAAGACAACGTTATTGATATGCAAAATTTGTGCAGAGGAAAATCACTCAGTGGAAGAGCTATGATGCCGTTGATTTGTTTTGATCTGCAACAGTGATAATGCAATGAGAAATGCTGGTAGTAGCTCAGTCAATAGGGTACTGGGCTGAGAGGTGGAGGGTTCCTGTTTTAAGACCAGGTGTGGACAAACTGTGGACAGTGTTCTGCTAGTAGGGGGAAGTGGCAGGACACCTTCAGAGCACTGTCAAGGTTGACCAAGGTACCAGTGAATTGGTGATTCAGTCAGGGGCATATTCTGTTGTCTTTAACAACCTCTGTGTGAGTCAGGAAAGGATAAAGCTGAAAGGAAATATTGGTTTTACTTGAGGTTCGTGTGATTTATGTGTTCCTGACATGAGAACTCAACATGTTAGCAAATCAAAATCAAATCAAATCAATCTTTATTTATATAGCGTCTTATACAATCAAAATTGTTTTAAGGCGCTTTCCAGAATCCCAGGGCCTAACCCCAGACAAGCAACAGTGGCAAGGAAAAACTCCCCTTTAACAGGAAGAAACCTTGAGCAGGACCAGGCTCATGTAGGGGGACCCTCCTGCTGATGGCCGGCTGGGTAAAGAGAGAGGAGAGGAGAGGAGAGGAGAGGAGAGGAGAGGAGAGGAGAGGAGAGGAGAGGAGAGGAGAGGAGAGGAGACGGGCACAGAAACACACACAAAAATACACTATTTATACAGCTGATCAGCAGGGCCAGAGGTCGTCATGCAGCTCCGAAGGCGGCGATACCTGTAAATGAAATCATCTGCTTGATGAGGAGGAGGAAAGGAGAGGAAGAGAGAGGAGAATAGAGGAAACCATGACCCAGTGGGGGGGTGACAGAGGCCTGTCAGGTGATCATGTTTCCGGACCCCGGCAGCCTTGGCCTATAACAGCATAGCTAAGATGTTAACCTAATGATTAGACGACCCCCTAAGTATGATAATTTGTCAGTCTATGATAGTAACTGAAACTACAGAATTAGTAACAATAAGCTTTTTCAAAGAGGAAGGTTTTAAGTCTGATCTTAAAAGTAGCGATGGAGTCAGCCTCCCGCACCTGGACAGAGAGCTGGTTCCATAGCAGGGGGGCCTGGTAGCTAAATGCTTGGCCCCCGATTCTACTCCTAGAAACTCTGGGTACCACAAGTAGACCAGCATTCTGAGAGCTTAGCGGTCTATTGGGCTGATAAGATATCACTAGCTCCTCCAGGTAGGATTGAGCTAGGCTTCTGAGGACCTTGTAGGTCAAAAGAAGGGTTTTAAAAGTTATTCTAAATGTAACGGGCAGCCAATGAAGAGACGCCATTACAGGAGTTATGTGATCTCTTTTGTCAATACCTGTCAATAACTCTGGCTGCAGCATTTTGGATTAGCTGGAGGCTTCTTAAAGAGTTGTTTGGACACCCTGATAATAAAGAATTACAATAGTCCCGCCTGGAAGTAACAAAAGCATGAATGAACTTTTCAGCATCATGCCACGTCAGTAGTTTCCTAATCTTTGCGATGTTTGTTGTGTTTTGTGGAATTAATCTATTTCATCTATTTCTATTTCATCTTTAATTTTCCTTAATTATTTCTTTAATTCTTCTCTTTAATTTATCTTTAATTATTTCTCTAAGAGATAAAATGGTTTCATTGACTAAAAGGCCGATACGTCCTTGGTAGCTAGGCTAGTTTAATGAGCGCTTTAAGTAGTGTCTGCACTTTGTGACCATGTGACCCTTCTGAGTGGTTGAAAAGGAAGCGGGAGATTTCAGTTGTATTGGTTACCTGTCCACATTCTTACCTGGTGTCCGGCTGCTTGGTGAGTGTTAGTGGGTTTCTTACTTTTCTGCTGGCTTTGGCATCTGCTGTCTGTCTGCTGTGCTGTTGGGTCTACTTGGTGAAGATAATGATAAGTCTTGGGTTTGTTTGGTATACTTGTAGAACTGTCATTGTCTGTTCAGGTTGATTTTTCCCTTGTTTTGGAATGTTTAATTGTTTGGCCAGCTTGTAGCAAGGACGTCTACTTCCTGGTTTGCCCAGTGGTTTCTGGGAGCTGTAGTCCGGCTGTATTTCCTTTGGAGAGACATGGGCTATTGGTACTGCTATTTAAGGGAGAGGGAGGTGGTGGTGGTGGGGGAGGGGGGGTGGCGGGTGCTCAGCCTGTAACTGGCCACAGTAGCGTATTAAAAAATACTTAGATTAAATAAAATAAATGCCGATTCTTGTACCAGTTGTATGGTGAGCAGGAGCCGGTGTGGCCAGCGGGGAGGGTTCTCACTCCAACCTGGCAGCACATCACATTAATCCTCACCTCTGCTGGCTCCTGGTCAACCCCTCACATTTCACACAAATGCATCTCCTCACTTACAAATCCCATCATGTTCCCTGTCCTGATGTTCATTGTATAAAATACAGTAAAATAAAAATACATTTCCTTTCAATATAAAGACAAGACTTTACTATTTTAGTCTACTTTTAGAATAGGATTTTTTGGTCATGCTTTTACAGAATGAAAAGAACCTTGAAAGGCTTAAAAACAGTCTAATCCAACTATACAGTCGAAAAGGTCAAGATTTTGACCATTGTATTCCATCACAGTAGTCTTGAAGCCACACTGGTGCCTGAAAAAATAGAATTTTCAGATCTCATCACCAACAACTAGTGAGGTTGTTTCATCCTTTAGCTGGAAGACTTCCAGAACTTTCTTTTCATCACCAATGTTTTGTAATAACAAATATTTCCATTCATAAGGTTGTCTCCTGATTTATGACTCCGCCGGAGTCCCATTATTGGTTTGATCAGCCACTCGCGCTCTTCCTGGGCCTTTGATGCTTTAATGTTCTTGATTTCCCCCATCAAATTCTCAGATTCTTTTTGAGAAGGATGGGGTCATATAGTCACACACCAAATGCTACTTTACCAAAACCCAATGTGGACTTTTCAACCTTCTGACTATTTCATTCCCTTGAAGCGAGTAAATTACTGCGTCACTCCGTGAACCTGCATATTGCTTTTTAAAAATTTAAATGAAAATGCCATCGTCAATATAATATTATTTTATTATTATTTTATAATATTATTTTATTTATAATTATTCCAGTTACATGATTGATCATGGAACTGTTTGCTGTATGTAGGAGGTTTTATCAAAGTTTATTAATAGCTCATCATATCATTTTTGATCATGATCACATTCATTTTTCTTGAATAACAAAGTGCCACCAGAGGTGTAGACAGAAATATCCTCACCAATAATTTTCTTTTAATTTTGCTCGGCGACCGCTGCCAGATGAAAACATCGCCTGCTCCGGCGTCATTGGAAGCTTTCATTTTCTCCAGAGCCTTGGATGAAATCTGCCCTTATTGCTGTTTCCCGCCTCTACCTGTTCCCATACCTGAAGTGATGACAGAATATTTCCCTTGGGAGTGGAAGCAGATCCATGCTTTACTTTCAGAAACTTCATTTAACCGTCACAGCCAATTATTTTTGCATTCCTTGGTGACAATCTGTTCAATATGGCTGGTAAATGTTAATGAAAAATGAGTCTCTTTAAGCTAGCTTATGCCGACTTGCAGCACTGCTAAGGCAGGAGGGCTGAGCTACGGAGATGGATGGTTGCACTGACAGCCATATGTCTGACTCAGATGGATTTCATCCTAATATTACAGCTGGCAGGAGTCCAGCTGCTGTAAAACTTTATTAATGCCTGTTGCTGTTTGCCTGTGATGAAAACACATATTTGGGGGGTATCATTTATCTGTTCATGCTTTTAGAGAAAGAAAACAATTATTTCTGCAATATTAATCAGGCTGATGTTGGCCGCAGACTGACAAATGTTTCAATTTCAGTGTGTGTTTGGAGGGCCCCCCAGAATTCTAACCACACACAGCCGCGGTGTGGAAATCTCTAAAATCGTCCTCAGTCCTGTTGGGTCATATTAACTCTTGTTCTCCGTAGAGGGTTTTGCTGCAGAGGAGCTAACATGTAAAATCTGGCCCGAATTATATAAAGATAAATAAAACAAACATTTTCCTCTAACTCATTTTGTCCTAAGCGAGATCTGTGCTGATGGTGGCTTCGGTGCCCACAGCTGTTGCAAATCCTATTCGGCTGAAAAACAGCATCCATCAAGCTGTCAGTTTGGGGATTAGCTCCCGTGGAAGCACAAAACATTAAACCACCAAAACAAAACTATTTTAGCAGAGAAATAACCTAAAACAGCAATAACAACAGGGGCAATGTCAATATCGAGGCTACAGCCGGTTATCCATTTGCCAAAGACCTTTGTTGAGCCTGCTGGCAGCGGCGCAAACGGCAATATCAGACACAGAGAATGCAAATACAATTTGGAGAAATCAAACACAGCCGAACTGCAGTTGCATGAATTCATTCACTTGATAACTACAGAGACAGATAAAAAAAATCGGCACTATTAAAAATTGACAATGTTAAGGCATCTGCCACTTGGATCAGACTCTAATCATTCATGAGAGCAGAATGAAACAGCTGAGGCAGAGGTGAGGACGCTCCCGTAAAAGCCAGCTGGTTAAAAGCTCCCCGTCTTCTTCACGGAAACGGAATTTCCTGTTGAAGGGCCACAACGGCCAATCAGAGCAAGTGGACCAGGGAGTGCCATCATGCAGATGTTGATTTTTAAATTTAGTAAAGACCCCAAGACGTCAATTTCTGCCAGTTTTCACAATCACAGTTGACAAAACCAGCAGTTCCCTTGAAATGACCTCGGTAACCACAAGTGGCTTTCTAGCACAGGTCAAGGTCAAGCTCATGTATTCTGACATAAATGGATGGTTTGTGGAGGTGTTTGATGACCGATTTGATCACCAATCCCACAGATTAATTTAGCAATACCTTTGCTCTTCATAATGAATCATTATCCTGACTCACTGGAGTGGAATAATAATATTTGCTTGGAAAAAAGATCCAATGTCAGGTTGTCTCTATGAGGAAATAATGAACCGTGGAAAAGTGAGTGAAGAACACAAAAACAACTGTGAGCCTCATTAATGTGCACAGATACACATTCTGCTGCAGCTCCCTGTGTGGCAGTCTGGGTGTTTTTGAGCACAGTTGTGCCTCAGCCACTCATCGTGTATAACAAGTCCACAGATATCAAACCTGCAAAGTTTCTGAATATAGCGCCCAGGAAAACACGCCATCCTTCCTTTGCCCTTTGGATTTTTCACCCATCGTGAGACTCTGTTGCATCATGTTCGTTGCGGCACGTCTGTTGCAGCGCCTCAACAACGCAACACAACAGATGTGCAAACAGGGTCAAAAGTGCGATAAAAGCGGCGACGGAATGTTTTTGCATAAACTGAAGGGCAAAAAAAAAATCAAGGGGCATTAGACTGATGCTCCCATCCAATGTTTCAAAGGTGCCTCAGTTCATGCTTTTGAAATGTAAATTAAGCAGATATTTTTGAGGTTTCTGAAGGTTTTGCTCCATTTTAGGTGTCAGAGGGAAATGGTCGTTCTTGAATATAAACTTGTGAAGATGGTGTTTGGAGTTCTGGTTTTAAATCCAGGTCCATGGTTGTAATGGCTACACTGTTGCCTGGCCAAAACAAACCCCCATGTTTGGTGACTCAAGGTGTTGCTGAGCGCTACGTCTCTGACCACTTCACTTTTTTAACGAATCCTAACTGCAATATTGTGAACATGAAAATCAATACACTTAAGATAAAACCAAGACTTCTTTCATACTAAACTGAGGAGAACCAGTCAAAGCCAAATCTGACACATGGATCTAACATTAAATAATATCAAACAAATTATCATATTTAGAGGGTCGTCTAGTTATAAGGTTAATATCTTAGTTATGCTGCTATAGGCCGAGGCTGCCGGGGTCCAGAATCATGATCACTTGAAAGACCTCTGTCACCCCCATTGGGTCATGGCTGCCTCTCCTCTCCTCTCCTCCCTTGATGGCATTAACACATTTTCTTGTGTAGCTTTTGTGCTTCTATCCTCCTCCTCTGGCTCTTTGTATCCAGGGGTATCATTGACTTCATAGCTTTGCACTGACTTGCTCATCTCTGACCCCGCTGACCAGCTCAGCTCTAGTTTTGATTGATCATTACCTGCATGTATGATGTATGTCTATATTCTCTTCTTTTTGCCCAGCCATTCATCAGCAACCCCCTTACACACACACACACACACACACACAGACACAGACACACAGACACCTGTTTTTTTTCCCCTTTCCTCTGTTGCTTGTTGGGGGTCAGGCTCTCAGTTCCTGTAAAGAGACAATTTGGATTCTAGCACATTAATTAAGATTATTTGTCTTGATTTACTCACCAGCTGTAGCATTGTAACAACCTGGCGTTCAGCCATGCCGGATAGAGTGGATCATAACTGTACCATACTTTACTATTCAAGGATATGTGTTTTTTTTAACACAATAGCTGTGCTGAAAAATGACGGTTTCCGATCTTGCAGCACGCCATCGGAACCCATAGCTCTAATATTCTCATTAACAACTGTTGCAATAACAAACTCGATTTTCACCTTCTCACAGCTCCTCGCCGGAACCTGTTGTTTCCTAGGTAACCGCACAAGTCGCTGCAATCTCTTGTGCCAGGGAATGAGACTAATACAATCGGTGCAAGGCTAAACACTCCAAGTGAGAAGAGCTTGTTACAAACAGTGCATGCAATGTTGTTTTTTTTTAATTTAGAAACTCGTTTACTTTTTAAACGAGGCTGAATTTCCTCATGCTCATTGCTCTTGCGGCTGATGCGACCTCGGCAACGACGGCTGGTGAACATCAAGACATTTCCCAAGGGAAATGAGCCACCGAAATGTATGGAGATAATTATTTCCTGAGATCTTCCGGCCTATCCCGGTCCTTAGCGTCCAATCTGCGACTGACCTCCCCCAGTTCAGCATATGCGCTTCTGCCTGCGTGTGCGAACACATTCTTGTTCAGGCATTAATACATTTTTTAAAGACTAGAAAATTAAATTCCCATGCAAATTTTATGCGTTCAATAGTCCCGCAAAATTACAAAATGTCAGGGTGGCTATGGTCCAGTGAACAGCGCTGTGGCTGGATTCTGTCAGGCTGCAAACGTGGACGCAATATTTCCCGTGTGTTTCTTTCATGTTTGGCACAAGATTATCGACAATCCGTGGATGGTAAACAAAGACGGTGGCAAATTGTTGATGCAGCAATGTCTCCCCATCCTTCCTCAGGAGTGCAAATTTTAAGTGGATAAATAAATGAGAGCTTTGTTGCGAGACTCCCTGCAGCGGTGCTCCTTAAATTACCTCCACAATGGATCAACGTTGCAGACCGAGCAAGCATGATAAAGACAAGAGCAGTAGAGAGGATCAAACTGTACATCAATGTGGCAAATATTCTGTTCTTATTGTTAGCAAGCACGTCGGGTAAACCTCTTTAAAACATGATGCTTTTCTTCAAATGCTGCTATCAGCACATTTAAAAGGTTTCTGCTGCAGGACTTGTTTCTGCTTTTCTCCGCATGCCTGCGTGGGTTTTCTGCAGTTTCCTCCCACAGGACTTGCTTGATTGGAGACTCTTATTTCGTGTTAGGTGTTTGTGTGTCCTATTATTGACCCATGACCTGTCCAGAGTGTCTTCCTGCCTCTCACCCAGTGACTGCAGGGATGGACTCCAGCAAGCACATGACCCTGAACACGCTCTTGCATCTCATCGTCTATTTATTTCTCTTACGCTGGCACAAAAATACCACTTTTAAGACTGCATACTGATACATCACCACCCACACAGTCAAATTCTAACCTTACTCCTATTTCCTGGTGACACATCTCATACCATTCGAATCGTGAGTGATCCCTACTGTTTGATTAATGACATTAACTAGAACTTACTAGTCAATGTTGGACAAGTTGAATGATGTAATTTCCTTCAGTGTGACTCTTCAGGCCGTCAAAAGTTGCGACAAATGCATTCCTGAGTTCACATACCTGCCTGTCGTTGTTCCAGTATGTACAAATGAGAAATAGGTAGCAGATGGTGAGCAAGTTGAAGCAATTGATATTTTCAGTGGCACGTATGAAATCTCGAAATGTAAACAATATGAAGTTATACATAGCCTGATTTATAGAGTACTTTTTCACAAACAAGTATATTATTGATCTAATCCTCTAACTGGTGGCTGAAAGCTGACATAATGGAGTGTAGATCAGCTTTTAACTCCAATCTAACGATGGAAATATCCACATCCGAGCCTCTGTTTATGTGACACAGTCCCTCCATATATTGGATTGCAATACTCACTTCAGAACTCCAGAAGCCAACCCAAGTATGACGCGAAGTCTCGGAGGACAGCCCGTGTGAAGGTGAGGAATGATAGGCTTCTCTTGCAGCATTGTGACTATTTCCACTGGCACGAAGGGTGAAGGGTCATCCATCTTCTCCAGGAGACAGGCAGACAAATAGGCTGACACTCTCTTGTGAGCGCCTGCCATACATCTTTCTCATCATTATTGAGGTGGCGAGAAATGACACAGCGTCAGCCGTGTCAGGCTGCTGGCAATCTCACACGCTTGCACAGTTGAGAGGCACGAGAGGTTTGGAATCCTATGGGGTTTAGGGCTTTGGTCAGTTTCTATGTAGTTTTGTTACACTTACCACATTTGCTATGTTTTAAATGACATTTTTGTTAAATTATGGGATCTATTTTTTATTTTTTTTTATTTTTTTTTACTAAAATAGCCTGATTTGATGAACATTATACGATAACAAAGGGTAACTGAGGAGTGTTCACACATCACTGAGCCTCTGAAAGCTTGTCATCTTCTCACTGTCATGCTAAACAGTACTTCTTCATTTATTTATTATCAGGAATCCTTTTTTGTCACCTGCTGAGTTGAGCTAGCCAACTTAAAAGTCTTAAATTTTCTCCAAAATAGACAGGGAGCCTTATAATGCGGTGTGCCTTATGTGTGCACCGAGTTCCAAAATCTGTAAATACTTTTCGCCTTGCTGACTTTCGCAAAAGCCATTTCGGATTAATTTAATTCATTTTGCATACAGATGAGGACTTTGATAGATTTGTGGATGAGGATTGATCAAAAAACAATGTGAGTACATTGCTAAATACATGATAGCATGCGTGTTTTAAGCTAGCGTACCGGTATGTTTTACCATGCCTGCACCCTATAATCCGGTGCACCCTATGTATGTGTCAAATACAGAAATAGCATCCAGAAGTGAGACTGCACCTTTAAATACTTATGGCCTTATGGTTGCAAAAATATGGTATTTGATACTAATAATGTAAATTATTTACATCTAAAGCTTCCAAAATAATCTGCATTTCATGTTATGTTTTATCGTGCTTTAGAGTACAATGACATTAGCTCAATCATCGAGGTTTGATGGACCTGGAAGTAAAATAACAATTAAAAAAAAACAACCTCTTTCCCTCTTGTGGTAGGTTGTGTAAAGGTAAAAACCTTTGAAAATGGTATTTGATTGAACTCAAATAAGCTAGTCAAACAATAAACAATAATATTCACAAAATACAATAAAATAACACATGAATTAACAAATAAATGTGGTTTCATAATAGTATCATTTGGACATTAAGAACAGAATAAATATTCTGGCCGAGTTTCGAACATTTGCGGTTAAGTGAGCTTCACAATTGGCGCTAAACATCTACCGTATCGACCTCTTATGTTGATTGTTTGCACTGCAAATGTAGGGAGTGAGAGGGAAAGTAATCCCTTTTAAAAAGAGATAAGGCTAAACTTTTTCAACCTTGTCTGGATCAAATCTTTGGGTTTTCTTCGATATCCCACTAACAGCGAGCTCGGAGACAGCGGCCTGGCTAACAATAGCCCTCGAGTCGATTGAAGCAACAGGGCCATCATAGGCCATATCCTGCAGCCCCAACCGCCTTTGTTTCTGGCTGGCTATTCGGCGTAATCACCAGGTGCACAGAAATCTCATTATCTGAGGTCCTGATCTCAGCACACCGAACTGAATAGCAACTACGTTCGACCAGTGTATTAAAACTTTGACCCTGTCATTAATTGGGCATGACTTGTTTCAAGCCTGGATGGGAAGCAGGTCGGGTATTTTTCAGGCTTGTGGCTTTACCTCTGCCTGGCAGGCTGTGGGCAGTCAGGGCAGCCCACCTGGGAGTGGCGAGGTTGGCTCATGTTTGGGTTTCGAATCCATGCGACAGAAGTCTCCGGGAAACTGTCACAGGCATCGTTTGTGGTTATGAATGAAATGTGCATTAATAGAACTGAATGATTGGTAGGAGCTGATAAAATTCATTAAGACGAAGAAGGCAATAATAATACTTAGCAAATAAGGACGAGTCTTTGGAGAGGAAATACTAACTTTAATGTGCAATGAGCAGGGGTGCATGTGTGTGTCTGTGTGTAGAGCAAAGCTTTAGCAGCAGACAGCTTCCCCTTGAGATTAGAGTGCAATAAAGAAGGATCAACGCATACGCAAAGCTCCAGAATGTGCACCAGACATCCCCTTACTGGAAATCAATCCGGTGGGTCAGGACCCCTGCGTACTGCGTTTAAGTGGAAATGAAGGGGAGGGGTGGAGGGGTGCTGGTAGGAGAGCGAGTGGAGTGGCAGAGCCAGAGAGGGCTGATTGAAAGCTTTGCGCCTGCATGAGCTCGCTGGCTCTCAGGTCTAGGAGGAGGTCAGTGTGGGCCAAAGGGGCCAGAGGGTGCGAAGACTGCACCACGTGATGTTTCTTTCTTTGCCTCTCAAAGGTTGATGCTGGGACTCATCGAACGCTGCACTCGAAACGCCGATACCTCATACAAGCCGAGAACAACCCACTTATGACCTCGGCTACCAAAAAAAGCAAAAATCCAAAAGGAAGAAAAATACATAAAAGAAAACTTCTACTATTTTATAGTTGTTGTACTGAGGTCATGAGCCAAAGGTCACAGGTCGTACCGGCTCTGTGGATGACGGAGCTTCGTTAGCAGGAAAAGCTGAGCCCGGCACGCCAAGGCTTTCCCCTCGAACACACCAATTACCCCACTGTTTAAAACAACATCAGCGACATCTGTCATAAAGTTCGGGTGCTCCTCCAAAGAGTAGGTGCACTAATGTATCTTCCTTTAATGATGCAGTCGAATCACCCAGAGCAAACAGGTGACAGATTTACCTGCTGCATGAAACAGCGACTGAAATCATTATATAGTTTAACATCGTCCGTATGTCATTTTCCATCTTCATGGATGGAAAATGTCACTTTCCATGATGAATTGTAATAATCATGGAATGATATTGCCATTTTAGAAAGCAAACTAATAGTTTCAGTGCCACATATGTAGGTGTTAAGCATATACAGTCCACGTCTGTATGTTATGAGGAAAATCAATACGGTAATCTCTGACGAGTGTGCTGTTTGTATTAAAGCCATCAACGTTTGGCACATGTGCCACGCTGGGCCTTATTCATAAATCAAGCTGTTGCCTGTCATTTGGCTAAAGCCACTCAGAGCTCCAAGAAAAGAAATGATCTATGTCTTCATATGAATAGAGAACTGCGCGTCGTCAGATCAATACTTCCGTATTGAATTTGCGGACAAAAACCTGCCTGCGAGGCGCGACGCTTGACCTTCGAAAATGCGGCGCGGCGTTTTCAGTTCGTCTGCCTGCATGAAAGGACGTTTCTTTAGGGTACGGCCAAGGTCCAGGCTGGCCCAGATCAATGACAAAATGTGTCAACGGTGAATCACTTAATGGGAGTTTTCTATTTTATCCTGCTCTTAGTGCCTTTTGATGTGCAGATGAGCATATGCAGCAGGTAAAGAAAGTTCCCAGCATTTACCGTCCCTACGCCGGAATTGTCACCCACTCTTATGGTTCCTGCAGTTTCGATCTGTCCATCTTTTGATTTGTTGTCTGACATTTTTAGCCTCTTTTTTGTCACAGCTGCGGGCAATCATGCCCATGAGTCGCTTCGCCCTGCACACCTGTTGTGCATCAGGACTCTAATGAGCCCTCTTCTTAATCCCCGGAGGCACACCTGCTCCCTGCCAGATCGTTATTCGTTCCCGATGACTTTCCAGCGTATTCCTGTTTGCCTGCCTGCCTGCCTGCCTGCCTGCCCGCCCGCCCGCCCGGTTCCAACCTTGCCTGTTCCTGACCATTCTGCTTTGCCTGCTCCCCTGTAAACTCTGTATACCTTCTGCCCGATGTCGACCTTGCCTGTCCCCGACTATTCTGTTCTGCTCGCTCCCCGGAGAATCCTGTCTGTTGTCTGTTTCCGACAATAAAGCGGTGTTCAGCCAATCTCGTGTGTCGCATTTGGGTTCTCATCTGGTGCCTGACACTTTTTGTTGAATTTGGCGGGGGATTTAAATACAACCAATAAAGGACTGCCAAAAATAATAAAGCACACAAAGCTTTCATCAGTGATAACTTCACTGCGATGCTTTGCCGGAGTCCTGACCATTGCTGACGTTGCCATGGCAACCGATTACAACTGTGGAAAGAACACGAGACCATCTGATTTTTCTCATCAGACCCCCCCCCCACTGTGTGTGTGTGTGTGTGTGTGTGTGTGTGTGTGTTACATTAACTGAGAGTCATACCGGCTCGGACATCACCCGGGTCAACAAGGTCCGCGTCAGGGGTCAGGGAACCAGGGCTGCCTGATGTCAAATTGGCTACTGGAACAAGGCATTCATGGAGCAGGGCAGAGAACATGGTACTGATGGAGTGTTACTACGGGAGTAACCCCAGCGAGAGAGGGTACATGCAGAGGATGTGGGAGAGATGGGTACTTCGAAACCCCACATCCTCACTGGCATATATCAAGGAGATGCTCTGTCCCCCCTGCTGTTCTGCATAGGCCTAAACCCCCTCAGCCAGATCATCACCAAGAGTGGCTATGGGTACCAGTTCCGAAGTAGAACAACCGTCAGCCATCTCCTCTACATGGACGACATCAAGCTGTATGCCAAGAACGAGCGTGACATTGACTCCCTGATCCACCTCACTAGGATCTACAGCAAAGACATCGGGATGTCATTCGGGCTAGACAAATGTGGGCGGATGATATCTAGAAGGGGAAAGGTGATCGCAACTGACGGGGTTGAACTACCTGAAGGGAACATCACAGATGTGCAGGACAGTTACAAATACCTGGGGATCCCACAGGCAAATGGTAACCATGAGGAGGCAGCTAGGAGGTCAGCCAGAGCCAAATACCTGCAGAGGTTAAGACAGGTCCTGAAAGGTCAGCTGAATGGTAAGCACAAGATCCAGGCCATAAACACCTACGCCCTGCCAGTAATCAGATACCCTGGCCACTGGAAGAGATACAAGCCACTGACATCAAGACAAGGAAGCTCCTCACCATGCACGGAGGGTTTCACCCTAAGTCCAGTGTCCTGAGGCTGTACACAAAGCGAAAGGAATGGGGCCGAGGACTAGTAAGTGTCCGAACTACTGTCCAGGAGGAAACAACAAGCCTCCAAGAATACATCAAGAAGATGGCCCCCACTGACCCACTGCTGAGTGAATGCCTCAGGCAACAAAAGCCCACCAAGGAGGAGGAACCTGAGGGGCTATCATGGAAGGAAAAGCCTATGCATGGAATCTACCACCGACAAATTGAGGAAGTGGCTGATATCGAGAAAACATACCAGTGGCTGACAAAGGCCGGGCTGAAAGACAGCACAGAGGCACTAATCATGGCTGCATAAGAACAGGCCCTGAGCACCAGAGCAATAGAGGCCAGGGTCTACCATACCAGACAAGACCCCAGGTGCAGACTGTGTGGAGATGCCCCTGAGACAGTCCAGCACATCACAGCAGGGTGCAAGATGCTGGCAGGCAAGGCATACATGGAACGGCATAACCAGGTGGCTGGCATAGTGTACAGGAACATCTGCACTGAGTATGGGCTGGAGGTCCCAGGGACCAGGTGGGAGACACCCCCGAAAGTGGTGGAGAATGAGCAGGCCAAGATCCTGTGGGACTTCCAGATCCAGACTGACAAGATGGTGGTGGTCAACCAGCCTGACATAGTGGTGGTGGATAAATACCGGAAGACAGTGGTGGTGATAGATGTAGCAATCCCGAGTGATAGCAACATAAGGAAGAAGGAACACGAGAAGCTGGAGAAGTACCAAGGGCTGAAGGAGGAGATGGAGAGAATGTGGGGGATGAAGGCAACAGTGGTCCCAGTGGTGATGGGGACACTAGGGGCAGTAACACCCAACCTGAGTAGATGGCTCCAACAGATAACAGGAACCACACCAGATATCTCTGTCCAGAAGAGCGCAGTCCTAGGAACAGCTAAGATCCTGCGCAGAACCCTCAGACTCCCAGGCCTCTGGTAGAGGACCCGAGTCTGAAGGAAGGAGGCACCGCCCAGGAGGGCGAGGAATAGATTATTTTATTTATTTGTGTGTGTGTGTGTGTGTGTGTGTGTGTGTGTATACACACACACACACATATATGTAAGATGTATGTGACACCCAGCTAGGGCTCATGACACCCTGCCTCCATGTTGGGAGCTACAAATGAGCTAAGTTAAAATGGCTGTTGCAGCAGAGTTAAAGATCAGACATCCAGGTCTGGCAGGTATCAGCAGCATCCTCAGCTTCACTACTCTCACATTTACATTTCGCCAGTTTTTTACAGAGCGACGGAAACTTAAGCCCTTAATTCAATTCTCACTGCTTTGATTGCTGATTATTTAACATAATTTATACACTTCCTAAAATAATATATAGTCTAATTCATTCTGTACGATTTTTTTCTGCCACTGTGATGGTAATCCAAACTATCAGTATGAGTTTGGAAAAGTAACAGAAAATAATACACCTAAATGTAAATACTCAATTCATTTCAATTAAACTTGTTTTCTGTTATGATACAATTGTCTCTAGGTGCTTTTCAGATTCTTGAACAAGTGGCCGTGGCAGGAAAACACCCTGAGAAAGGGGAGGGCCCTCCTGCTAGTCAAGCGTGACATCGCAAAGAAGCTAGATCTTCAACAGTGGAGCGACAGTCTGTAAACTTGGTCCAAAATGAAGAAAATTATTACAGCAAGCATATGCTTGCTGTAATAATTTTAATAGCAACAGCGACGTCTCACATGTCAGATATTTATGGTGTCATTTAGCAATCACAATTAGGAGAGTGTGTGCGCAATTTAAACAAACACAGCGATGATAACCGGGGGCGTGAAAACATAAAACTGAGAGGATAAAAATAATCTTGTGGTGAATAAAGTTATTACAAGCACATAGATTTTGACAGAGTGCATATGAAAGCTGCAGCGATGTCTCAGCTCAGTCTCTCTTCAGACTCGCTCCCTGTTCCTCTTTTTCCAGAGACCTTTTCTCACTGTAAATACTTTTTCCAACCGGAAATGTGTCATGGGTGTAAAACTCGACAAAACAACTGACCCAACCCACATTTAGGACGTCAAACACCACCCATTGCACTTGACTTGTTCAGACTATATTACTCATATATATTACTATATTACTCATATGGATTATATCAATTATTGATATGACATTCTACGTCAGCACTAATGCTGTAGGTGCAAAGGCTCACAGCAATATACACAATAAGGACAGGAGGGTTTTTATTTTTTAAGTTTTTATTGGTTCTTAGAATAAAAAGGCTGGTTTAAAGTGTAGGAATGTGCAAGATCACTGAGGACAGAAACCTCACCATCGAAGTCTACAGAAAACCTACACATACCGACCAGTGCCTCCAGTTTGACTCTCACCATCCACTGGAACACAAGTTGGGAGTGATCAAAACCCTCCAACACCGGGCCAAAGAAATACCCACCACATCCCAAGGCAGGAAGAAGGAACAGGACCACATTAAGACAGCTCTCAAAACATGTGGCTACCCAGACTGGGCCTTCACCAAAACCTCAAGAAAACGAGACCTCAGCAAAGAAGAGGAGGAGAAAAACAAACGTTACAGCATTTCAATCCCCTGGGGTCTTGGGTCTCTGAGAAGTTTAGAAGGATCCTCCAGAAATATGACATACCGGTTCAGTTCAAACCAAGCAACACTCTCAGACAGAGGCTTGTACACCTGAAGGACAAGGCACCAAGACACAAACAATGTAATGTTGTTTATGCTGTACAGTGCCAGGAGGAATGCAAGGAACTGTACATTGGTGAAACCAAACAACCTCTCCACAGAAGAATGGCACAGCACAGATGTGCCACCTCTTCAGGTCAGGACTCAGCAGTCCACTTGCACTTAAAGGAGAGCGGGCACTCCTTCGAGGACAGCCAAGTACGGATACTGGCCAGAGAAGACCGCTGGTTTGAGAGGGGTGTCTAGGAAGCTATCCATGTCAAATTAGAAAAACCATCCTTAAACAG
Source organism: Takifugu rubripes (assembly GCF_901000725.2). Classification (NCBI taxonomy): domain Eukaryota; kingdom Metazoa; phylum Chordata; class Actinopteri; order Tetraodontiformes; family Tetraodontidae; genus Takifugu; species Takifugu rubripes. The sequence continues at coordinate 5,316,812 of NC_042306.1, forward strand.
AGGTGGTGGGCTGAGGCACTTCCTATCACCCACGTACAATGCAGTCCTCCTCTCCTTCCCACAACAAACCAAACGTTCACACCATTCCACACCAAACCAAACGTTCACAAAACCAAGCGAGCCAGCAGACAAAGGGGAGACACCTCAACCAAAACTAGGTGAACGACCCTACCAACGACCATGCCAGCGACTCTCAGGTGACCAATCAGATCATTAACAGGCCAACGATCCACAGGGGCTATACTTTCAAGCTTGGTCGCCAGGGAGTTCAGAACTGAAGAAGCCTTCTGGATAGAAGGCGAAACGTCTTCAAAGAGAAGAAACACAGTCCAGTTGACAGAGAAAACTAACTCAATGCACATTATGTGCATTGAGATCCTTGAAATTCACCTAGAACTCTCATTTACATGTACAGTCAGATCCAAAAGAAGGCAGAGGATCTCCTAGCTTTCCCAACCATTTATATAAAAAAATGCCTTTGGATAGAACACCTTTCCTATTATGCTGTATATTGTCATTATGGTCTTTTTGCCTAATACTGTTATTGTGTCTTGCAACAGCATTACCATTTACATCAGGATCAGGCCTGGTAGCAAAATGCAATTTCAGAAAACACATTTCTTTTAGTCTTTTAATACCTTCAGTTTAAATATCTACTCAATGAAATAACAGTAATATGTTAACATTTTCATTAGCCTTTTACAGCAGTACTTTAGGGGGTTCAACACCACATTAATTAAAAACTGTGTGACAATCGCAGGTGAGCTGTTTTTGGTGAGTGCAGCAAAATCCAGCCCAATATTATGTCATATAACTACAGTCTATTCAAAGAGAAACATCATTTAAAAGGCTGATGCATGTCAGATCCTTAAATTTGTCCATGCTACCCATAATCGCCTAACACTACATACGTACATGTTCAGTTCATTTTGCAGACTAAATTAAATCAGCTACAGTGAAGTGATCAGAGACTGAAGCGATGTCTCTGTTCCATCCGAAACTTGAACACAGCTTTAATTGTATGAACGATGACAATGCTTAAGCGTTGTTTTCATGCGTGGCTTTCAATTACCCAACACAGCGATCTTTAATAAAAGATGAATAAATTAATATTGGAGAAGCCAAAAATCACGGGACTGTTCACAGCATGGAGAAAGCTTCATACTCTATTGCCTGTTCTGTGAAGGTCTCTGTTTCCTTTAGAAAGAAAATATTTAGAGTAAATGGAGAAATTACTGCAAAAATAAATCTATGGATACTTTATGGATACTGCTGCTGTGAACAGTACCTGATGCATCCGAAATGGATTCTGACCAGGTTGTCTTCCGCATCCTGAATTTTGTGGAGGGTTTAAACGATAATAATAATCTTCAAACAACCACTTCTCTACACATCTAATTCCTTGACCTCTGACCTGGAGTCTATTTTGTTCTCTATGCCTCTCTAGCTCCCCTGCAACATGTTTTCGTATGGCCTTGATGGTTTAATGAAAATGTACTATACATTAATTTCTGTATGAAAACATTCAGAAAAACATTAGTTTGTCTACAGTCAATGCAGTAAAGTGAGTGATTTGAAATAATGACATTTCCATTAAAGAAAGAAACACAGGACCGCTTAATATGTATCCTAACTTGTTCATATAATACTGTATAATGTATATTACACTAGGTTACATTCTATAGGAAAACACTTTATCCTTATGAGTTATAAAGAGTATACAATGTAAAAATTCTCAGGAAAAAAGTATACCTCTTTTTACATTTTGTATTTTTTTTAGTCCCTTGGCTGTAAACAAGGTATTCTTAGGTATTATTTATTAGGGTCCTCAATTGGTCTCACTCTGGTACACACATTTTCCTATTACCATTAAGTCATGAACCTTTTGGGATTTCTGTCCCTTAAGCTCAATAACAAAAAATCCTCGGGTCAAATTTCGCTTTAACATCTTACCTCGTTTATAATAATAAAGGAATAGTAGGCAAATGATAAATGTTTGCAGATGCAATGAAGAAGAATACACAAGTACACAAACATGAACCATGGGTAACAATAAGGTACAAGCAATCATATAAACTCATATCACCATAAGATATTAGCTGAGAATACAGTGTAAATCTTTCAACATAGAATACAAATTAATACAGTGTGTGACCAATTTAAAAGAAATGACCATCCTTCCTGCCTTATCAGTCTCAGAGTGAGAATGAGCAGGCTGAGATGTCACTGCTGCTCAAAGAATCCTAATTTTTAAACTTGTGATAACTTTATTCACCACAAGAGTAGGTTTGTGTTTTTACACCTTCAGTGTTCTGTGCTCGCTCCAATTGTGACTACCCTCTTGTAACATTGACAGCTAAGGGACTCTCGCAATGGAGGAATATTTCAGCGCTTCGTGGTCTAAGACGATAACACACTCCTTCACAAAATGGAATATGACTTCATCAGATCAGCATTTATTTCTTAAGGACACAGATGTCCTGTCACTGAGTGAAACTTAAAGAAGAACTTTTGACATTTCTGCCTTCATGGCTGCCTGCTTCCTGGAAAACAACAACCACAAAAAGTCAACTTGTGGGCCTAATTAGAGCCACAACGTGTGAATAATGGCTCCCCTGTGCAACATCACCATGAGACAATCTGGCAGCACCGGCCCCATATTTGTATTAATTTTTTCCCCCATTATCTTTCATTAATAGATTGATAAATCTACTTCTTTTCATAATGATCCTCCAAAAAATGAAGAGACAGCCTTTCAGGTAAATCATTAACTTAAGTGAACAAAAGGTGATGCAGCATAGCCAATTAAAAGTAGGAAGCATCAAGATGTGGTTGGATGAAAAGTAAACAACAAAAAAACCTCTCCGTTTGAGCAAGACAAACTTTTTACCAGCAAAAGTGAATATTTATTCATTATTAAAAGTTTTGGAGTTTGAAGCCTGTAAAGACTGAAAAGAGCATAAACATCTGAAACAGGAGGCAGGACAGAGGACAAATTCATGAGAAAAATAAAGTTTTCTACATACAAACTGTGCATGTGTGTGTGTGCTTATTTGTTCAAAACACTTGCCAAGCTGGAGAGCACACTAACACTGTTGTTATTGTGTGTGTGTGTGTGTGTGTGTGTGTGTGTGTGTGTGTGAGAGTTTATTTGTGTAGTCTTTTGCTTCCCTGCTGACAGTGTGTGGGCGATGGATGGCAGTTATGTGTACAGACTGTTATCACACACACACACACACACACACACACACACACACACACACGCATGCATGCAAGCACATACACACAAGATGATAGTGCTCTCTAATGGAGCAAGCTAATGCTGTGTCACATGCTGTATTCAATGATCATCTGGACATGTCCTCCACCGAGCATGCCGCTCTTGTTTTTCTGATGACAAAAGTCTTGTTTTAAAGTCAACAGACCGGAACCTTTGAGATGCAGCAAAAAGCTCCCTCAGCCATCTCTGACGGAGGCAGTCGCAGCAGCATTGACAGACTGAGGCTCTGGTGTAACATTGGGAACTGTCTTTCCACAAATGTACTTTAACATTCATGCAATTGCATCTATGTGTCCTAATCCAGTCAACACACTTTCCAGTTGGATCACATGTTAGAGATCCCCAGTGATGATGGTGGCATCTGCTGTAACTTTCACACTGAATTATATTCTCAGAATCAAAAAGTCTGCATGTGCAAATAACATAAATAAATCTGGTCTGTAATACAAGCCAAAAGTAACATTTTTTCTCATAAATAAACATATAAATATGAATATGACTGAATAAACAAAAACTGGAGAATCATTTAGGATGTACCAGCAACATTTGACAATGATTTAGCAATAATCTTTTCTCTCTCCTGATTCCAAAGACAAGCACACATTTCGGTTTGTCACCTGAAGCTTTATCATCACTATCACTTGTGCGTGTAAGCATGAGTGTGATAGAAACCTGTGGTATGCTTGAGTATTACCTTTTGGATTCCTGGCATTGAGTATTGGAATGACGACTGTGTGCACGTGCTTCACACACTTCAGTAACTGTGAGGGCTGTTTGCGATGAATTGTGAGGTCCTCTTATTCTATAGGTCTACTTAGACCTTGTATGTGTCCATTGTCTATATTCTAACGTGATGGAGGTTCATCTGGTCCATATAATTGCTGAGATATTTCTGATTGTTGTTCTAAAATCTGAGCTGATTTTTAAGGCTTACATACTAATAATGCATTTTGGTCAGAGTAGTTAGATGGTTAAAGACGTGCACGGTCTCTGCATGCAAGCGTCTCTGTGCATCTATACGACCTTGTTTTTGTGCTGCTGCCGCGTGTGTGCGCACGCATGCTGCTGTGCCTATAGGAATGCGTCGAAGTGTCCTTTGATAGAGCGACTGGAAATGGAAGCCGACCTTAAAATGTGATGGATGAGTGTGGTGAATGCGGAATACCAAGTCAGGGACCAGCCCCTGCTCCTTTATAGCATAAGGTCACTGAGCAGTTCCAAGACTGAGACCAGGGTGGGGGGGGGACAGAACTCATCACAAGGTGGCGTAAACCCCTGATCCTTAGTCACAACATTGTCTTGGATTTCCCATGTATTTGCTTGGCCAGACATGTCACACTGGATTAGCTGAACTCACCCTCCAGTAATTGGTTTCTAAGGATAGGTTTTGGGCTGACATTAGAAAAAGGGTGGCTTCCGTCTCTCCTTAATTGAGTTGGTGGTTGGAGTCAGAGTACAAGGCTGAGATGTTCCTCTGCACTGATCAGCAGTATTAAATGTATCTCCACTTTCAAAGTTTCTGCTAAACTCGGTGAGGTCACTGAGGAACCTGTTGAGCCTGCCGCACAGTCCCGCAAGAATTCATATGTATGATGATGAGGGGAAGATTAAAAGATGCTACGTGGAATAAAGCCGCTGATCTCGCCGGCAGTTTAATTTGGTGCCAATGTGTCACAGTGAATATTTCGGTGCCTTGGATTTCTGAATTAATAAACGGGTCTCACTAGAATTCAAGATGAAGAGCAGGATCACTGATGAAATACTAATTTGAGACTAAAAATTTTGGACTCTTCTAAATTCAATGCAGTCAAAGTCAGTTTTCAGCATTTGTTACAAAAAAAAGAGAATAAAATGCCTACAATACCTAATAGTCATATATAATAACACATAATGAAAATATCATTATGACAAACCCACAATGACCATTGTTCTTTTGTGTTCTTATTGATTTAATATTGAAATTAAATAGAAAATGAAGCCTTCTTTTTCTTGGATGCTTAGAAACCACTCATGGCACCTCTTATGATTTTAAATGTGATTGTTAAAGACCCAGTGAGCCTCTTTTTATAATTTTTTATTGCATTATTTTTCGATTGATTTAAATTTCTGATTTACAAGTGGCTTCTGGGGTAAGATTTTAATTTTTCTCTTTATATTACTCAACATGCCTATGGTGAACCTAGAGCATGTTGACCAAAAAGATCAAAACACCAAAAACGAGATGCATATTTCTGTGGGCATGGGCAAGTTTTTTTCATTGTAAAAATGAGTATTAAATGTTGCTAAAGCAATTTTTTGTTATCTTTACAAACTACATTTTCCCAGAGGTCAAAACTGAGCTACATGTCGTTCCAACATGGGTTATCAGACCAAATCAATCTTTATTTATATAGCGTTTTTTACAATTAAAATTGTTTCAAGGCGCTTTCCAGAATCCCAGGGCCTAACCCCAGACAAGCAACAGTGGCAAGAAAAAAACTCCCCTTTAACAGGAAGAAACCTTGAGCAGGACCAGGCTCATGTAGGGGGACCCTCCTGCTGATGGCCGGCTGGGTAAAGAGAGAGGAGAGGGAGAGGGAGAGGGAGAGGGAGAGGGAGAGGGAGAGGAGAGGAGAGGAGAGGAGAGGAGAGGAGAGGAGAGGAGAGGAGAGGAGAGGAGAGGAGAGGAGAGGAGAGGAGAGGAGAGGAGAGGAGAGGAGAGGAGAGGACGGGCACAGAGCACAGAAACACATACAAAATACACTATTTATACAGCCGGCCAGCGGGGCCGGAGGTCATCATGCAGACCATTCACATGTTCTGGATTGAGAAAAGATGAGGTAGGAGAATGCCGACAGCTTATTACCTTTTAATTCCACCAACATCATCCTCAACTTCAGAGAAATGGCAGAGCCATTGGCAGCCACAAACACATCCCCAAGCGCTGACCACATTCATCATGACGCCTTCTCATTTCCTGCCAGTGATGGAAAGTGGTCAGATTGAATCCCCTTCCACAGTCGTTGGAAAGCATTCTGCGGCCTTAGAGGTGCAGCAGTGATGTCACTTAATAACCAGCCAGAAGAGAAGAGGAATAGATGAAGGGATGATGAGTCGAGCGGCCCTCATTGAATCTGAGGATGGCTGATAAGGTAAAGGGCTTTTCAGAAAATACAACTTCTCATTTTGTTCTGGGCCAGCTGAGGTGGGGGAAATGTAATTGCAGCAGGAACAGTGAGCCAAGGGAAGATGATGACTCGGGGCACGTTGAAATACCTGTGATAATAAAGAAAATTAAATTTTGCAAGCCCACTAGTGTGATACTGGTGCCCTTTTCCAGGAATGGATGCATTCTGGCAATTTAAATTTTATTTACCTCTCTTTTTAAAAGCAAAAATCAAAATCAAAAGTAACATGTTTTTCTTTAAGGACATGACTAAAGGCCGTTGGTCCATGAACATATGAATTTGTACAACAATTTTGATTGTAACAGATGCTATATAAATAAATAAAGATGGATGGATGGATGGACGGATGGACTGACTGACTGACTGACTGACTGACTGACTGACTGACTGACTGACTGACTGACTGACTGACTGACCTGTTGGGGATGGCAGTACTTCTGTCTGCAGGGGAATGGCTTGGAGTTTGGAGGGATTCAGATTCAAGTCCTGGTTACAGACCAAAAACTGGAGAGTGGGCTGATAGCAGGATATTTTCTAAACAAGGTTCCAAGTCCCCAAATGCTCAGACTTCCTGTGCAGAGCAGGATACTCACCTTGAAAACTCTTCTTTTATGATTTGATGCACATTATATCTTCCTATATACTGTATATGCATGAATTTTGGATTTTGTGTCTAGTGATCAACATAACAACATTCTGTGTTATTCTGTGGGATTGGTAACATCTACTTATTTTTGTTGTTTTTCTTGACTGCATTTTTTCATTTGGGTTCACGGGGAAGGTTCTGGAGCCTATCCCAGCTGCATATGGGTGAAGGCAAGGTCCACCCCTGAATGAATCTCCAGCTCATCACAGAGCCCTATGTGGACATTTGGGGGTTTTGGTCCCTTCTCAATGGTTTCTTGTCTTTGCTCTGAGGATGTGCCCTGGCACCTCCCTCTGCTACCATAACACCCTCAATGCTTTGCCCGCAACGGGCTTGAACCAAGAACCGTCCACTTCTCAGCCCAGTCAGTCACCTACAGACAGAGCTACCACTGCCTACTCCTTCTTCTTCTAAATAAATAAATAAATATATATATATGTGTGTGTGTGTGTCTATATATATATATATATATATATATATATATATATATATATATACAGTATATATATATATATATCTATATATATATATATATAGATATATATATATATATAGATATATATATATATATACTGTATATATATATATCTCGCACTACTCGTTTTCTGAGTGGTGAGATGACATTGTTATTAAAACCTCAGTGGATGGAGGATCAACCCATTTACCAGAGTTATTTTAGGCTCCGTGGCTGTGGTTTGATGGCGAGGCTTGAATTACAGTGATAGCCACGGCCATAACTTTGACAGCCCTAGTTTGTTTTGAAAGGGTAATATTGTTACCATTCTGATGTCTTCAATGATGATGATGATGATGATGATTTGTGTGTATGTGTGTGTGTGCCATCATAGGTTGGGAATATGAGTCAACATCTTATAAACACTGTAGCTCTTTTTAAATGCCAGGCCTTCCACCTTTAAGAGGATTCTATTCGATCAGAGACACCATCCATGAAGAAAGACCTTTGCTGTATTTCACCGTCTACATTATAAACCACACTCCTTGTCCACGTCAAATAATGTTAGGAATAGAACCCATGCCAACAAAAGCATGCCCATTGATCAAAAATGTTTTGAAGCTCCTGGTATCACTTCCTGTTGATGTGGCCCCTTACAAAATAATTAAACATCCCAGATTTGGATGTTTCCAACACAACAGGTGAAAGTCTGTATTGCTTAAATGGTGTAAGGAATTGAGAACAAAACATTGAAAGACCAATTCACATGCCTGCATGCACGCCTTAAACAACATGTTCCTGATGAGTGAAAGGATGGACTGTAAAGTCACAGAGCTGCTTGATTGGGAATTGGGGTGGGCCTGGAATGACTGACACACTCGAGCCACATGAGTCACATTGACCACAATGAGTCACATAAGTCACATTGAACATTGCACAAGAAGGAACCCAGAGGCCATTGCACCACCATGCTGTATGGTATGACCACTGCCGCTGGTGTACTGGCAGGTCTCCTGGAATCCCCTCTATATTTTCGGCCCTGCGTTGGAAGACACAACAGACCATCTGGCAACAGCGCGTTTGGGTTTGTCATTTTGAACAAGTTGTACTACCTGAGCAACTTCTGTGGGATGCAGGCACAGCCTCATGCTACCATTAATGGTGCTGGGAAAATGTAAAATCAGTAAAGAATCAGCCAGAAACAACAGGACAGGGAGATGGCCTGCAGCCACCACCAGCAGGATCTTTCCCTAATAGGGTTTCTTGTTGATTTCCTGTCCTACCACCTGTTCTCTGTTCCATTTTCCTTCTAACCAGACAGATTGTTTTCATGGAGGTTTGACTGACTTGGAGTTACACTGTAATTTTAAAGCTGTGTAGTTCCATCCTCTTAAGGTATGGACACTAAACAATCACCGCATTTTATTTATGTTTAGCAAAAAGGTGTTCAAGTCGTTTCTATAGTAACATGAGACCCCCTATGTTTTCACTGTGTAAATGCATTTCTGCCTCTTTTGATAAAAAAGGGGGAAAAAAACCAATAAAACTGCTTAAATCACATAAATATCCTGCAGCAGCCCTAGTTTGTCTACGAGGGCCAAACCTCTCTGCACACTCTTTGGTGAGCAAAATAAAATCACGATATCAATAAATACAAAAACACATTTGGTTATGAAAATAAGTATTTTTCCTCTCTTTTCGTATATTAATTTTGTGGGCTTCTGAGTTCCCCAGGAACTCCTGCTGAAAGAGGGCTTTTTACGAGGGCAGAGATATTAATGCTGAAGATACCCAGTAGAAAATAAATCAAGGTGAGTTAAAGGAAACAGCTGAACTTTATATATGAATAGAACACATTGGAATTACCCAACATGGACGTCCAATTAAAACCAGTTTATTTGTGCAGTTTCATCATGTCTGTTTTGTTCCCTTTGGTTCTTGAGCCAGGCACAGTGTGTGGCAGAAGGCATCAGGGGAACACACGAGCCAGCTTTTATACAAAGCAGCTTCAGAATCAACCAGCCTGGGGCTATTAGCAATGGTGAATGCTAAACACTGTCGATTTTGGGTATTTACTGGTGTTGAAACACTCCGTATTCAGATCTCCCTGCATGATGATCTGAAGTCATGGTCAGGGTCTACACACCTTTATGACAGCAGAAAGTTATGTGGCATTTTCATGGCGACAGCAGGATTCTGAGTGCACTGATACCAATTTACTAATTTAGCTTTATTTATGGCCCCCAAATATGGGGAAAAGTATTGTATTTCAGATATAATCTGACATAACCTTGGATTTAAGGTTATAAGGACATTAATGAAAAGTTAAGTGCTAACATCTCATGTCAAGTGGACACATCTCATCATAAGTTTATCTCATATTCTCTCATACCCAGGTAGTCATTCTGGACTGACTCAAGACCACCCCTGATGCTGTCAGAATGAAATATGGCTGCCTTTTACTTCAGTTATTAAAGCCTCTTTTGGTAATGTTTACACTCTTGCGGCTGCATCTCATAACGAGGCTCTATCCTCTGTGTCTTCAATAACGTCTGTCTGTTAAAAATGAAGGAGGTCCTGGTTTGCTCAGCTGACAGTTGCTGCCCTATAAATCTCTCAAACAAACGCCTACAGGTGTGTTTGGCAAACATGGGGGTGCAAAATAAATTTATGAGATGGCTCTGCACACGAATGTAGGTCGGCGTCATTTCTCAGGATAGAATCTTTGCACTTTTAGAAGAAATAAGAAGATATGTAAAAAGTAAAAGTTGCACCTTTTAAAGATTTGACCCCACGCTGTAGTGCCCTTTCACAGGAAGATAATTTTCCCTTTGACATTCTGAAAAGCATCTACAAGGTGGTGTGGCCATGGTGGAACGAAGATTGTGTTCTGTGTCTGTTATGAATCGTTTTTCTAAAATAATTAAAATTTATATTTGATCCTTTTAATAAAGTAGATACAAGGTTTCAGGATTTAAAATCCAATCTTTTTGGTTATTCTAGCCATTAAAGAGCATTCTAACAGTAAGTCTCAATCATCTTCCCTTCACCGGGCTACATTATCTGAGACTCGGTGCTGCTGAGGAAACACACCAAGCGAAGATCTGACAGGCATTTCCCAGAACTAGTGTGTGTGTGACTGTGTATGTGTGTGTTTGGTGCATGGGCAGCTGAAGTTGGAATGAGTGAGCGTGTGCACACATCAGCGTAGCCCACTGTGTTAAACTAAGTGGGATCGGTTTCAGTGTTGACGGTAAAGCCGGGTTTCATGTAGCGGCCTCAAACTGCTGCCAGTCGGTCCATGAAACAGGCGGAAAACAGTGGACGTGGTGTGATGATAAACATGAATAACATGTGGAGAAGGGGTGGGAGCATGGACGGTACAAGGCCAGAGCCCACTGTTTGAGGTTGAGCAAAACCTAGGAGTGATGGAGACACTTTGGGTTTTAATCAAGCTCTGCGCAACATCGCATCAGTGGGAGATTTATCGCTGCGTTGCTTCGTGTTACCCGTAGGAAAGATATGGACTCTGATGACCAAGCGGCCAATACAGAGCAGGCATGTAACAAACTCTTAATCCTGATTTATTACTAATTAGAAAAAAATTGCAATTAGTCAGACCATTGAGCACCATAAGCAAGACATAAAACAAATGAGGAGGGTGTGCAGGATCCACAGCATAACTTAATGTGTGCATTGTTATTAAATCCAGGTTCTCAGCCAAATGAAAGCAGTTAGAGAGCTTTCAACACCGACTGTAGCGTAAATGGAGACTTTATCTCCCTATCTCTCCTCATTAGCCAAATCTCGGGGCTACCACTCCAGAAATTATTGTTTTGTTTTTGAAGATTGCAATTTGCTAAACGCTTGGTGACAACCATTAAAGTGCCATTTCCTCTGCCGAAGCATTCTTTTTTCCTTTTTTGTTTTTTAAGGGTTTAGCTGTTTTAATGTTAATGCGAGAACGTGAAAGCCTCAGCATTAGAACGGTGGTGGGTGGAGAAATAATCCCCACGTTGCTTGTTGACAGTTTTCTTCTTGACCTCAGCACTTAAAGCTGATATTGAAAACATTTATTTTGCTTCAGAGTAGATTCGAGCATTTGACATGACACTATTACATGTAACAAGTGATCTTTCTGCTTCTACTCCTCCATTTATACCACACACAGAACCCAACCAAATCTGCTTTATAACAGTTAGGATGAAAACCAGGGACACATATAAGTCTGACTTCCCACAGCTTGGATTTTACAGTAAGTTGCTTTATTACTGCCAATTTTGTGGTTCTGCATGTTGCCACTAGAGCTCACTCTCAAGCAGAACATTACATCTGAGGAGAGGAAGCGTAATAAACCTCAACCCCTTCAGCCTAAAGGAATGTTCGGAAATTACAAATATATCTGCTTAATCTGGGTCTATTGAAAGCACTCCTGAAGGTTCAGGTACCTATTAGTCTTAGGGATTACCTTTTATGTAAAAAGAGCCAGTTCTCACCTTAAGAACATTTCAAACCTCCATTAAGTTGTATTGTGCCACCTTCCCAAGATTCAATTGAGTCACACCCAAGCAGCCTCCTAAATCCTGTCATTTTCATTCAACCCCTAGAAACATTATGATATGCAAGTACTTCAGTAGTACACTATGTGTACTGGTCTATTTGAGTTTGGAGAAAGAATTTCCAAGGGAACAATGCTGTCATCTGCAACAATCCCTTATTACAAGGTGTTGGCAGACTCAAGCAACCAACGGCAGGTAAATTGTCAGGACAGTGGCTACAGAAAAAGAGCGGAAAGTGGTTTGCAGTGAGTTAGAAAACACCCAAGGGAGAGTGTGGGTAGTGCAGGAGAGAAAGAGGGTGAGATATAGTGTTAGAGAAGAGCAATAATGAAGAATGAGAGCAAGTAGGAGGGAGCTGTCAAAAGAGAAAGAAAGTGATCAAGTAGGTGTTTTGCTACGAGGGAGGTGAAGGAACGGAGGGACGAAGCTGTGAGAAGTAGACACAGAGCGACTGTTTTAATAACTTCAGCTCACCGCGGGTCACTTGTGACGAGATACCTCCAAACACGCCGGTGCTTTAATGAAATCACGTAGACCCGTGTTACCGGTCAAAAAAAAGGAAAAAAGGAAAATCGATGAAGTTTATTAGTTTTCATCAGACTGAGTTAATGACACCCGCTGACATTACACCATCCCCTGAGAGCATTCGTGGGTTCCAACCTTTCCGTCTCTACACCTGAGTGTTTTTCATGTCATCATTCGCACTGGCGACCGCGGCTGTCACGATTCCCCACCGGGCCATGCTTCGTGTTACACACGCGACTTTAATAGCGTGGATCTTTCCCCCTGTGAGCTGCTTGCGTATGTAGCGACATGGCAACCAAAGGTGGTTTGAGAGTTTAGGGGCCGTCTGTCACTATCCTCCATACTGACTCTCATGTGATCTGGTGGATTTATGTTGAGTCCGATGTATATTATATTATTCTCTGCGGAAATTTGTGTTTATGTTGCTCTTACACTGTGCTTTGGAAGGGTTGATTTCACTGGTGTGGGCAGACAAGTTCCTTTTTCTTCCCCTCCTGTCTTGGCCTTGAGGGAAGCAGAACATGCACAGTTTTAGGTTAAAGCTTCAAATGACATGTAAAAAAAAAAAAAGCAATACCTACCGGAGGGATTTAATGAATGAAAAAAATAGATATGCAGCTGATAAATTGCTCATGTGTCATTTTGATTTCATGCTTCAATTTTGTGGACATCTGCTCAGCAGTATAATAAAATTGATCATTTCAATTCCAAAACAAAATTTACTGCTGTCACGAAAAGCTGGGTTTACCTTTGGGTTGGTATGGTTTATATATGGTTTACGGTTGAAGCTAAGGCCCGGCGGTGCAACAGTTAGAACAGATGCTTCTGGGTTCTAGGTTCAATTCCGGCTCAGGTTCTTTCATTGTGGATGAATGAATCAAGTGGGAGAAGACTTTGATCTCTTCATTTTTTTCAGGGTAACCCTGAAACTGCAGAGCCAAGAGGAAGAACGAGTTCTGTTGTTTATAAAAAATGATGAGGGAAACACAGATGGAGCCACAAAAGATGTGTCTGATCATCTGAAAGTGAGGGAAAATCTAATTATTGTGTTTATCCAAGAAAAACTGGCCTTTTCTATAGTGTCTGTAACCAGTTTTGCTGGGCTGAAATTGAAGTCTTTGAAGTTTTGAAAGTTGATCTAATGCGCCCATATAACGGGATTGAAAATTGATCACTCGGTCTGGAACAGGACAATACAAGAGGTCTATGAAAAGCCTTGACCCAGAAGTGGAACAGCATGTAACAAGGTAAACAGAGTAAACAGATGAAGATGGCTGAATATGGTGGAAAATTAGTTCATTAGTTGAAGAGATGTAAAGACACACTTCATTCTGTCTCAATCGGTAACTTGCTAGCCCACTATTACCTGTTGGTGCAGTCTATGATGTTGAAAGTCAAATGGTCTAATGCGAACAAACTCAAAGAACAGAAATGGCCACCTATTATAATGGAGGCGACACAATTTCAACAATAGTTCCGATACACTCCTGTGCATGTACACTGGGAAAGCAACACCAGTCCAATTTAAACAGTTTAGTGGAATTACAAGTGTAGCAAACCCAAAGCAACATCAGTGCAAATGAACAACCCTGATGGTTTCCTCTCCTACTCTATTTATGTGTACCACATATAAGCCTCCCTGCCTCTGAGGCCCATCCATCCATCCATTCTCTACCGCTTATCTGGGGTCGGGTCGCGGGGGCAGCAGCCTAAGGAGAGAAGCCCAGACTTCCCTCTCCCCAGCTACTTCTTCTAGCTCATCCGGAGAGATCCCCAGGCGTTCCCAGACCAGTCGAGAGACATAGTCTCTCCAACGTGTCCTGGGTCTTCCCGGGGGTCTCCTACCGGAGGGACATGCCCTGAACACCTCACCTGGGAGGCGTCCAGGGGGCATCCTAACTAGATGTCCAAGCCACCTCATCTGGCTCCTCTCAACGCGGAGGAGCAGCGACTCCACTCCGAGCTCCTCCCGGATGGCAGAGCTTCTCACCCTATCTCTAAGGGAGATCCCAGCCACCCTACGGAGGAAGCTCATTTCAGCCGCTTGTACCCGTGATCTTGTTCTTTCGGTCATTACCCAAAGCTCATGACCATAGGTGAGGGTAGGAATGAAGATCGACCGGTAAATCGAGAGCTTTGCCTTTCGTCTCAGCTCTCTCTTCACCACTACGGACCGGTGCAGAGTCCATATTACTGCGGACGCCGCACCGATCCGCCTGTCGATCTCCCACTCCATTCTTCCCTCACTCGTTAACAAGACCCCGAGGTACTTGAACTCCTCCACTTGGGGCAAGATCTCCTCCTTGACCCGGAGAAGGCACGCCACCTTTTTCCGGTTGAGAACCATGGTCTCGGATTTGGAGGTGCTGATTTTCATCCCAGCCGCTTCACATGCGGCGGCGAACCGATCCAGTGATAATTGGAGGTCACGGGCCGATGACGCCAACAGGACCACATCATCTGCAAAAAGCAGAGACCCGATCCTGAGGTCACCAAACCGGATCCCTCAACACTATGACTGCACCTAGAAATTCTGTCCATAAAAATTATGAACAGAATCGGTGACAAAGGGCAGCCCTGGTGGAGATCAACCCTCACCGGAAACGAGTTCGACTGACTGCCAGCAATTCGGACCAAACTCTGGCACCAATCGTACAGGGAGCATACAGGACGGCCCGTATCAGTGGGCCCGACACCCCATACTCTCGGAGAACCCCCCACAGGACCCCCCGAGGGACATGGTCGAATGCCTTCTCCAAGTCCACAAAACACATGTGGACTGGTTGGGCAAACTCCCATGCACCCTCGAAGACCCTACTGAGGGTGTAGAGCTGGTCCACTGTTCCACGCCCAGGACGAAAACCACATTGCTCCTCCTGAATCCGAGGTTCGACTATCCGGCGGACCCTCCTCTCCAGTACCCCTGAATAGACCTTACCAGGGAGGCTGAGGAGTGTGATCCCCCTATAGTTGGAACACACCCTCCGGTCCCCCTTCTTAAAAAGACGGACGACCACCCCGGTCTGCCAATTCAGCGGCACTGCCCCCGATGTCCACGCGATGTTGCAGAGTCGAGTCAACCACGACAGCCCTACAACATCCAGAGCCTTAAGGAACTCTGGGCGGATCTCATCCACCCCCGGGGCCTTGCCACTGAGGAGTTTTTTGACTACCTCGGCAACTTCAGCCCCGGAGATATGAGAGCCCATCTCCAGGTCCCCAGGCCCTACTTCCTCACTGGAAGCCGTGCTGGTGGGATTGAGGAGGTCCTCGAAGTATTCCTTCCACCGATCCACAACATCCTGAGTTGAGGTCAGCAGCACACCATCACCACTATACACAGTGTTGACAGTGCACTGCTTCCCCTTCCTCAGACGCCGGATGGTGGTCCAGAACCTTTTCGAGGCCGTCCGAAAGTCGTTCTCCATGGCCTCACCGAACTCTTCCCATGTTCGGGTCTTTGCCTCGGCAACAGCCGTAGCTGCACTCCGCTTGGCCTGCCGGTACCTATCTGCTGCCTCAGGAGTCCCACGAGCCAATAAGGCCCGATACGACTCCTTCTTCAGCCTGACGGCATCCCTCACCGCTGGTGTCCATCAGCGGGTTCGAGCATTGCCGCCACGACAGGCACCAACCACCTTGCGGCCACAGCACCGGTCAGCCGCCTCAACAATGGAAGCACGGAACATGGTCCACTCGGACTCAATGTCCCCCGCCTCCCCCGGGACATGGTCAAAGCTCTCCCGGAGGCGTGAGTTGAAGCTCCTTCTGACAGGGGACTCTGCCAGGCGTTCCCAGCAGACCCTCACAACACGTTTGGGCCTGCCAGGTCTGTCCGGCATCCTTCCCCACCATCGGATCAGTTGACAGCTCCGCCCCTCTCTTCACCTGAGTCTCCAGAACATGTGGCCACAAATCAGATGACACAACCACAAAGTCGATCATCGATCTGCGGCCTAAGGCGTCCTGGTGCCAAGTGCACATGTGGAAGCCTTTATGCCTGAACAAGGTGTTCGTTATGGACAATCTGAGATGAGCACAGAAGTCCAGTAACAAAACACCACTTGGGTTCAGATCAGGGGGGCCGTTCTTCCCAATCACACCTCTCCAGGTCACACTGTCATTGCCAACGTGAGCATTGAAGTCACCCAGGAGGACGAGGGAGCAACCAGAAGGAGCACTCTCCAGCACTCCCTCTAAGGACTCCAAAAAGGGTGGATACGCTGAACTGCTGTTTGGGTCATAGGCACAAACAACAGTCAGGATCCGTCCCCCCACACGAAGGCGAAGGGAGGCTACCCTCTCATCCACCGGGGTAAACTCCAATATACAGGCACTGAGCTGGGGAGCAACGAGAATTGCCACCCCTACCCGTCGCCTCTCACCATCGGCAACTCCAGAGTGGTAGAGAGTCCAACCCCTCTCGAGAAGACTGGTTCCAGAGCCCTTGCTGTGCGTCGAGGTGAGGCCAACTATATCTAGTTGGAACTTCTCAACCTCGCGCACAAACTCAGGCTCCTTTCCCACCAGAGAGGTGACATTCCATGTCCTTAGAGCCAGTTTATGCAGCCGGGGATCAGACCGCCAAGGTCCCTGCCTCCGGCTGCTACCCAAAACACAATGCACCCGACCCCCTTGGCCCCTCCTACAGGTGGTGAGCCCACGGGAAGGGGATCCCATGTTGCCTCTTCGGGCTGTGCCCGGCCGGACTCCATGGGCAGAGGTCCGGCCACCAGGCGCTCGCCAACGTGCCCCACCCCCAGGCCTGGCTCCAGGAGGGGGCCCCGGTGACCCACATCCGGGCAAGGGAAACGTAGGACCAAAGCTATTCTTCATCATTAGGAGGTCTGGGTTACGCTTCGTCTGATCCCTCACCTAGGACCTGTTTGCAATGGGTGGCCCTACCAGGGGCATATAGCCCCAGACAACGGAGCTCCTGGGATCATTGGGACATGCAAACCCCTCCACCACGATAAGGTGTTAGCCCAGGGAGCCTCTGAGGCCAAACTGCCAAATCAGTTGTTACAGTGTATATTGTGTGTTGAATGGAGGTCTGAAAAATGAGTGGTTCAAAATAGGAGACATAAGAAGAGCTCAATCAACAGAATTTTAATCACAAGATCCAGAGAGATGTAAGGTAACAGAAATATTAGTAAATCAATTGGTTTTACCAAGAGCGAACAAATCACTAAGGCAATTAAATTATTTCACATAAGCTCAACAGCATCATCGCATTCTCTGAAAATAAAATTTAACTGGAGAGTTCCTAAATAAATGCATTTGCATGATATTGGCTTAGTGGAACTTTCCAAAAACATTCACCTGGATGTTGCTGTTTGACTTCCATTTTTTACTACAGAGCTAAGAGAATATTAAGGTTCACATAGACTTGGGTGTCACCATAGATTTTATTTAGTGCCATTTACTGTACTTAGTTTATGGTATAAGAAGTTAAGTCAATTGTGGTTGGTGGACTCTGAAACTTAAAACAAAAGGTTCAGTATTAGTCATGTCTTTTGAGTCGTGGTTTGGTTTTTTGCATCTATCCTAGCGTTACCACCTACTGAATTTCTTTACATGCATCTGTGAGTCCTTGAGTGAGATTCAGACAAATGGCTGATTCAGTGGACGTGACTGGTCAAGTGCGAAAAACCCCGCTGGTTTCAACAAACTCATCAGTGTCTGGACGAAGGAATTGTGCTGGATACATTCCCGCTGATAGGTGCAGCGCTTGTTAACCTTCTTAAAGTCATGCTAATGTTGAAAAATGTGTTGCAATGCTATTATTATACAGTATATTTTGCTAATGCTAACATATAGAATGTATTATTTATTGTACCTGCTGTATTTTGTACAGTAGGTACATTTTCATATTACAGGTTGTTTGTTCCACCATGATAAACCAAACGTCTTCTTGGTCTCATACATAAAGAAATATCTCCCGTTCTTAAGGTTCAAATGACACCATCTGTATCAGTAATATCAATAAAAACATGGGCCAGGAGGAAAAATCTATACACGGTTGTGGAAACCTGTTTTTTCCTTCCTTCCTACCTTCATCCGCCTGTCAAAGGTGACCTGCCCCTGGACATCCAGCACATTCTGTCTTATATAAATTCAAAATTTTGCATAGCATCATCTATCCAATGTTCTGAGGATTAGCGTGGCTATGTGCTAATGGCTGCACATGATTTGTCTCCACAGCTTGTAAACGTCGTGATTCAGTCCCTTGTCCTTGCACAAGTGATGTCATCAACCTGGAAGTCACATCACACTATTTCAATTAACAGAATCAAAGGAAACAGGGCTAGGTAAAGACTGCCATTCAGCCTTCCAAATGGATACGGAGGCATCCTTGGTCGGGCCTTTTGTTTAAAATTGTAATAGCCACTTATGAAAAAACTTACAATGCGTGGCGCAAAGAATGGGATGTCCTTGGTGTTGCCTAACAACTGGAGCCGTCTCAAACTGATTGAAACGCTGTGTTTTTGAATTGTGCCGATTGGTGCTTCTGTGGTTCGGTCAGCTCAAAGCATTTAAGGATGTGTGTGACCATCTCAGGTTACATTTTACTTCATGTATATATTGAAAGCTTTATTATTAGTGCAAACATTTTCAATGGTGCAGCGTAGCATAGTGATTAGCACTACTGCCTCACAGCAAAAAGGTCCTGGAGGCGTTCCCCAGCTACAGCAGGCCTTTCTGTGTTGCGCCGGTGAGCTCTGGTTCCCCCCTACTATCACAAAGACCATAAAGGTTAAGGTGGCCCACAGGTCATCATTGTAAATAACAACATATGTTTTGAATTGACTCACCTGTATGAATTGGGGTTTATTGTTATGAGAGTGGAACAAAGAATTATGGTTACGCAAGAAGATGCGATCGCTGTTTGTCAGGGTTACATTTGTAGGAAAATGTCATGTTCAAGCGGCAGAAAGTTGCCATTGTTTTAGCTTTCAGGAAGTCAGCGTGAGCTTTTCAGGTTACAGGTGAAGTTGGATTTAAAGAGGTGAAAAATTCTCAAACATTGCAGAAAAAAGGAAATATGTAAAACAGGGATTGATGTAAACAGAGCAACTTTAAAGAACAGCATCTTTTCTTTGTCTTAGGAACTTCTTAGGAACTAATGTACATAATTCTGTTTATTCCCTCTGAGTCTATTTCTGGAATAAGTGGGGTAACATTAGTGCTGCGGCTGCTATTACTGTTGCACACAGACTGGCTAGTTCTGCTGTCGACTGTAGTGTAGATCTTGACTGGCCTGAGCAATTTTTGACCAGTGGAAGTGGATATAAACTGATGATGTGTTTTGTTTTGTTTTTTTAGCATGGATCTTAGTTGAGGAGTTAGCTTACAATTCACACTTAGAGTTTAAATTTCATGCTTTTTACTTTTAGAATTCTCAGATTCGTGGGTAGGTGCCAAAAGTGGGCACACAAGCATCTATAGTTGTCACCCGGAGATGAACCAAAGCATCCCAAAGTAGCGGTAACTTTAATACAAGGTAATATTAGCACATTATATTAGCGGACCGGCTGCACGAAAGGGTTCAAACCCTGTAGAGTGCTGCTTTTATCAGCAATCTGACCTCCTCTATTTAAACAGCTTTCTATTTTCGGCTATAGCTCCACTCAGTCTTGGCGTCACACTGAGAAGGAAGCTTTGAGATTCCTTCCTGTCTGACGTGATGCTGGCGCACTGCTGTCTCCATAAGCATATAGAACATTGTCAGAGATGGAATCTGCCCTTGTACCCACAGTTTCCCTGCAGGATTTGACTCAGGAATGAAAATATAACACATTGACATTGCATATGAAATGTGGAATTCTATAAAAAAAAAAAAACCTCCATGTCGCAGATGCACAAAATCTTGTATTAAACCATGTGTGCAGCCAGCGGTGGTCCTACCCTGCCTGGTAAGCAGGGTTAATTTCAGTATCCTATGTGTTTTTCCTTATTTTCCTGTTTTTCTTTTCCAAGACCGCACTTCAGCTGCACATAGTTATATCCCTCTGTTTGGAAAAATAATTCTGTCTCCAGACAGAACTGTGTTCTGCACTTGGAACACAGTGTATTGTAGCGCAATCAGGGATGCAAGTGGCATTTGAGACATTAATTAGCTCGGTGGGATTTACATGGCTGTGACAGGCCCTATTCGTGCATCCCTGCGGAGAAACAGAGCAGCCAGCTTTAGGAAATCCTTCAATATCTCAGTAAGTGACTTTTGTCTTGTGCAACCATTAACTTTATGGGCACACTGCTGAACTAATGTTCATATTGTGTTATTTAATCATAACCTACCCAAATAAACTGTTCAAAACATTTATATGTATTTGACTGCAGTGACTCATATGTCTTTGCAGGATGCTGAATGCGTTGGAGGATAATAGTTTAGGTCTGCTGTAAGTATAGAAAACCCTCCATGAGGATATTTGTGTAGATGTGCAGAAGATGAAGGCTTAGAGTAAAAATAGCCTGTCTTGTTCACATTATCCACCGGCTACAGATCTATAAATCCAGAGCTGCTTTTGTATGTATAGGCAATTATGATGAAAAGCCACCTGGGAGTCTTCCTCAAGCAATTTCCACAAAAATCTGTACCACAAAAGTTGATATATATTTTCTCCCTGCTAATATACACATATTCATGCATGTGTGTGCAAACATGCCATTCAACTGTCGTTGCCGGTTCAGGGAAATCAGAGTATTTATAATGCCAGCATTCCAGCAGATCCGACCATTATATAGCATCTTCTGGAATTCGTGTGAAGGTGAAACTTGATAAAACTGGCTGGTTGGTGTGGCATCAGTGCTACTGGATGTCACGATTCAATGTGCTTTCCTCTCCTGACTTAACGCTCAGCGAGCAGCTGATTTCACATCGCTTGCTCATAACCTCCCAAATCTCATTGGAATCAGTGTGGTGTCACACAGATTTGTTTCCATGGCACTGGATTGTCTCAGGGCATGTTTCCATGGTTTTTATCACCTTTGTGTTGAGTGTGCTCTCGCAAATCTTCGATAATGAGATGCGTTTTGGTTGACAGGCAGGCAAATACACCTTCAGGTAGGCTATATTTGTTATGTTAACATATCCGACATCTTTCAGTTTAAAAAATAATACACTAAACTGACTCATGCCTTTAAAGTAAGGATATAAAAAAAAAGTTTTGAACTTGAATTTTTGATAACTTTTGGGCACTTTAACTGACATGTTTGAAGGTTCACCCCGCAGATTTTCCATTTAGCTTATAAATCTTGCAGGAATTGCTGCACACAGGAAAGTAGATGTTTAAATTTCATGGCACTACTAAATCTGGTGGAAAGTTCTTTGATGATGTGACGGGATAAAACCATGCTACGATGCCTGTTTTCAAGATTGATGCGTCGTTCAGCAAATAATTTAGTTTTCAAATGTCGGCAATTTCACTGTAAAGTTTCCAGAAAGTTTTGAATTAGTCCCTTTTAGCATGGATGTAGCGTCACCCGATGAGCATACGCACAACAGCAGCACACCTTTCCTTTTTTACCAAATCCTCCATCATGATCTGCACATACTGTATGCTGAAAATTTGCTCTTTCTGCCACCATTGCCTGTGGTTGTTGTCAAAGGTGGACAACGTTAAACACCTTTGTGGTCAGATACTTCACAGACTCTCACTGCAGTCTGAGTTGTGGAAGAAAGACAAAAATCAATGGGGTCCAAAGTCATTCATATGCTCATCCTCCCTCATCCTCAACATTGAGGGAAACGATGGCGGTGTACACAGAGTTCTCCATTTTCCGTGTTTTGGTTTATGTGTTGTTAGAGCGTATGTGTAGAAACAATACAGTGTGCTGGGCAAAAGTCTATGTACAGTCTCCGGGATCTTCTGAACTTGGGATTCTACTGTAGAACAACGCTTTGATCACGTTCAGACTCTGGGGTTCCATGGGATGTTCTCCTTGTTGGTGAGCTCAATGGGAAGTGCAAAGTAAGGAAGAGATGTAAGGCTGCAGGGTGGGCCTGTTAGCATGGCTAAGAAACAACCTTTCCTTTCTAATGCCACAATAGTCAACAAGATCAACCAAATGACACTACACATTGCAGCCAAAAGTGTTTCTGTCACTTAATTACTAAGACCAGGCTAAAATTCTCCATGTCGGACATGGTGATTGAGTTATCAGGTTGCACTGCCCATGACAGAAACTAAGACTGTGGTAAGAGCAGAGGCCCCCTCTCCTGCTCTTACTGGAGTCTTAGTTGCTTATCTGTACCAATGGCAAATGGTGCAGAAAAGCATTATAGTGGTGCATTATAGCAGGGTATTTTAACCACGTTGAACTGAACTTAGAATTCCCCCGATTTCAACCAGCATGATAAATGTGCAACAAGGGGTGTAAACACATTGGACAAAAGGTTATAGAGCAAGACAATATGCCAGAGGGTGTACTACATCAGCTGCAGGGCTGTTTGAGTTCGAACACCAGGCTCTGGAGGAGTATACTGTACTCCTACATCAAATTCTGTGACGACATCGTCACCGTTGACAAACATCTCCAGGGTTACTCCCAACCGGAAACCCTGGCTGACTATGGAAGTCAAGGTACTGCTGAGGCAATGTAGCCAGAGACGGCCTGAAAAGAGGCATCAGAGAGGCCAAGACAGCATATAAGAGAAAGATTGAGCACCACAGGGAGTTCAGTACATCACCCATTACAAGACAAGACCACCATGGCTGAGGGCAAGTGCTGCACTAGCAGAGGACCCGAACAACTCGAGGTGGCCACATCTCATCCACCAATCTGCTCCAGATTCATGGTGCACACTGAGGGCGATGAATCCCAGGAAGGCCGGTGGACCTGATGGTGTGCTATTACATCAACAGAGGACGCCATTGTCATGGTGCTTCACACTACCTTCTCTAGCTCTGTCAGTACTGATAGTAAAGCTTCTGGATATTAGACTCTCAGTCACCACCTGCTGCTAGATGAGAAACTTTCTCTCTGATTGCATTGAGTGGGTCAGAGTGGGTATCCATCTCTTCACGACCATTAGCCTCAAAAAGAAATATAAAAGTTTATCTGCTATTTTCCCCCTGGAAATACCAAATAAACTTTTATATTTCTTTTTTGCATTAACAGCAACATAAATGTTAAATATTAAAAACACAGTAGTACATCAACAAACAAGCAAATGTCAGTATCATGTTTTAAAGCAGTAAAGATCTGAAGTCCCTGATCTGTGCTTGCACCGATCTGATTATTTTTTTGATGCAACGACACCAATTAAAGTATGGTGGCTCAGTGTCCAAAAGCAGAATAAGCTCCCTAAATAGTCTACTGGACCGTGCTCCTATATACTAAATAAGAGCGATTTCAGACACTGCACATGTCCTAGTGCTCCGTGTAATGACATAGGATGGACAGATGTAGAATCACAGGCGGTAGAGATGCCATCCTTCACATTCCAATTATTGGTAATTTATCATTATGATCTGTTCACACCCCCCAAAACTAGAAGCTATTGGAAACAATGCAAGGTTTGAAGTTGTCACTTTCTCTTCATATCCTTAAGAAACATTCGCCATGGCAACTGAGCGATAAATGTAATGGTTATGGTATCATTCACGCGTGTGGTGGCGGATCTGTCAGGAGAAGGTGGAGAGATGATGAGCACCGGTCTGTGGAACGGTCTCAAAGAATGTTGATGAACCTGCTGGGATTCGGAGGCATTAAAGATAACTCAAGTCCAATTATTGGATCGGAAATCTGTTCATGAGAAGAGTAGATTTATTCAAGAATATGCCAACATGAAATCAGCACTGTCCTCAATGATTACGCAGGTGTTGAAGCAACCTGAGTTCAAAATATTTGACATTGGCGAATCGTCCTTATCGCTGCATTGTTCCTTCACATCAGTCTTCTGCGTGCGTCTGCACTCGCCTTTGTTGTGGTTCGATGCTCGTGGGGGGTTGTTCTGTTTGCCTGTGAAACTGGGGGAACTTGCAAGAACACAAACTAAATAACAAAAAAGCTATGAATAAACCATGAAGTAACCAACCTGGGACTAAAGGCGGAGGGTGGAAACATGGAGCGAGCAAAAAAAAGCTTCCTAGTAATTGGGTTGTGCGAGGTTACGTTCAGGGGTGAGGATAAAAGTGAAGGCTTTAACTCCATTCATCTAATAAACCCAACACAAAAAGACACAAAACCGCATTCACCTTTTATGTCATTTCTAAATCTGACCGGCTGCTGCAGCCTCTTTAGGAATTTCCTGGATTTAAAACCCAATGTCAAGTTCCAGTCTGAATTCCAAATCAGAATGGGAGACATTTTGCTTTATCCAAGAATATGTAAATGTTTAATTTCTAAGGAGGGGTGATGGATATCGGCTGGCTGAAAGATAAACCGCTTTGCTGTTCATTTTAAAAAGATAATTTGTTATGCTGCCAAAACCACCTAAGCAGTTACAGCCAATTAAACAAGAGTTTTTTTAAATAACAAATTATTGTTTAAAACATAATACCATTTACTTTTAAAATGAGAAGCAATGACGTTTAGCTTTCAGGTGATTGTGAAGTGGGTGCCCCTCCATAAATGTTGCTCCCCCATGTTAGTAGCCACTGTGACAGCTTGTTAGCCTCAAGACCTGTTTCCTGTTTAGGTTTGGTTGCTAGGAGCCAGGAACTGACTTGCTATGATGGTTGACACCTGAAGGGACTGCTCACCTATAAATATGGGTGCCTATGCAGCCATTTTCACTTTCTCTGGTCCTGGATGCCTGGTTTGGTTGAGTCTGACTTTTAGTTAGCGTACATCTTCCTTGCCTATACACATTTTTGACAAATTGATTACATAGTTAAACTTACAGCCTTTGATAAATTTCATTTCCACTTTAAAAGGTCACGCGTTGGTCTCCACATTTTGTCTGTCCACGAGGCTGTGAAATTATTGGGGCTCGTCAAATTGGGTTTTGGTAGTTTTCATTTTCTCTACTGGATGATCACACATGGCCATAATGTTCACATTAGTAAGGCTAAATTCTTTTGCGTGCCATTACTTGGACTCTTGTTCTACTCTGATGGGTGTAACAGCAGGTTTTAAAAGAGAACCACTTTCAGTGTGCTTTTAGTGTGAAGGAGAAAGTGGTTGGAGCCACATTCAGAGTGTTTTGGGGTGTCGCTGCTTCTTACATTTGCTCTCCAATGCCGCTGAGTTCAAGAGAATAAAAAGCCAGCACAAGTACCTGTACTAAGCCTATGGATGAGTTTAGTTTGTTAATTTGGTTAGCTAGCACATGTATCTCAAACCTGAAGAGTAGCCTTAAAGCTAACCTGCAAGGAGAAAAACTGGTAGACATACAATTGTGGAATTTACACCAGTTTTGATTTCACATTTTAATTGCTGCTGCTCTTCATCTGGTGTGAAAACATTTGTCCTTCCTCTGAACTAGGCTGTGACTCCAGGAAGGGACTAAACCCTGAATTTTATTACTCAGGAATGTGAACTTCGCCCTGAACATGTAAGATGATGAACTGTTACAGGAAATAATCATGAAATTGCACGTGCACATGAGGTTGGATAGTTAATATTCCAAAATCTGGTAAAATCTCTCTGACTTCCTCCACAATGATTAGCTGGCAGTGATGAGCCTGGACTCATCAGCCAATAAGGCGCCGTATTTCAGATTGAATTATTCATTAGAACCATTTGCACTTCGTTTTGTTACATCTGATTATCATAATATTTCTGTGTAAACAAAGACAATTAAAGTAATTTAGTCTCGCCAGGCATCTGTTAGACTCCTGAATCAAGAGATGAGAAAGCAATCCTTCATTACAAAACAATTAGCTGCTTTATGACAAAAGTAAATCCAAAGTAATATGATACCTTTGTGATACCTTTGTGTTCATTGTTGATATAGACTGGCACCGCAAGTTTTTTTTTCCGTCCATGGTGGCGCTTATTTCCCATCATTCCCAGGGGCACCGTCTCATCTGTATCACCCAGCCTCCATATTACAGTACGCTCCATGTAAGAAATTTAATTGGTGGAACTGTTTATGGGACAAGAAGCCGTCTCCCATCAGCAGCTGCCCAGCAAGAATGGATAAATCAGCGTGTGACGGTCTCATGAGCCAACACATCAAGCCTGAACACAGGGCAGCGCAGAGGATAAAATGTGGCGCTCACTAGAGCTCTCAACATATAACATTCAAGCTCTCAGGGGGAGGAATCTTGATGAATATTCATAAAAAACAAGAGTTATTTAAAGGGAACTCCAATTAGAGAGTTCAGCAGGCATTGCTGATCACTGGTTTACCTAATTACCCACTAATTTGGTTAGCTACTAATTATTACTGCAATATTACAACATTTAATAACACAGATCTTGTCTGAATGGAGCCTCCATATACAACCTGCTCAGCAGCTTCAACAAGCACAGTTTTAGGATTATATCACACGTGACAGAGTTAACGATGATGCGGGTCCCTACTAGAAGGCAACTCTGAGGCTCATTAATCAATATTTCATAGGCATTAAACCAAACCTTAATAACAAAATATGTCTTGCATGGGAGCTGATGTTACATGAAAAATTAGTGTGACAATGAAATTATAAGGAAGCAAACTGAGAATAAAACTCCAAAATGTGGGAGAACGGCAGCATTCTAAGGTTGGATTTAGCAGCGAGTTGGTCATAAGGAACTGACTCTCTCTCATTATTCATGAAATATACCAATTCAATTTTAACATTAAATTCAGAACTCCATACTGCTCAATTTGAGATAGTTTGCCACTAATAAATGACAAATTATTCAAATTACAAGCTTCAGCAGTAGATAAGAAGGAAATCTAAATAAATTACGCTGTTACTCATTTCAGATAGTGAAAACTACACTTTTAAAAACAACCACAACCAAAATCTCACAAAAGCAAATACTTGAAAGGAACAAACTCATTCTGTAATGAATGCTTTGTTAAGCTTGTAGAACAACATTTTCACACCTTTTATTTACAGGAAGATGATTCCTGACAGCGAACAGTTGCAAAGACAGTAAACAGACTGTAAAAGTGTACGGAAGAGACGACAATCTGAGTTCTGTAGAAATCTACGTACTTCCGAAGACAATAGTGCACCGACAACCTAGTCTTTAAGCTCTGATGGTCACACAAACACGAGCCAAAAAAACCCACCCCATCAAAAGTCATACGAAGGCTTTAAACCTCCCTTAATGAAAACAACCACGATATTGAGAGGGTTATTAATGGTCTCAGTGATATTAGCTGTGGGTTGAGTCTCATTGGTTTGTGCATTAATGTCGTCGAGGATCCTGGCGGCTTGCGGATGTTCTCTGCTTTGTTCGTGTTTCTCTGGTCTATTTATAGTTCTTGTTCTAGTCCCTCAGGTGAGACAAAAAGGCCATTTCTCATTTACATATTTAAATGAACCCATTATTCACCTGTCAATCAAAGCCCAAACTTGTGCGAAAAACGTTGAACACAAGAAGATGTGTCCCGAATTTCATGCTGGCTTCTGCTTTACATTCCCTTGTACATAATGCATACAAAACACATGCCCTTCAATGCTCTTTTCCCACTGTTTCCTCTTCATCTTCTGCTCTGCCCACCTCCACCAGACATGTTTATTTATACAGGCACCTCTTGTGCAAACAGGCTATTTGGGAGGTATACGGCGAACCTTCGAGAAACAGGCTCAAATAGATCAAGAACAGCAAAGCCTTTACAAATCACTGCTTTTTTTTCTCCTCCGCGGTAGTTTTTAGAATTCGCCCAACCGCTGGAGGGCTTTAGCAGTTAAGCCCTGCCCAGTGGAGGCCCCTAGGGAAGGGCCACTGCCTGTGTGACTCATCCACTGAGGTCGCTCACTTCCTGGATGCTTCCATTAATAACCACCGGTGCCCATCTGAACCAAAGTTTCTAACAGCCGCGCTCACTCCTGCCCGGCTGAGAAAACGCCCCTGCCCGAGTGCTCTCGCCTGCAGGCATGAGATCGGAGCCTTCTTCTCATTACAGTCTCATGCAAATTTCAAACTTTATTTATTATAAATGCACTAAACTGGAGCAGATACTCTCCTTTTGGCTGTTTTTTTGTGTCTTTTTGTTCAGGGGGGTGGGGGGGATCAAGTGGTAACAAAAGAAAACACAAAGTTCCAGGTATAACTGCTTCAACTTTAACACACACGCACACACGGACTCATTTATTGGACAAGATGCATCTACTGTTCAGTGGGAAATCCTGTCCAATTTATGCACAAAAGATATCACAGGCATTGAAAGTTTATTGAAACATTACAAATGAATGGTTGAAGGAAGAAGCGCATTCTGTTCAGGAAACAAAGCAGCCACGTGAATATGTTTGTATAACACGATTAAAAATAAACGCCACCAAAATTAGGGGGGCTTTCCCCCCCGCCGTTGTTTGTTTTCCTTTTGGTGTCGCTGCCAATGTGAATCAGGAGGGAGGGCAGGAAAGGAGTTTTCCCACATTCGGTGATGATGCTTTCAGCATCTATTTATGATTCTGTGTGGGCAAAAATTTGTTGATGCTCTGATGAAACATTACCGATGCTATGTGCTTCCAGTCCCACAGGACTTGCTAATGTAATCTCTGGATGGTTTGCTTTGTTGAATGTAGGAAGTGCACGAAGAGCTTTTCGGTACTTTGATTCTTGGGGAAAAAGTTGTCTTCATGGTTTTAGCATCATGACAATTTTCTGACCAAACTTTTTCTTGCCTCCATCTGTTATGAATGCACAAAACTAAGATGGCCAATTAGCCCTCACTCAAACATGGCAATGTTTTTCTATCTATCTATCTATCTATCTATCTATCTATCTATCTATCTATCTATCTATCTATCCATCCATCCATCCATCCATCCATCCATCCATCCATCCATCCATCCATCCATCCATCCATCCATCCATCCATCCATCCAACTTTTCTGTAATAGCGAAAAACTGGGAAATAATGAAGATTCAGGCTTCAGCTGAGACTGCCTATAGAACAAGCCTATAGAACAACTAACAGCCAGTAACAGCTATTTGTTGGCCAAATATCCTCGTCACAGCACCCTGACCGACACTCCTAATGATAAATGCCATGTCCTTGTTTTTGCAAAAGCTTTTTTCCATTTTTTAAACTAAATATCTGAGTTCCATTTGCACTGTTTCACTTTTTCACCAGAAATAGTCTTTCCATGATTGAATGTCCACTGGGTTTACATTGATTGTTTTCTGCTTTGGAATTCAAATTCAGTGTTTTTCCTTCCTTTTGTGTTCCACTGGCCCAGTTTGGGCTAATTAAATACCCTAGTTAGCTTTATGTGCTGCTATTGACATTCCCCAAGTGCAACATCTTGTCTGTTCGATTATGGAAACTTGATCAGCAGGAACCCTTCTAAGTGATAAAGCAGAAGATGATGGATGGATGGATGGCTTACAAATTATACTGTAAGTTTATATATTTGCATTAGTCTGTGTTTGCGTATTTAGCTCTAATTCTACACTCTTTTGCTCGCTCCAGCCTTGTCTTCTCTCTTAATAACCGCAGCGTATTCTACCTGCGACCTTGCCTCCGGCTGTGAGTTTGATTGCTGTATTGGATTGTTAGCCAGACTATTGTGACTCAACATTTGCAAGCTTGCATCTGTTTTGGGCTCCTTTGTTCAGTTCTGATCCCATTAGCGCGCCACGTTGGCATGTTCGTCCCGTGCCTGCAGTGCATTTAATGTCACATCGCGGGAGGTATAAAATGATTCTTTCGCCCTCTGTCAGGAAAGCACAGCAGGAACGTAGAGATCAAATCCACTTCTGGGAAAAACAGCAGCCTCGGCATCTCAGCGACACCAGCAGAGCGTGGCCCTGATGGGGCTGTGGGCTGCCTGCAAAAAACCCTTTGCTATTGATTTCAGTTTCCTCCTCCACTGGCGTTGTTCCCGTTGCCTCCGAGTGACTAATAATGCACAAAATTTTTACATTTACTTGAATTCCTGATGGAACCAGCCAGAGCTCCTCCTCCAGATTAACAGAGAGGAAGACATGCTTTGTAAATGCCATTTTCTGCTGAGATCTCTGCAAAGTCTGTAGGTTCTATAGGTTCTATAGGTGAGCCTGAGCATAAAATGCTGTTGCCTTCCTGAGTTTATGAGCAGCTGCTTTTAACTTTTAATCTTGTTTAGCATCATTAATTCAAAAGTCAATAAGTTACACAGGTAGTTGCTCATTATTCTCTATTATGTCATCATGCTGATAGACGGAGGAAAATATGGCGCCTGTCACCCTGATATCATTCTCTCCCTTCGGGGATCTTGATTACAGCCATGAAGCGTCAGGTAGAGTAAAGGAAGATATACATCAAGGAGACGCGAAGATTGAAATTAGCAGGCGGCACATCATTGCTTTCACTAATGAATCTTATTCCCTGGTGTAAGATTGGTTTAATAGAGTGTCAGTGTGCATGGATCTGTGTGAAAACGTGGGTGGGTGTTGGTCTTAAATGGCCTCGGAACTGACACGTCCTTACGCTTTGATGCAGGGCGGCAAAGTAGCTGCCTGACAAGGCTAGTGCGAGCCTTCAAAGCAGATTGCGCCAAATCGCAGGTTTGACCTCTACGGGAGGCGGAGACGTCTTCATGTGACTTGCTGGTCAAAGCTGACTTGAAACATAAAGTGTGACAGAATAAATGAAAAGTTTAGCCATCGACGCAAAAATTCAGCTGGCGGGAGCCCATCAAACCCATCAAGATGGAGAATTCTATCTTCTTCATCACATTTTTTTTAAGATGGGTGTGCAGGATCTTTTTATCCTTTTTCCTCAATCACTGTGTTCATCTAAAAGCAGAAGTGTAGCCAAAAATAGCTCTATTAGCAGTGATGGTTCCTCCACTTGCACCGAACTCTTATTTCCTGCTACATATGCCACAGCAGCTCAGGGTGCTCCAGACTTCCTTCATTCACTCCATAAGGTGTTTGTAGCTCTGACAAGAGAAAGAGAAATCTGCATTTCACACAAAGAAACTTTCCTCACTTGACACATTTTCAAGTCCCATTCTTTTACTTCTTCAAGACCTGACTTAAGCTTACAGATGGGGACCCCTTAAACACACAACACACACCAATACATTATTACAATGCTAAGAAAACATCTTCCAAACAAAAACCCCTCCACCACCACTGTTGTAATGTTTCCGTCTCAGCACTGAAAAAAATGTCATTTAGAACGCTTATGATGTATTTTCTTTTAAAAAGCCATTCTGGTTCGTGTTCTGGTTGCAGGCTTCATGAAAGCTCTCTTCCAGCAGCAGATTACTCAGGACGTGCTGAGAGTCATCTCAGTATGCTGCATTTAAGGTTTGACACATTCGATTATGACAACCCATATTTGCCTCCCGTAAATACAAAGTTCACTAACCTCACGTATAAAGTATTCAACCCACGACTATAATGCTACTTCAATCCGATGTTCGAATCCCCTGGATCAGAGATTCACAGCAGATGCACTGTTAAAAGTGAGTGGAGCGGCGCGTGCTTTTAGCTCTGCCACCGCATCCTGCAGTAATGCTATAAATAGGCACACTGCTGCACATCTTTTTCTTCTTGAACACCTTCAACACAGTAGGATTACTTTTAGCAGAAAAAGCAATTAAATGACAGCTGCAGGAAGCAGTCGGGAGTTGGCGCGCAGGAATGCAGAAAGTTAAGTTAAAGAAAGCATTTCTTGAACTTCCACACAAGCAGGGAGGAGGCAGGACACAAAAACACAGTAATGAGCATCTATTAGCCTTTGGAACATCTCATTGCCCCACTGTCTGGAGATATATGTCAACGCTAACAATATGTGATGTTACATAATCCCAGTTTTGCGGAAAAATATCATTAGATATTAGGCCTGATCCAGTTAGCATGTTTTCCTTTTACTAAAAATGAGGGAGGCATAAACTCAATTTTAGCTGCCATAGAATTGTTTTTATGTTATTACCAGAGACAAATGCCCAGTATCAAGCTGGGGCAGAATACTGGCTAAAACCAAGGAAAAATTGGATTACGGCGGAGCGACTGACCATTTCAAATAATGCTGCTCTGGCTACGGTGAATTGTGGAGGCTTAATGTGTGGATATGACAGGAGGCCCACATGACATCTTGCATCGGTGTAATGAAATTGCAATATTGGAGACATAAAGCATGTGTAATTGGCAGTCGCTCTTAGTGGGATCACAGGGAACGTCGATCAAAAAAGCAAATCGGCACAGAGAAAAAAAAAATTCACAACGTACTCTTTAGGTCAGGACATGTCTGCGATTTCATTATCTTCCACACCTGGTCGCCACCGGAACTCGTGACACGTTGACATTCATTAGCACCGAATGCTGCAGGAATTCATTAGCCGCCAGCTGACGAGAGGTAAGCTGCTCTCAGAGAGGAGTACCTTTTTGATCTAATCAGAGCTACTATTCATCAGACGTCTGTGTAAATTCTCAGTCATCCAGGTCATTGTATCCAAGGTAGTTTTCTCTGTCAACTGGACTGGG
The DNA here is from genome assembly GCF_901000725.2 of Takifugu rubripes. NCBI lineage: Eukaryota > Metazoa > Chordata > Actinopteri > Tetraodontiformes > Tetraodontidae > Takifugu > Takifugu rubripes. The sequence continues at coordinate 5,349,978 of NC_042306.1, forward strand.
TTTCTTCTCTTGAAGACGTTTCGCCTTCTATCCAGAAGGCTTCTTCAGTTCAGAACTGAAACGCCGTTTGGATATTCATCAGACGTTCAAACTACTACATTAAAAGCCTTATATGTCAAATCACATAAACTTGAATTTACAAGACTTGTATTTGAACGTATAAGCAGCTGTTATAAAGTTCAAAAGTGATCCTTTTGGATGTGCCAGATTGTCATATTATGCTCAAAATAAAGACTGTCATGGACCAGACGAGAACCCAAATGCGACACCAGTTTGGCTGAACACCGCTTTATTGTCAGAAACAGACAACAGACAGGATCCTCCGGGGAGCGAGCAGAACAGAATAGTCGGGGACAGGCAAGGTCGAGATCGGGCAGAAGGCAGGCAGAATTTACCGGGGAGCAGGCAAAACAGAATGGTCAGGAACAGGCAAGGTCGGAACCGGGCAGGCAGGCAAACCGGAATACGCTGGAAAGTCATCGGAACACGAATAACGATCTGGCAGGGAGCAGGTGTGCCTCCGGGGATTAAGAAGAGAGGCTCATGGAGGTCAACCCTGGGGTCAGAGGAGGGATCACCCAGCTCAAGTCTTCCAACACATAGAACAAATGCTCACATTCAATCCTAAAGTTAATCTAGAGTCACCATTTCACCCCCAAATGCATGTCTTTGGACGCTGGAGGACCCAGAGAGAAAATGCAAACTCCACAGTGGCCCCTGGCGGATTCAAATCCGGAACCTTTACAGACCCGCAGCTGCTTATTAATGTTTCTAAACCGAGGAGGCGGAAACTGAAGGAACACAAAGCTGATCTAATGAGCTTCATTATTAGTCGATGATCTTAAGAGGCTTTGTGAACAAAGCCACCAGGGAGAGGAATTAGCAACATTAAGATCAGAAACCAGTGATCCATATCCAACACTTTGATGCTTACAATATGTTGGGAGCGAAGACAAACAGCAGTTTTTATCTCTTAACACAGTAAAAGACACAAATCGTGAGTGACCATGAGCTTTTAAACACGGTTACACGAGACGTGCGATGCATACCGTCCAGCCCGAAGAAACTCGATGAAATGTGGCCGCGTCTGTGACTCATACTGGTGCTCTTGCAGTCCTCCCGCCTTTGTTGCCATCCTGTGGCCCCTCCCATCCAGATGCGCTCTCCCCCTCCATCTCTCACCGCGGCAGTAGGTAGGGAGCAGCGGATCCCTGCTGCATTACCGGAGGCTTCTGATCTAATTGTTTTGTAATGGAGGGATTTTTTATTCAGGATGACTCATAACTCCAGGAAGGTGGGAGAAAAAAAGTGCAGATGTCACCAAAAATATGCAGAAGAGTGCAGAACAACAAGCAACAAGCGTCAAATCGCCGATGACTGACTTCAGGTGCCATCAGATTTACCTTGTCCTTCCAAGTCACTGTGAACTGTTGTAGGTGTAAGACGATCTTTCTGACAGAATCACATCATTTTAATGGCCAGCACATTTACATTCATATATCTTTTGCCAGATAAATCACAAATTAATCTCTCATCCTGTGTAGAACTACTCAAAGTAATTACACATATGACCAAATATTAGAGGGAAAATTTATTTGGTGATTATTATTATTGATTGTATTGATTCATTTCATGGTCAGGTGTATATCAGAGGTCAGATATAATATAGTCAGAATGCAAATCTGTGTTTTTTTTCATTCAGGGGGAAGATATTTGTCTAAGATATCGTCATGGTTCTGTATCTGCAGGTGAAAGTTCAAATGCCAATTCTTATTTTCAAATGTATAGATCTATAGCAGTGAACCTGTGGATGACACTCTGGAAACATGACATCCATGCAACCTCTACTCCCACCACTAGGTGCTGGCTCATCTTACACTGCCAAATCTTTGCCATTTCTGTTTCACCACACGCTTCATTCATTTCGCTGGTGAGGGAATATATTGCACCTATATTGCACCTTTTCACCTAATTTTACATTTAAACTTGTATTAAAAACTTTTTTTAAGCATCAAGAAGAAAGATCGGCAGCAGGAGGAGGCATGACTGCCGTAACCACTGGTCAGAGGGAGACAGATGAAGAAGCCAGCCTGCTGCACAGCAGTGAGCTCACTCGCACGACCTGAGCGTAGGAGGAGATCGAGCAGCAAGAGAGGCGGGTCATCATTTCAATGATCCTGGTAGGCGGAGAGCTGAATCGGGTACGCGCTTTGTGGTAAAACCTATAAATATAGTGAGACCTCTGTGTGCTTTAGAGCATGAAAGAGTGAAGGAGTGACACCTCTGTCGCCATATGATGACATCAGTGTCAGGTTTCAAAAAATTCTGATGGCGACAAATGAATCTATCAGGTGGTTCATGGGCTCAATGAGGACGATCCAGAGTTGGACACTTACTTCCTGTTTTCCCATTTGTAAGAGAGCAGTGAGAGACGCTTGTGTTTCCATGTGCATTTCAATGGGGCAACAGTTCCTGACGAAAACAACAAAGCAAGTGCTCCTTGCCATTGAAGTCATAGTACCGGTACTCATTTCCACAGAAACAAGATCTTTCCAAGGTAACAGACTCCCCATCGGTTTAAGACATCATATTCTGGAAAGCGGCCTTCAACCAGAGCCCTGAGGACAGCTTTCACCTGGATGAGGAGGTGATCTCACCTTCAGACAGAGGAAAGGGGAAAAAAACATGGTTGCACAAGTCATCAGTAACATTTGTGTTAGGCAGGATGTGACAGTTCTGACAGGTTCGGTTCAGCCCAGCATCTGAGATTAAGTGGTGTCTAACGGTGACAGATGGCAGAGATTAAATGCCTGTCCAGCACAACGTCTGACTTTAGAGTGTCAAAGAACTCACAGGAGCCTTCAGAGAACACCGTTAACTGTTTAACAGAATCAAGTAGAGGCAGCCTCGCTGTTTGTTGTTGTAGATGAAATGTGTCTGATCATGTGAGCTGTATCAAATTAACTAAACTGCGTTCGCGACATCTGCTTTGAAGGGAATGATGCGCCCTGACTCCATCACCAGACGCAGGACATGGCTCACTGTGCACGATCTGTTCAGCAGTTTCCCTATAGCAACCCCACTCTGCTTCTCACAGCTCCCCCCTTTTGGAATATGATGACATGCTCATAAATTGATCTTAAACAATGAACCATTCATCCAAATGCTCCTCTCTTCTGGACATCTAATTATGCTAAATGACTCTGTTAGCGTGTGAGTGGTCCTCTCACAGGCTCTGCTAATCAGGATGTGGGCTGCTGGAAAGCCGTTGGCTGACCTGCTCATTATTTTTCTGTGTTGACTTGACCTCTGTTAACACATGCCTAATTGTTTGCAGCTAGCTAGTGAGTTACCTAGTGTTAGCATATCCCTTAATGAAGCCTTTGGCTGTTGGGGTTTCCTGCAAAGATAAAAAGACAAAGGGAGAAACATGGCCTTAATACTGCATATCGATTCACTTCTGTGCAATTACTGTTTGCTTGGCTGAGTGTATTTTTGCAAAGGGGAAGATTTATGAAATAGCAGGTTGGCTGACCTGTTGATCAAAGCCCCTGAAGCAGAGGGCTGAGCTGCACTGCTATAGACATCTACCTGTGTGTCTTTGTTGAACTGCTTCCTCCCCATCTTGACAAATGCCAGGGTTGCCGCAAACGCAAGGGGCCATAAACCAGAGATTAATCTTGCTTATGGTATCCAGCATGTGACAGGCCAGATTGACAAAAATGCCTGTTAGCAAGAAAGCGTGTGACCGCAGCTCGGCTAAATGTCCTGGCTCTATCCTTCGCATCGCTATCCCCGATTGCTCTGGGCTCATGCTGCTCATCCTTATGAGCAGTTGTTAAAGAAAAGCATGATTTATAGGCTGAGGCCGTGAGGTATGTGGGTAGCATCATCTGCTAGTGTGTGTGAATACACGTGTGCAGAGGTTGGATGGATGGTGCTTGTATGCAAGGACAGGGCAAACCTGTTCTTTGTGTTGATTCGGGGGTTTTTGAACACCAAACACATAAAAAGGATTGTTTTCGAACATTTTCGGACCAATTTCGAGTTTAGGTCACCATAAATGCGTAAAATAATAAAAATTTTAGAAGGAAAAAAAAACCCAACAATGCTAGCACATTTCTTTTGATTGAACCTGCTAGTTTGCGCAGATGTTTGGAATCCGAAGGCTCCAAGATCTTTTCTTTCGATTTGTTAGTCCCGAACCACCAGCCGGCTGACGCTAATTACGCCACATATGAAAGAGAGCGGAAATCCTTTTTGACATCCACGCGTGGCGCAGTGGCCAGCAGGAAACAATCCTGTTAGCGAGGACACAGTTAGCTTGGGTCTGGATCCGCTCAGTGCAGCTTCTTCTGAGCTGCTCTCTCAGATATCTGCTGCAGCCTCCCTGGGTCTCCTGGTTTGCAGAAGACAATTGCCAGCAGCACCTTCGCCAACTAAATTAACTAATAAAATAAAAAAAGTCTGGAACCGTAATTGTGCACGTACCCACAGAGCCTTCACTGGCTTTGATCACCTTAGCTTTATAGTGAAGATCAAGTGGAGATCTGCGCGGTTAAAGCTTCACCCATATGCCATTACCCCCAAGTCTTTCCCAGTGAAGGCACGAGCACTTTATTAGTTCCCGATTGTCATCAAAGAGACCTGTGTGATCTCATCCTGTTCAGCTATTCTGACATCCTGGCTGCTGTAATAAATATTTCAGATGTTCATTTCTTCACATTTGACTTGTCAAGAAGAAGTAGCGCACCCACTGATTTTGAAATGTTAAATTTAATCATCCTCGCTCTTTCTTCTTCTCAAAACTCAAAAAGCTTTTTTTTTGTAGGATTCTTGGTCTAGCCGTCCATGAATAACACTGTGGATCATGATTCATATATTGTATTCTACTTTGTATTTATGCAATGACTGCAGTGGCCCTTCAGGTCTTTGATCAAGAGCTTACTTAATGACGGATGTATCACTACAACATGCTATGGTTTTGAGAGGAATCAGAGATATCAGATAAGAAAGTTTAGCGGGACAGTGGCCTCCAAAAAACAACATTGAATATTCAAAAAACTTCCTCATTTTTCCATGGTGCCATTTTAATATAGAAATAATGAAAGAATTATATTATTGGATTTGTCAAAGTAGATATGGACAGGAGTTTAACCAGTTAGTGTTGAAAGGATCTCTTCTATGTTACATGGTGCTTTACATTCATTTATAATAGCTTGTCATGCCAACGGAAGCCGCAGCAACAACAACAACAGCAGCGACAGACAACAGTCAAGACAATCTGTCCAAACATTAATTACATCTTCTTCTGATAAAGCTCCCCTCTTTTCTTTTAACACGCTGATTGACTTCTGAACCAGGATTCCAGTCGTAGCATGCAGGTGTGTTGGCCCCAAGTTGAGCTAACATGTTTACCTGCCCTTAAAAGTCCATTTTTAGTTACAATAATTATATTTGCCAGGTAAACCTCTTGACTCACACAGTCACAAACCATCTGGAGTTTTGGTGTTTCGACGCTACAGTGGTAAATATAGCATCAGTTTTCGTGCCTCTCACAATTAATTTACGAGTTAAGAGTAACAGCAGGCTGGTCTCTACTTTACTGTGGAATACATCCATAAACACGACATCATCACAGCTGGTTCACAAGTGGGACCTTGACAGACACTGAAGTGACACATGTGATGTAAGAAGAAATATGGTTTTGTTTGAGATTAAAGTCTTATAATATAACATTTGTCATCATTATAAGTTAGTCAATTGTCACCCCCCAGGGGATGGATTTTCTGATCTAATTGTAATATTTAAAAATAAAACAACTTTGAAGATCAATTTAAAATAGAAATGTGTGCAAAGTGCCTACAACTGACATGTATTTTAAAAGCTGACTTGCACAAACAGCTGGCAGCGACATATCAGTTGATCAGGCTGGAGGGCTTAAATAGGCTGCCAACCACACGCCGTGTCAAGCTGGGATACGCTGTAGCACCAATGAGGTGCCGGGGAGGGCGTGCAGAGAGGAGAGCGTCCGCAGAGAGTGGCGGGTCCGCTGGGAGGTCAAGGATCACGCATCTCATTCACATGCACTGGGAGAAAAAAGGGGTAATTGCACACAGAGGATGGCCGGCCACAACACGGGTTAAAAATGCAAGTCAAATTGTCCACAAAGTAAATTCAACTCACGCGTCTAAATGTAATACAGCCTTCGCCGCCACACTGGCCTTTTCCATGCTTATTTACGATTTAAAATGAAAAATGAGGGGAGATTCTGACCCTGCGAAGTGAAGACATCCAGCATAGCTCCCCATTGCTCCTGCGTGGCTTTGGCTGCAGCGGCATGCCGCCCCCGCTATCGCTTCTTTCTGGACCGTCGTAGGTCACCCAGTGCCAGGTGGAAGCGGTCGGGATGAAAGCAGCAAAGTCAGCCAGAGCTTTGTGGCAACTGCCAGAGAAAAAAAAAATCTGGACTCCTCAAAACACAATAACATAATAAGGAGCTTCATTATTTGAGTTTGGCATAATCTGAAACCGTGAATCTGCAGTGATTAATTGGAGAGCATAATTGGATTTGGAGCAGAAGACTTTGCAGAAAGTCTAATAAGAATTTGAAAATGACAAATGCTTTATGAATATTAATGTCTGTCCCAGGCGGATACATTAGCACGCTAATGACGGTACAACTCAGGTACATTTCAGGTCTTTGCTTCACAAATCCTGGACAAGAGACACAGAGAAGACCTCAGAAATATGCTCTCACACCAAGAGATGGATGGAATAGAATATTTTCTTCATTTTACTTGACTTTGTACATCTGTTATTATTTTTTAAGCATTCTAGTGCTACATCATCGTTTATACATCAGCTTCATGCTTTGGACAGACAATAGTCTGAAATCTATGCAACAATTTACATATTAATTGTATTGCTGCCTTCAGTTGCAACAAGTAGATCCTCCAATGATCCAAACAAATATTTCACAGCATAGGTTTGATATTGATGACCGATCATAAGGGGGCAGTATAAATCGCAGCCATATCCAAATATCTCGTGTTTAAACTCAGCCCTGAGACTGACATGCTGCGATAGGCAGCTTCTTCCATCCATCACCGGCTCAATCAGGACGGAGTCCACTCCTTTGACCTTTTAGTAACGGGAACTGATAAATGTGAGATACGATCTGATCGACAGAAATTAGATGACTTCCCCTCATATGATGCTAAATATTCCATACGCAACAGTGCAGGTGTGAGTTCAGTTCTCTCCTGAGCACAAACTGGATTGTTTAGTTTGATTTTTTCATAGTTTCTGTTTCCTGTCCCATGAAATTCCAAATCACTGCTCTCAGGGTCATTCAATGGAAACAGGAAACAGAGAACAGTATTCCTGATTGGACCTGATTCCACTCCGCTACAATCAATGACAGAAAAGATGAATCCATGTGTTTGAAACTAGTCTTTTCTTTTCTAAAATGTGAAAGATGTTATTTTCTTTCTTTAGTTGTTACAAATAGACACTTCTTCGTGTTTACTCTGGCGTTAGCCCAGAATTACTGTGTCCGTTCGAGGAGTTTGGCAGATGAGATCGGAGATGACACTCCGTATGTCATCTTGGTCAAGGTGGACAGATCCACAAACTGATGATATTTCTGGTAGATGGATCATAGCAACTGGACTGTTAGCAACTCACCTCCCATCCAAGAGGCATTTCTAAATAACTGTTGGGGAGTTCCAGTTACTTCAGAATCAGAATCAGAAGCAGATTTATTGCCATTGTTCATGTAATACACAGTATTACACAAACTAGGAATTTTTCTTGGTGAGACGCTGCGACATTCAACATAAAGAAGACCACATTAGAATAAGATAAATAAAATAAAAATAAGACATTTATACAGTATATACATAAATAGTAAGTTGTAAGAGGTAAGTGGTAAGAAATAGTGCAGGTCAATGCACGAGTAATGTGATGTATTGTTCGTGAGTCCGACTGGCTGCTGTACATGGTGCTTAAGTGATAAGTCACTTGGTGTTCAGCAGCCTGATGGCAGAGGGGAAGAAGCTGTTTGTGTAGCGGGAGGTTTTGGTCCGAATGGACCGTAGTCTCCTGCCTGAGGGGAGGGGGGAAAACAGTCCGTGACCAGGGTGGGAAGGGTCGGCCGTGATCCGACCTGCACACCTCCGGGTCCTGGAGATATACAGGTCCTGGATGGATGGAAGCCTGCAGCCGATCACCTTCTCGGCAGCGCGCACGACGCGCTGCAGCCTCAGTCTGTCCCTGACAGTGGCACCAGCAAACCACACGGTGATGGAGGAGGTGAGGATGGATTTGATGATGGCCGTATAAAACTGCGCCAACATCCTGGGAGGCAGTTTGAGCTTCCTCAGCTGCCGTAGGAAGAACATCCTTTGCTGGGCCTTCTTGATGAGGGAGCTGATGGTTGGCTCCCACTTAAGGTCCCGGGTGATGGTGGTGCCCAGGAAGCGGAAGGAGTCCGCGATGGTGATGGGGGAGTCCATGAGGGCAAGGGGGGGCAAAGGGGCTGTGACTTTCCTGAAGTCCACAATCATCTCCACTGTTCTGAGCATTCAGCTGCAGGTTGTTGTGTCCGCACCAGGACACCAGTCGAGCCACCTCCCTCCTGTAGGCAGTCTCATCGCCATTGGAGATGAGCCCGATGAGGGTGGTGTCATCCGCAAACTTGATCAGCTTGACAGACTGGTGGCTTGAGGTGCAGCAGTTAGTGTACAGGGAGAAGAGGAGGGGGGAAAGTACACAGCCCTGGGGTGATCCGGTGCTGATGGTGACGGAGTCCGAGACAGTCTTCCCCAGCCGCACTTCCACTCTTCAGTAGCCGGTAACACATTTGGAGCTTCAGTCACTTGCTTGTTGGTTGCTCCACCCCTCATTCTGGAGGTCGCTGATACTTCCCTGACACAATGGGGTTCCTTAGTGGCTGTGTGTAAATGGCCTCTTCTCCTGCTGGGGAGGTTTTTCAATACTGTATTGTAAACAGGTAAGAGGTGATGTCCCAGATCCCCACCTCTGTTTAATGTTGCTCTTTCTAGTTTGACATAAAGGTCTTCTTTCTCTCCTCTCCCAAATCATCTATCTTTCCCTGGCCAAAACCTGTACATCACAGTCCTCAAACGAGTGTCCTTTGTCCTTCAGATGCTGGTGAACTGCTGAGTCCTGGCCTGAGGAGTTGGCTCTCCTATCTTGGGCCATGTGCTTGTGAAGCGGTTGTTTGTCTCCCCAATGTACAGGTCCGGGCATTCCTCGCTACACTGGCCTGCACACACTTTGTAACTCTGTTTGTGTCTTGGTGTTTTGTCCTTTTGGGCGGATGAGCTTCTGCCTCGGGGTGTTGCAGGGCTTGAAGTGCACTGAGATTTTGTGTTTATTAAATTTGCGATATTGTTTTACTCCCAGAAATTTGCATTCAACAAATGGTATGAGAACATTTTACCTTCTGTTCTGGTAAAAATGTCAAAGAAGAATTGAAGATTTTTGACTGCATTTTCCAAGGTGTGCCTTTCTCTCAAAAAACAGGCAATCATTTCAGGTCTGTCGTTCATCAACAAACAGCAAGCAACAGACATTCCAAAACTGATTGTCGTCTATGAAGTAAAACGAAACCTCTGTCAATTAAAAAAAAGAAAAAAAAAAGGCTGCTGACAGATGAGCGATAGGAAAAGCCCTTCATCATGTCACAAGCAGCGTTAGCGGGAACCCACCGCTCACAGTGACGGTGCCGCCGGGCCTCCGACAAGATTTTCCTTTTATCAGCTCCTCCCAGGAGAGAAAGAAGCCACCATAACCTCTTTCGTGGCATGACTTCGGGACACAATCACTTCCCAAGACAGCCTTTAAATGAAGACAGATCAGCCCCCTTGTCTCACTGTACGCTCACAAAATTGTCTTTTGTGTCAGTGTGTGGCTCTGGCCTCTCCTCCCACCTTATGTTTCAATATTGCTGTCCTGTCAAACAAGTTAGCTCGGTGACACAGAGTACACACTCAGCTCGCCCGCCAGCAATCCGCTTTAGCAATTTACCCAGAGACGCTGTGAATCTTTGTTTATCTGCCCACCTCCCATTATAGAGCTTTGCCACAGGCGGATTTGCCTGCACTGGTGTTAGCGGGGTTAACGGCATCCAGTCAAAGTGACTGCAACGATGTGATCAATTTCAGGGTGTCAGGAAGTGTTTAACAGCTTATTTTGTTTTTCCTGTAGTGTTCTTTTTCGTGTTTTTGGCTCATTAGGTTTCATCATTTAAGCTCATGTTTGCAATGCAACAGCTCGAGAAAAACTAAAAGATTTTTTTAAAGTTTAAACCAAATTATTGAGCTACTCTGTCGATGAATGTTCTCAGTCATCCAGGTCAAAGAAAAATCTTGGCTTAAGAGAATTCAACTGGACTAATTTAGAACTGAAGAAGCCTCTTGGCTCAGAGGTGAAATGTCTTTGAACAGAATTCCAGTTAAATTCGCTTCATCCAAGTCTGACCAAAAGTTTAATAGGGTGCATGAACAAGGTAGCTTGACTGAAATCACAGTTTTAGAAATTGAGCTAATGAATCCAGATAATGTGACTGAAATACTGGTGCATGAATTCAGACCAGACAGACCAGATGGTCTGGCTGGTCCCAGCCTGGTTACATTCTTCTTTCATGTAAAACCTTAAACATATTAACTGCTGTCATTTTTTAACATTCCGCAATAATCTGGCAGTGTCACATGAAGGTCGTCATCTCTAGCAGTGGGATGGCTGTGCTTGATGCACATGGCTCAGTCCGGTAGCACAATCACACAAGCTAACACCAGCTGCATCGCGACACAGTTGGAGATTGGCTAACTCCACAGCTGCTCTATCAAAGCAGCTAAACCACGGTGATGTTATGGCCTCAGTGTAACGAGACATGTTTCACACCGTGTCCATAGGGACTGGTGCATATAGCAGGAGGGAATACAGTGAAAAATATGAATATTTGGGTCAGAGAACCTGCGGTGGTGGTCGGGATTTTTTTCTCGAGACTGTATCTGCATGTATTTGCATACCAGAGGCTCAGTGTGGACGTATTCAGAAATAAGCACAAATTCAGCATAAACAAACATGGCAGGGTGTACATTCCCGCACTCAGCTCAATATTTATGTAAATTTATGAGTCTTTAAAGCTTAATCTCTGTAAGATATACTATTAGAGAATAACAAATGTATCGCATTAGACATCCTTTGTAATAAAGACTATAGAAATATCTTCAGATTAAAAATGTTCTTCGCTACATGCACATCTATGTTGCTGGTATCAGCCGTTATCAAATTCGGATGCAGTTTCATCCTCGCACCGTCGTCCATATGCCTCCGCCAAACCAGATGGCAACAGAGCTGAATAGCACCCTAGTCCTCATCTGTCCTCTGGCTCGAGTCCTCTGTAGCTGGGGTTTCACTCCACTTCCATCCACCGGAGAGAATAATTTTCGCTTGCATTTGCAATTTGATCCCAGAATAACCAAATAATCTGAGTGCAACGTGGAAACGTAAAGACTTCCATCTCTTAGCTGTGATGTCAGAGGTGGAAATCCTGCGTCTCAAAAGTGTTTTTACACCCTCTGAAAGAGGTCATGCATTACAAAAGTTTATATATATTTCATGGCGTGTTGAGCTGCATTTTGTAATAACGGTGCATTTTGTAATAAACGTCCAAAATGTAATAACTTTTTCATTTCATTTCGTAATAAAGCCGCATTTTGTAATAAACGTCCAAAATGTAATAACTTTTTCATTTCATTTTGTAATAAAGCTGCATTTTGTAATAAACTGCCACATTTTGTAATAAACTGCCCCAACGCATTTTGTAATAAATTTTGCCGCATTATGTAATAAGTTATTACATTTTGAGAAGATTATAACAAAATGCACTTGCAACTTTTTTATTCTCTAGAAAATGTAATAACATGGTGCATTACATAATAACAATTCTAAAGCATAGTTTATTTGTTTGTTAATTGTATTTTATTTTACTTGCAGGCATGTCTAACTCAGTCCTCAAGGGCCACGATCCTGCCGGGTTTTCTATCCCTCTGAATGCATTTTCAGCCTGGTAGGACAGAAAACCCGGCAGGATCGTGGCCCTCGAGGACTGAGTTTAACACATGTGCAAAGTATTTGTAAAAGCTAGGCCTATTATTAGTATCACTGTATTAGCCTAGTAGCAGTACTTAGCAATTACTATCAGTACACTATTCAAAGGTCTCATTAACAGAGAATATTCTTTAAATTCCAGATTTTTTTTATTGGATACCAAAACCACATCAAGAATAGTTATAAACATCCAAAAAACCTTATTATGCTTCTTGTAATACAGAACAAAACTCTGGGTATCAAAATGTAATCCATTCGTAAACATTAACATATGCACATACAAAATAGAAACACTGATGAATAGGTAAAGAACAGCTTTATTTATGCATTTATAGAACCTTTCAACAACAATAAATGCAACCAACACATGCAGGCTTGCGGCCAATTTAAAATAATAATGAACCAATGAATATAAGTTCTACCTTAAACAACGTAAGTGTCTTCTGCTTGTTTAGAGAGCTGCTGTGACCAGCAAATTTCTCCACTAAGATTATTTTAAACAAATATGAAATTGCCTCAAACAGCAAAATTTCTATTTCCAAAATATATCCGTAATTTCAAATTGCCCATGTCTAATATGTCTAATTACCAGCCAAGCCATAAACCACTTGGAATGTTTCCCAAACAGCTCCTTGAATTTTAATGCCTCACCACCAAAGCGCTTTGCACAACTTTTGTACACTAATTGTGTGCTTTCCAACGACGTCCAACCCAAGGCTTCGGCTTAATGTTTCCCTTTGATAGATTGATGGATGGAATCGATCTGCAATTTCTTTAAAATGTTGAGACACTCTATTAAACGTCCCAAGCATTGACATGTCATCCTCAAGGGTCATTTTGATAATAGACTGAAACATTTCAGTTGGTAGGACAGGCTGAACAGGGGGTGTAGTCAGAACAGGGTCTTCAGGCTTATCAGGCTGGATAGGTGGGTCAGACTCATCTGGTGAGGCAGGCTGCAGTGGTGAAAGTGTGTTGTTGTCATATAACTGTCCTGCTTGAGTATCCAAAACATGCTCTATAAATGGTGTGACTGGTCCCTCCAAACTCAGATAATGTTCTCCATGCCCCTCTGCCACATGACCAAGTACTAGCACTGGATTGTTGTGACAATATATGTTTGACTCTGATGCAATAGTTGAAGCATTGATTCCCAGAGAGGAAATTACAAGAAACTGGACCTGGAAAATTTCAGATGCTCTTTGCAATGTAATGTGGTCACCATAGGTTCCAGTTTGGGCCATTATTTCCAAGTATCCATCCCAGTCATTGCCCTCGACAAAGTTGAACAAGAGTGTTCCATTTCCATCGAATAGATAATTCCTGAGGTCTTGGACAATTTCATCTCTTAAGCTTTCTGGTGATCTAAATATTCCAAGGGTGGATAGCTGGTCAGCCATGGCTGCAAACTGACAATTTCCATCTCGGTCAGGGTCATAGCGAATGCTTAACTCCATGGACATAAATTCCTCTAGTCTGTCTGTGTGTGTGTACTGAAACAAAAGTGGGTTTAGGCCTCTCTTTGATGGTGCTGTCTTGAGTGTGTCTTTTTTCGCAGCCGGGTCGCGCCAGTTATATCTGACACGGAGAACCATTTTTGTGTTTGTCGCAGGGTCTTTGGGTCCCTAAAACTCACTTTGTATTTTGAGAGCTTTCGATTTTTTTTCACAATTGTACCACGCCTTACGTGATACTTTTTGGAGACTCGATGGGCACCATCCCTCATTCTGACCAAAACAGCGTCCTTAACATTGTAGTGTTGTGATAGGTTTTGTTTGGATGCACGCTTGATCATTAGTTTAGCACAGTGCTCAGAGACCTTCCGTGCCATTCTTCTCACCCTTTTTCGTTTAGTATAAAATTTTTCTCGATGTCTCAAGGATGGTAAAGTTGAATGTTGATTCCTCACAGACTCCTTACGAACAGAAGATGGAGAACCACATAAAGGATGCCTTATGCTGTTGCTTTTTCTTCCATAGTATACTTCAAATGGAGACCTCTAGCCTAAAACTTCTTTAATATCCTCATTTAACACTTTTGAATATACAGGTAGGTGCTTGACCCAGTTAACTCCGTTCCCTTGAAATTTCACCAGATTATACATGATCTTCTTTCTTAGCCACCTATGTGTCCTCTTAACCTTTCCGTGGCTTTGTGGATGATATGCTGAACTTTCAATTATTTTCACTTGCAGAGATGTCATTAGAATTTTCACCGCCCCTTTAAACTCAGTCCCTTTGTCATGGTGTAACACTTTGGGTGGTCCATGTTCACGATAAATCTTGGTAAGGTGTTTGGCAATTTCAACACTATTTTTTATTTTCAAAGGTTTCAGCCACATGTAATGACTGAACACATCCATCACTGTGAGAATGTAACGGTATAAAGCCTGACCACAACTAATTTTCATTTTTCCCATGTCCAATAGGTCAATTTGGTGTCGATCTTGCACTTCTTTGGCTTGAATGGTCATCAAAGGGGGCTTATTCAGAAACTTTGCATTTTGAAGTTGGTACCACTCAGTTTTGTTCAAGATTTCCTGCACCTTTCTTTCACTTATGCCACTATGATGTCATTTGCTCAACTTTCTTGCTCCAGAACCCTTAGAATCATCTAGACCCTTTTTAAGAACACAATCAACATTTGACTGTAGCATGACTGGCTTGCTGACACACAGCAGTGTCTGCCCATTCTCACTGAGAGAATAGACCCCTTGATTTCTCCAGAGACACACCAAGGCATTTTGTTGAATTCTTGTGCATTCAGAAACTGGAACATGAAACTCTCCTCTCAACATGCGAACTATGACATTGTAGATTTCGTCGGTCATTGCTCGCTTTTGTCCATGGCCTACAATGAGCCCCAGCAGGGTGCAGGTCAGGGTTATAATTAGCAGACCTACAAGGGTGACAAAAGAGGGAAAATGTTTAACTCCCAAAACTAAACTGCATTTTGTGCCTTTTTTTGCACTTTTATTTTATTTGTGGAATTTCATTTCAAGTACTAAAATATTTTATCTTGAATTAATATTTAAGAAGGTATTTTAATTATTACAATTTTGATAACCCACCACCACCTGCGGCATCACAGTACCATAATTCAAATTGCTTTATGAATGTTGCTCTTATGTTATAGCCCTAGATTTGTCTCAATAAAGGATGCTATCATTAAAGAGGATGCTGCTTTTGTCGGAATACTGAAAAACAAGGTTTTAACAAATGTATTGTTTTCACACCTGTTATAACATTTTTAGCCTTTTAATAGCTATTTCGATGCTTACTATTTATGAGTGTGTTAATTCATTGCATGTTGTTAGGGATTCAGCTTCACTCATTCAGCCAATGTTTTTCAGTGACTTCACACAGAGAAGGTATTGCTCTCTTATCCAACATTCTCTATATGGCTAAACTAGGAAGAAGTGAATTAGTAAGTTAAACTACGTATTTAGACTTACAGTGAAGGGTGAAGCACAACTATCAAAGCTGTTGTTCACAATGAAGATCTACCCATGGAATAACACATGAGAGGGGTGAACAGAGGCAAGCTTTAAAAAGCTTGGAACTGTAAACTTTGGCATTCATCTTAAACCATTTTAGAGCAAAACAGCAAGTTATTTGTTATCCAAATTAATTAAGATCTGCAAAGTACAGTTTATGTTCTTACAATGACAAAAAAAAGTTCAACCCCAAAGTTTTATTGGCATTTAAAATATAGATGGTTCATAACTTTTCATTCCTTCTGTTAAAAAACCCTATAATGTACACTAGTCTACTCAAAATAATAAAAAAATGAAGGGTTCCACCCAGTGTAAGACCATATGCTGGTGCACTGGGCCCTTCCTTCTGATGCACATAGTATTTTGTTTCCAACTCATTCCACTATGTAAATAATATACATTATTAACCAGAATGCCTCATTCATTGTGATCTGGGATGTGCTGTTTAAATGTTCACTTTATTTTTTGAGCAGTGTACTATTGTGTGCGTGTGTGTGTGTGTGGGTTTAGTTTTTTTGCACATGCATAGTTTTCCTTCAAATGTGTTATGCCTTAAGTTATTAACTTTTAATATGTACTTAGAGGCATAGATTTCAGTTTTACTTTACAAACTGTTTTTAATGCAGTAAGCATAACTTGGACAATGCAGGTTTAAATTCAGTCATATAATTTCTTATCAAGGGCAAAACATCTACACAACTTTAGATCAGCTGCAAAATGTTTTTATACTTCCATATATTCAATTACACAGACAATATTTGGCACAGTTTTTTCATACCTGGCATCATGTTGAATGCTGTTGGCTGTCTCAATTAAGCATGCAAGTAGCACATGATCTTTGCAGAAATGAAGCAGCAGCCAATCAGATTACAGCCCGTCCCCAGGGAGGGGCCCTGGCTGAGTGACAGACCATGTAGAGCTTTGAATTTGGCCACAAGTTATTGGCCTATATAATTCCAAACTTCAAATAGTCAACTAAAGTTTTATTTGGAGTATTCTGTCATACATAGATTTATTGGGCTACATAGCTCTAAGGGAAATTGCATAAAAAACAACAAAAGTCACTCTTGTATAAATTCATTGTTTAACAAACAACAATAATAGGTATTATTACATAATGCACCATGTTATTACATTTCCTAGAAAATAAAAAAGTTGCAAGTGCATTTTGTTATAATCTTCTCAAAATGTAATAACTTATTACATATTGCGGAAAGATTTATTACAAAATGCGTTGGGGCAGTTTATTACAAAATGCGGCTTTATTACAAAATGAAATGAAAAAGTTATTACATTTTGGACGTTTATTACAAAATGCACCGTTATTACAAAATGTGGCTCAACATGGCGGCGCCTTGATTCTTCTCGTCACCCCCTCCGATGGCTGGAATTATCACAGCATGCTGGGGACATTACAGATTCATCATTCCCCATGGGTATGACGAGGGGGAAGCTGTACACGGAGCCGCTGCTATAATAAGCATCCAGAAAGATTTGAGCAGACCTACATGTGGATAACGACGATGCTAATGGCGATGCTATGTCAAAAGTCAGAGCAGATAATAAGCTTCTTCATTACCTGCAGCAGCGACTCTCCATCTTCCCAGTAGCACCACGTGGTTGCAAATGTCGGAACATCACGCACAGGTGCAAATTTACTAGCTGAGAGGTGAGTGTTGCACTGTTTTGAGTCAAGGGTGGGAAAAATAACCTGTTTCTGAGTCGAAACTATTAGTTTGTGGTTTTGGATTCACTGACAGTTCAAAAAAACTTGCGTGACGTTACCAATTCTGCCTCTGATCGTGTATGTGTGATTCATCTTCATTCATAGCAGTTCCGCGGAACCACACTCTAGACAGAAGCAAATTTCTTGTGCAATCAATATAACATGGAAATTCATTAAAAGCAGTCTCCATCCCTTCTGCTGATTAAAATGCCACCGCGTCTTCAGCTACAGCCATCTGATAGACATAACCTTTAAGCTGGCCATTAGGAATATATTAAAAAAGACTCATTTCCTGAAGACATGTCATTGATTAATTATTAAAACATCTGAAACAGGGCAAACCACCCATGAATGCCCCTAAAAAAGATCACGGTTGGTGACGAGTTAATTAGTTAAAAGACGAGCCCATTTAAAGGAAAGTTGTAACAATCAGCATGCAGGAAGGTACGGACCCGAGACTCACAAGGCCTTTGCTATAACTCTCAGATCGATTTCTGCGTCTGGCCCTGTGGACGGTGAACCTCTGCCCTTGCTAATCGGCATGCATTTAAAATCAATGGTCTGAGCAAACGCTCCAGGAAGTGAAATTGCACCTTTGCTTGCGTGACTGCAAAGATATGGAGGGAAGCAATTTGACTACAATCCTGGATGCAACGAATTTACAAACTAAAATGGAAATAGTTAGCTGACGTTATGTCGTTTCTGCTCGTCAGTCCTTTTGAATTCTTCTTTAACTATTCGTTCTAGGCCAATCTGCCCTTCTCGCTCCTGCTAATTAATCTCACTGAAATAAATTAGATGTTGTATTTTATGGATGAATGTATTTATATCTCCATCAAATACTTTTAACCTGTTGGATAACCTATGAAAAACCTTTCTGAGCCTCGGTCATCAAGATGGTGCAATCCTTCCTTTAAGGTTAGAAGAACACCAAGCCGTTTCAATGTCCATCCATCCATCCATCCATCCATCCATCCATCCATCCATCCATCCATCCATCCATCCATCCATCCATCCATCCATCTGCTTCTGATTGGGCAAATTATTTCTTTGACTAAAGACAGGGTGAAGACAAGCCCTTGAAGCTGAAGACAGGTGCTGCACAGGTCACCCAAAGTTCAGGGAGGATAACCGACCTTAAAGGGTCCTGCAGCAACATCACCAAGATCATGATCACGCTGAAGACCTAGCTTGCCATGGAGTATCAGTGTCAACCACCGCATCATATGATTTGATATCAGGTGGAACAAAAACATGAGAACAACTTTTGCATCTTTCCCTAAAACTGGCACTTGATCTACCCTTGAGGAACTTGATTTTACTTAAAATCAATGCAAATGCAATTCATGTGCTGAGGCCCACGCACTCAAAACTGTGTGCTATCCTCCAAATGTTTGTGCTGCACGGATAGGGGTCACAGGGGCTTGATGTGGATTTAACCACTGTCTGCACAGAGCAGCTTTTCCAGGCTCAGGATCCAGGCATGCACGCAGTCAGGCAAAGCAGCACCGGGGGGGATCAGAGATGAGAGGAGGAAATGGTTGAGCAGCAGGAGGGGGGCTCGACTAGAGCCTCGTGCCTGAGCAGCTGGGGATGAAGGAGCGTGAGAGAGGCCAGGAACTGGCCTGTGGGGCCTGTGGAGTGTTCGGATGAGGAGTGGAGAAACCTGGTCAGGCATCTGAGATGGATGATGTGGCTGACTTACGAGCATTTGACTGTCCACAGAGTCATGAAACCTTCACTCTCGCCCTCGCAGGTCAGGCACCAATGCAGAAAAGCCGGAAGTCGAAACCATCGCTTGGATTTTGACTTGTTAACAAAAATCAGATCTTTTTTTCACTTGATCACTTCAATTAAGTACTCTCCTTCTGACCCTTGTGGAGTCGGTGCCCGTCTGACAAAACCGTGTGAAAGTGAACGCGTGCTGTAGGCGGGTGTGAGTCTGCAGCTTTAATTCGCAGAAGAAGTGTGAAATGCTGTGCACTTAAGGGGAAATCTGGGAGAGGTTGGATTGATTTTAGCATCAGCGGTGGTGTGTTCACTGCTGGGGTGTTTTCAAAACGCATTTGAAATATAGCACATACCAAATGGAAATGCCTGTGAAAGCCCCATTTGTGACCCATTCTCACGATAACATGATAAATCCACTCTCACACCCCCCACCCGTCGTTCCCAGTATGAGGATGTGAACTTTGCTGTGTGCCAGAAGCCATTCATCTGGCAATATTGGGATGACGACGTGATGGAACATGATTGAAATAGTATTTTCCAAGAAAGAGTTTTAGCTATGTGAAGGTGTGAGCTTCGTTCTGATGCACTGAATTTTAGCTTTTAGCTGTTCTTCTTCTTTGAATTTTGGATCTCAGGTGAGGAGTCAACAAAAGATGTAAAGCTCCAACTATAGATGCGAGGCAGAGCGGGGGAAGGGCAATTGTAAAATGGAATTTACAATTTGAAGAATGATTGAAATGGGACTTTATATTTGGTCTCCAATCAGCCTAATGGAAGTGGTTTTTGGAGGCAGGAGGGAACCTGCTAGAATAAAGTGAGATGTTCTTGCTATGAGGTAATTGTGGTAACCACATCAACCACGTCTTCCTTGCCACTATTGCTTGTCTGGGGTTTCCTTGCCACTGTTGCTTGTCTGGGGTTAGGCCCTGGGATTCTGGAAAGCGCCTTGAAACAATTTTGATTGTAAAAGACACTATATAAATAAATTGATTTGATAAATAAAGATTGATTTGATCACCATGCCATTTATACTGGTTTTAAGGACCTTTTGTTAGAAATGCCTGTAAACCCTGCTTTCATTGACAATCAATCAGCAAAACACATAAAAAAGAAAAAAATGCCAAAACAAAAACTTGGTCTTCAGCTTAATCCTATTTAAAACAAGAAGTTACACATTTATTCCTTCTTCCCTTCCTGGCCAAATCAGATTTGGCTCCTTGTACTCTCAAACTCTTCAGTAACTCTATGGACCTTTTCTGCAGACGTAGCTCCATTAGCACCCGGTTCATCATCTGGGTCACGCAAGCGAAGGCTCATCCTCCAAAAATAAAGCCGAACCCTGACACAGACCGCACTCCTGCAATGTACTGTTTACTTTCCTGCCCAGTACATCCTGTTGGCTGTCACATGATGGTTGCCACTAGGATGGGCAAGGAGACATCATAGTCTTTATGGATACATCATGCATATTTGAAGACATAGCATTTGGTCTATAAATAGTGCTGTGTGGCTAAATAATTCAAACGGCATTTTCTGAAAAAATATGATGGCAGGATGCATAAAGCATCATTGGCCAGATGTCTCCTGTGTGGAATTTACTGAAGATGAAGCATATATGCAGATGTTTTCATCCTGCTGCCACTTAGAGTGTCCTAAACACAGCAGGTGTGATTATACTGGCCCAAATTGTCACATTTCTTTGTCTAATTTGAAGGTATTGCAGGAAGACAGTCTTAATTGTTTTGAAACACAAAAGAATAGTAGGAATAAAATATGTTCAATTTAGCTAAGATATGAAGTCCTTTATTGGCCCCATATTTGTGTATGCATACATGGTGTTATTCTACAGTATTCACCATATAGGTAAATGAGTTCATAGCTAGGAAATCAGTAAAAATCAGTGCAATGATGAAAATTCAGTGATAATAAGTTCTACTGTAGTACAAAAATGTTTGATGCCATGACAGAAGTGTAGTGCGGCATGAAGGACCTGCAAAAGCACTTTTTCCTACTTTTTAGATGTCTGTTTTTCTCACATTCTGATGGACAGGGTGGGGGAGGAGTGTTGTCCATGATAGTGGACAGTTTGGCCACAGTCCTCCTCTCCTTCATCACTCTGATGCAGTCCAAGGGGCAGCCACATACTGAACTGGCTCTTTTAATTAGTCTGTAGAGCCTCTTTCTGTCCCACTCAGAACCCTCTCCTTCAGGAGTCTACTGCATAGTAGACCACAGATTCCAACACAGTCTCATAAAAAGTCCTCAGCAGTGGCCTGCAGTCACCAAAAGATTCCAGCCTCCTTAGCATATAAGGGTGAAGCTGACCCCTCTTAGAGAGCAAAGCAGTCAGTGCATTTACATGCACAGCTTAGGTCCTGTCCACACTACCTGATCTTAGCCTAGTCATGAGGTTGCATATTAGTTTTTGCTCTCCTCTCCAAATGAGGGTGAAGCAGTCATCCGCTTGGCAACAACACGTGTGACATCTCAGCAATGTCCCGACTCTGAGTGGCTGATGAAAACTGGATGTCTAGCGGGATTAACCAGTCGAAGAAAAAGCCAATGAAAGTAGACATGGGGGCTGGCGCGAAATGTGGAAGTGATCGGAGCAGCAACAGAGCAGTGGCAGCAGCAGGATCATAGTCATAGATCATGTATTCGTTTTTTTTTTTTTTGGGGGGGGGGGGGGGTTTGCAGAAATGACACATCCATATTTGCAGTGATAAAAATCAGCATTGCGTTTGAGCATTTCCTCTCAACACTCCCGTTGGCGACGAGTCATGTAGTGTGAACACCCCATCGACCACAAGTCTCCTGAACAGACAACAGAGAGTCACGTAGTGTGAACAGCACGACGACCAAATGACTCAAAAAATCATACTGTAAACCATGCTTTGAAAAAGCTTTGGTCAGAATTGTACTTTGGCCTATCGTCAGAATTTGGTCCTTGTCCCAGTTTACACGCAACAGAGAAAGGGACCTGACAGAACCGGCATCTCAAACAACAGAAAGATGGATAAACGTACAACTTTGTTAATCTTGTACGTAATTTACATGTTAGTTATTGTCCAGATAAAATGCCTTCCTAGTGATGTTGATTTCAAGAGGCAGACAGGAACAGAATCATACACCAGCATGAAGGATGTGGAGCATGCAAACATGTCATGTCTGTTGTAACCATTTTTAAGGTGTATCCATGTCAGAGCATATCGATTTTTTATCACATTATCTGTGTGTTTTAGTCAGATACAGAGATGTGCTCTCGATAGCTTCACCCTGAGCAGCGACGGGTGGATTGGCATCATCCACCCTGATGCCAGGATGCAAACTGCAGGAGATCCAGTTTGGGCTCACAAGGGTGCAGAGGAGCTTCAATGTCTCCATCAGGTAAGAGGGTAAGATCACGAGCCTGAAGTGGTTGGGCTCCTTGGGACATAAAGTTTTGGGGACCGGAACTGCACAAGAAATTTTCCACAAGACAGGAAATCTTTCCAGCTTTGGACCCAAGTTGTGGATTTAGGAGACCACCTGACACGCACAGTCCTGTAGGATTCTTGAGCTGATGCCATCAGGACCCTGGGTTTTGCTGGCCTTGATCCCCTTCACTTGTCTTCTCACCTGATCCACTGTAGGTGTACATTGAAGGGGGGGTGAGACCTCCAGTGATGGTAGAAGTGTGGATGTGGTAAGGGGGCATGCAGGCAGAGGGAGATGGACCTCAGTTGGTCTGTGCTCAGGCTGAGTGTGGGGTTGGAGGTGGCCCAATATCAAATCTGTTGAAGAACAGATTTAGCTTTATGGCCCACTGTCTGTTTCCAGGTTCAGGGTTCCTGTTCTTATCCTGTCCTGAGATATCTTCAAGTGCTCTCCAAATCTCCCTCTCATTCACTATTTTTCACAGTGATAAAGTGCGCCAATGGAGGATTTTCTAAGCAGGTCAACCCACCTTGGCTCTGCATTTCACATTGCCAGCAGTAGCAGGTCTGACCTCAGACTGAGAGATGCATGGCTGTTTCCCCCCTCCCCCTCATACGTCATCGTGTCGACGTCATCATTATAGCTTTACATGCGGTGGAACACTGCGAGATTAACAATGGACATGAACGTCAGCAAGTTGATGGTCAGCGTTGTTGTTTGGTACTTTGCAAATTTGTCCATTTTGCGGATGGAATTTGTGGATAACCTGGACAGATTGTAACAGACAACATTTGACTCATTTGTTGAATAGGCTACTAACCAAAGGGGTAACTCCCAAAGAACTGGAATTTGCAAAGTTCATAATAGGTCAATCAGTGTGTCCCAGTCTGGTAATATCACCATAAATAACCATGTCCCAAAAAGTCCCCAAAAATTTGCTGCCAACTCTCTTCTTTTCCTGTGAAACTGAGCAGATCACGGTTCAAAAAAGCTGCGTCTTATCACTGCAAGGAGGAATATAACCAATCCCTGATGGGTAGGATTTCCTGGTCATGGCGTACTTCATGTATGCACTTCCATTAAAGAATATGTAGCCACACATTTGAATTGTTTAACTGAATAAAACAGGGCAAATATCTCGTGTGAGTGTCCTTTAGAAAGCCGTCTCTGTTGACAGGCTGTCCAGTGACAAAATCAGAACGCGATAGGCAGGTACACCAACGTCATCGGCTTATTTGGCGTGACGATGGCTTTCATGTTGCCGTTGTCCCTCATCGCCCCGGGACGATACGTTATTTCCGTGCAGTGTGAAAGCGGCTATTATTTTATTCTTTTGCTTCACCATTTTCCTCCAGTAGCAGGTCCTTGCCAAAATGAAATAATACTGTGTTATATGAGAAGTTCTACACAGCCACAGTCAAATCAAAGGAACTAGCGCAAATCCCTTTCGTTATAGCAGGTTTTAAGAACACAAGTGCCACAGTCTACTCTACCCCTCTCCTGCACTGCTCAAGCCACACCCCTCCTGTCTCAACACACTTACCTGTGGTGGAAATTTCCACCTCAGCTCAGCCACTCTTCCAGCCATTGTTTCTTATTGGAGAACTGCGTCCATCTTCTCCCTATCACCAATCAAGCCAGTATATATGCAGCTTCACTCCACTCACTCTTTGTCAGATTGCCCTCGCTTTCATGCCTACTTTCCAGGACGTGTTTCTGGAGTACTTCCCTGGTATCAACCTGACTTGCCATGACTTAGCTTCTTTCTGTCAAGCCTGCTGTTTTCTGATTCCTCTCTGCCTGCGGTTGGGTGGTTCCCTACCTGTTCCTGATCCACACCAACTCCATTTTAAAAACCAGATTATTACCCACCTCACACCTGAATCAATTGATCAGCCACTGTTCAGAGACACCAGCGTTAATCTGTTTACTCTTTTCCTGTTCAACTGGCCAAATTAGGACTGTGTCTTAAGTGAGATCTGGTTCATGTATGGTCCCCACCCATACCCGTGATACTGATTTCCAAATGCTGCAGAAATAATGAAATGCAGCATAATAGATTATTGTAGAATAAATGAAAGTCCATAAAACACGATGACAAAGAGGACAAGACAGAGGACACCGAAAACTCATTCTTAGTTAAGTTAAATGCCAAAGAGTGAAAATAAATTGTAAGATGGAGATTTAAAGCTCGTAGGGTTGGGGCCATTTTAACATGGGAGGGAAGTAGGTCTATTATTTTGGGGCCAAAAAGCCTCATCTTTTTAATGAGTTGTAGCCAGTTTTCAGACCTTAAAGACTGCGAGGGGGTATATATAGTATGAGGTCTGAGATATTGGGTTCCAAAACATATGGGATTAAAACCACAGATAAAATCTCAAAATTAGTTCTAAAAGATATTAAGGTCAAAGATTTTGGAGCCACATAGACATTTTAAAAGGACATCTTTTAAAGATTTGGTCAGAAGGGTCCACATCCTGACCAGGCTTGTGTTTTCACATTCATCCAGTTCAAAGTTGGCACAATAAGTTCAATTAGTAAGATAATTTATGAAAGAAAGAACTGAGTAAGATTCATCGCATTGAAAATAGCTCGAGTGGCACTCAGTGAAGGACAGCACAGTGTCGTGATCAGGCTGCTTTTGTTTCCTAGCATGATTAGATAAAGCAGCTCTTTTTTATTATGCAGCCTGTCTTCACCAAGCGAATCAACACCGCTCAGCTCCAAGATGCTGCTGAACCAGCACATCAGCAAGTGAAAGTAAAAGGAGGAAATGCAATCATGAAGAAACATTACAAATTGTAACTTTTAACTGAGGACACATATGGTGTGACTTTGTTGCTTTAATATAAGCCATGATTCCGAATCATTATTCCGGCATATAAAGGCTTATCGATGCTTAAGTGTTTCCAAGGACACAAGAGAATTGCAGTACTATCACTTTTTAAGCAAGCAGTCCTTCTAGTCTAGCTCATGAATTCATACAATACTGGCAGTTCCTTACTTTATTCCCCTTCGTAACCTTTCAACTGCAGCTAGCAGCTAGCTAGATGTGCCTTGGGCATTTTTGATACCCCCCCTACCGAATGCCACGAAAGATCGGTGCGCATTGTGAAAGAGAATAATGTTAGCCTCAGTACACACCTTTGTGCCCACGGGTCAAATGAGGTCCAAGGGTTGCTCAAACGTGGTGGAAAAAAAAGTTCAACATTTTTGAACATGCGGTGAATGCAAAACTCTTTGTGTACCCCTCTATTCAACTCCCCGACACACTCCCACAAACAAAAGGTGTCCACATATATGCACACCTATGCACGTATGGATGCAGCCGAGGGTGATGAATAATTGAAAGGCTGCAATAAAAGGAGCAGTGCACATTAGAGTGAAAGATGGTTGTGAGAACAGAGAGAATGCTCAGGGATTGCCTGCAGGTGAGTGTTAACATGGGAATCATCATGCATGGATATCAGCAGCCATATGTGACATCTGGATTCATGTCTTTCCTTTCCCTTTTCCTCCATCTCTGGTGTTGTTGGGCAGTATTCAGTGCACAACACACACATTGCAGGAAGTGGACCTTTTTCAATTACAACCTTTCTCTTGCATCGCAGATCAAGATTTCAATAAGATATGAATATCCAAAACAAATTACCTTATGACTGTTACTTATGAAGATTTCAAGTTTGATATTCTTCAAGGTGAGCACGAACGTGCAGCCAAACACTGTTTACATTTGATTGCGCTTTGAGCCGCATGATTATTTCCCTCCTAAAGGCTCTTGTGTACCGGAGGAACTCTTCTGTTGTTCTTTGAGCTCCACCATTAGCATTCTCTCTCTGTTCCATCAACACTGCAGGGAGTAGGAACAATTTCTATCACAGGAGCAACAATTTCTGAGACTCGTAAGACTCCTACTTCGCATGAACTGCAATTAAGATGCGTGCTGACTTTGCTCTCACAAGAAAATAAAAAGTTAATGTAATGAATACCATCAAGTAAAAAGGCCTCAGTGGGAAGTTATGCTTATGCTGCATTACTACATCTGTGTTTTTTTTGGGTTTTTTATCTCAGTGGAATTGTTGGGGCCGAAAACGTTAGGTCCAATAGTCCAGTTGGATGTGATTTAATGATCAAATGTTAATGTTAATTTATATTCAGTGAGCCGCATCACAATTGCAACGTCTGTCAACTTAATGAGGAAGTCCTGTTCATTTTATTTTCCCGCATGATTCTTCAAAGTGGAGACTGACAGATCTGATTCATGAGTTCATCATATCATTAATCAAATTTGATGGTCAATTGATTTTAAAGTGTCTTTCTGACCTGGTGGTTTTAATGAAGATACTGCTGACATTTGTGGTCTTTACCATACAGGAGATTCTCTAGAAGTGGCTGCATGTACTGGAATATGTGTGACGAGGAGCCAAGAGACATAACAGGGGCCATGTTGTTGTTTAATGATAATTATTTCCCTGTAGGAATGCTTTGGTCAGGCTCTGGATGCTAGCTGAGGCTACTGCATCTTTTTCAGGAGATGAAATGTCACTTGTGTAAAATGAATGTGAGCATGCCACAACTGAAAAATGTGTTTACATACATATAAAACCTAGACCCAGAAACTGGGTCTGATTTATTGTCGATACATAGTGCACCCATCACTTTCTCTACACTCAATACCCCAGAACTACTAAGTAAAAACAGATTTTCAGAAGAGATTTGCATGCCTGGTTTTGTGGATATCTTCTCTGCGGATCCTCTCAAGCTCTGACAGGCCAGAAGGGGGATGAAAGAAAGAAATAACTCAGTTTAGACAGTTAAGACAGCCTGTTTTAAGCCTGCCTAAAAAGCTATGCTAGTGACATGCTACTACTAAAACGATCCAATGTGTGACTATAAATCAGAAGGAACATTAATAGTTTGGCAATAACATGATTTGCATGTCAATCATGAATTCACTTAACAAATTCAAGCAGGTATTAAAGAGCTCTGTGCTTAAACAGTTTAAAATTGAAAGTGTGGATGAAAGCAGGACAACGGAGATGGCAACAAAAGGACAGAGATCTAAAATGCAATATTAAATGCAATGTTGAGAGCACGATTTAAGGAAAACACAGCTGTTTATTACAAACCCGAGCAAATAATATCAATACTGAAAAAACAGGTAATGAATACTTATCGTAACAGTTGAATAAATTTAGCAAATGGATGAAATGTAATGTAAGCATTTTCTTGGATTTGTACTTTAATAAGTGGTCTTGTGTATGAAATGAAGGACTTAAATACTTAGCTTAAATAAAAACAAACAATAATCTTTGAAAAAAACTCATTATGATTATTGTTTGTTAATGCACATATTTTAAAATAGTATTATTATGACATGTTTCAATCTCTGTGTGTGGAGTATCAGGAAGCAACGCAGTAATCTCTTTTACCTAAAAGCATATTTTACACCATGTTTCATGAATAAGTTGGAATAATATGATTATGGAGCCAAATACAATATGACAATTTGTGAAAGTGTGCATGTATTTTTTATCATTAGGCCTACAGAGGGGCTGCTTTCATTAAGTTGCACTTGATTTTTTTCCTTTTAAATGTGTTAATTACCTTCTATAATCAGATCCATTGGGGTACATTGATTCCTTTGTGTAAATTGTTGTGCCTGCTATTTGTGCTAACAATGCTGCAGGTCAGGAGTTCTTGCTGAAACTCCTCACAGTACCTCTCACAAGTGACTACAAATTGGATCTGGTGTTTTGAAAGTATCTTCGAGCTGTTTGAAGCCTGACGACGGGGCCTATTAAGGGAAATGACACACAGGTTTGGTCAAAAATAACAATGATACACCAGAAATGTGCTTAATGTACACAAATGTAACCCAGACTTGTTTTCAATAGTTCCACAGTAATGAGAACTTTGAGAGTAGCCCCTTTTTGACCGCAGGTATGTTCAGCATTTAACCAGGATTTTCAAAAACCTGGAATCAACTGATGCCTCATTCATTCTCTGTAACATTTGGCAGACTTATTTCTCTTGTACCAGTTCCATTTAAAACATGGAGGAAAAGAAGAGAAGGATGATGAGCCCCAGGCTCTTTAAAGCATGTTTGGAGAGCCTAGCGGGCCTTTGAGTCAGCAACTTGAAACTGGAGGACACACAGGGAACCAGGTCCTGAAAAGTTGAAGCAAGATTCTAAGAAGTCGATAGACCACAACAGCTGTAATGGATCTGACCGCCGTACTCCCTCCCCATACATCATCAGCCTGATTTGAATACATTTTCAGGAACTTTGATATGCAGTAGGAACACCACACAAGGATTTTCTTTTTACCCAGCTTAATAAATCCATTAAATAGAAGTTCCTGGGGATGTTTGTGATACAGATGCTAATAAAGGTGGTTACAACAGATATTGTGTGTTGATTTAAACATGTTGCATCTCTGGAGGAGAAATATTAAGGAATAATGAATATTTTCAGCTTCTGTAACAAGCTTATCATCCCTACCCTTGAAACATGTGATAATATCCACACATATTTTGGGTTGGCCAACTAACATTTACATTTGCTCTTCAACCAAGTTTATCTGGTTGAAAGAGCAGTTTTGAAGTAGAGCTATAAATGTGAAAATGAAGGGAGCCGCAACTTCTTTCTGGGTGGATTTACTATTATAGATGTTATCAGACCTCTTTGAAAAAGCTTATTGTTACTAATTCTGTAGTTCCAGTTACTATTATAGACAAACAAATTATCATGCTTAGGGGGTCGTCTAATCATTAGGTTAACATCTTAGCTATGCTGTTATAGGCCAAGGCTGCCGGGGTCCGGAAACATGATCACCTGACAGGCCTCTGTCACCCCCCCATTGGGTCATGGTTTCCTCTCCTCTCCTTTCCTCCTCCTCCTCATCAAGCAGACTAGTTATGCTGATTCTTGTGTAGTTTTTTTGCTTCTCCCCCCCGTATTCATTTACAGGTATCGCCACCTTCGGTGCATGATGCATGATGACCTCCGGCCCCGCTGACCCACTCGGCCGGCGGCTTGTATAAATAGTGTATTTTTGTATGTGTTTCTGTACCCGTTCTCTCCTCTCCCTCTCCCTCTCCCTCTCCCTCTCCCTCTCCTCTCCTCTCCTCTCCTCTCCTCTCCTCTCCTCTCCTCTCCTCTCCTCTCCTCTCCTCTCCTCTCCCTCTCCCTCTCCTCTCCTCTCCTCTCCTCTCCCTCTCCTTTCTTCTCCCTCTCCTTTCTTCTCCCTCTCCCTCTCCCCACCTCTCCCTCTCCTCTCCTCTCCCCTCCATTCTATCCTCTGCCTGTCCTCCCCCTCTCCTCTCTCTCTACCCAGCCAGCCATCAGCAGGAGGGTCCCCCTACATGAGCCTGGTCCTGCTCAAGGTTTCTTCCTGTTAAAGGGGAGCTTTTCCTTGCCACCGTTGCTTGTCTGGGGTTAGGTCCTGGGATTCTGGAAAGCACCTTGAAACAATTTTGATTGTAAAAGACGCAATATAAATAAAGACTGAGATTGAGATCTCCAAAATTCCTGATGTCTTCATATGTCAACGAGGTAACCAATGTTAATAACTCTAAATGCTCAAACAAGCAAAATAGTTGAATTCCTGAACATCTCCACGTGCGTGTGCACAAAAGCAAGATCTGTTTCAGAACGCCATAAAATACTGTCCTAAACAATAAAATTGCCTTACAGACTTTGCCTCTTTGCCACTTTCCACGTCTTAAAATGGGAGAAGCTGCTAGGACAACGCTGCAGTGTATATTTAGCAGCTCTTTCTTTTCCTCCCCACCTCTGTAGTGACGTCTCCCATGGTCTCTCCCAGCTATTTTATCAAGTCATTCTGTCATGTAGGCAACCCCACTCTGCTGCATTATTCATCCTCACAGGGGAATCGGAAGTCCCAACTACAGCTTTGATGACATGCAAAGACGGGGTAAAGACTCTGCAGCGTTTACATCTGCTGTCACCAGTGCTTCCCCAGCTGCTGTGATCATCATCTTGAGAATGTGTGTGTGTGGGGGGAGGGGGGGGGGGGGGGGGGTTACTTAAGAGTGTTGTGAAATTTGGCTCTAAGTGGGCGCTTGTGCGCGTTTACGTGCACAAACTCAAACCTGTCTGTGTGGGTTTAATCTTTTACTTGTGTCTGTAATTGAAGAATTTGGGGTAATGTCATTTTTCTCTCTCCAGTATTACATTTATGCAACATGCTCATTAAAATCATCCATCATCCTCCTGACTTTGGATTTCCCTTGTACGGGCAACCACATAAGAAAAAAAAAAACAGCTTCCCTTCTGTTTCATATCTCTCTTGGTGAAACACCATTGGAAAGCTTTGGCAGAGATCAGATTGAATAAAATATGTCTACATACATTACAGTGTAATTGCATAATCGGAGCATTCTGACAGGGAGATGGATCTTAAGGGGAAAATAGAGGGGGGGAAGTATCTTTTCCCAATACATCACATTTCTTTAGCTGGAGAGCGACGGCTGTTGCTCAGATCAGATTTATGTCATAACAGAGACAAATTGAGGGGATTCCACATTTGCGGCAAGGCAATGTTCCCAAATTCATGTAGGGAAATCACAGAGTGACTTCACAGACGTTTGCCAATTTATGCCTGTTTTCGTAAACTGCTGGGGGCCTGATTGACAGTGTGAGTTTCCATGTTGACTCAGTGTGATTGGATGGGAGATGTGTGGGCCGCCGGCAGTGTCCCCCATTTGTCACCATCTCAGGCCATGAGATGGATCGTCGGACCACCTGCCGGACCAGAGAGATCTCATCCGCCTCGGTGTAATCCCGCTCTCAGCATGCACGGCCACATCTGCAGTCTCCCCGCACTGCCATCAGGGAAGAGAGGGCTAATCCATTGATCCATGCGTCAGTCACAAAACCAGTTAGTGGGACGTGCTACAGAGCTCAGCCATGTCAAGTGTAGCCCTCGAGCTCGGGAATCCATGGCAAGATGCAAATTGTTCCTTGCATCTGTGTCACAAAAGAGAGGGAGGCACAGATGAGGCAAAAAAAATTGCCGTAAATAACACCGTAAATAACTGTTGGGGCACTTGATAATGATAAGGGTTTATTACCCTCTGTGACAGAAATTTAAGGGTGGTTGTTTCTTTCTCCACATATGATTTGACAGTGTTAGAAGAGGATATATATATAAGAGGCTCATTAGACAGGGCAGGGAAATGCCATCCACCCCAAAAACCCTAAGCATCCTCTGAATTGGCAAATGAGGCGGTGGTATGAACAGGAACCATTCACAGGATGATCATGTATTAAACAGACTTCCCCTCCTCAAATATTCATGGGTAGAGATTTACTCATTAATCTTTCATTATCTCCTATCTCCTAGTTTTGCATATCTCAGGAGTTTGGAGCTGGTATCAGGAACCGTATCTTTATCTTACATTTGTGCACAAGTTATGGCACCTAAAGAAAAGTGTGGCGACTTATCTTACCTCCCCGACGACTTTGCACGTGTTAGCCTGACAGATAACACATGTGTTACTGTAGCTGCCATGCTAAAGGTCACTGCCAGTTCTGTTTTCTCTGTTGTTCTGTAGCTTTCATATAACTTCCTCAGATATTGATCACAGTTATATAGCCTATGTAAACTAACGGCCATCTTCCATTGAACTCAGTTCACGGAACTAAGCCTTTTTCAAATGACCCGACTCCTATTTGGGTGGAAACCCAGCAGTTTCCTGCTGTGAGACCGACTTCAGAGGGTTACTCTGATGTTTGCTGGTCTGCGACACGCCTACACACGGACTTTTTTACCAAGCACAAAGGAAAAGAACAGTGTAAATATCCCTCTATTTAACAAAACAAAAACAGCCATCATCATTCAATTCTAGAATGCTCTATGTTAAATAGTAGAGTTCGATTCCTGTTGAAGTACAGCTATAACTGTAATGTCATTTTAACACTGCCATGTTGCCTACAAAGTGTTCAAAATGTACTTTACTTTGCACAAGGAAAAAAAGAGCAAACTGTTGCAGTGAGATGAAAGAATTCAGATGTCTGTGGAGGTCAGCAGTTCACTGAATACGCATTTGGCTTCTCAGAACTGCCTCTGGTGTGATTAAGGATCTGTGCTGCAGTGTGATCTCAGTGATTCCTATATATTCCTATAGGAGGCTGAAGCTGAGAGACGGTGTGTAGGACTTCAGGGGGACACTGGTGGGCAGGGGGCTTATCGACCTGCTGCTCCTGGATCCGTCTTAATAATACAATTCGACTTGACAAACCTACACACATTGACAAGATATGGTAATGTAGAAAAGAGAGAAATCTACAGGAAATATGCAGTGATAACTAGAATGATCAGGAAACCTGGCGTGTAAAAAAACAGACATTTACATGCCTCCAAAACATGGTGTCGATGAATATATGCAGATGGTTGCAACACATTTCAGAAGTGAGACCTGCTCTTCACCCTCTTTGAACTTAAAAATTCCATTTGTCCACCTCCAGTTTGGAGAATATTTACTAAAGAAGAGGGAAACACTTTGCTGACCAGGGTTGGGGAAAGGAGAACTGCACTGAGACAGCGGTAGGAGCCCGATTGGCTGTTAGAGAGGACATGTCAGAGCAGACATAAGGGCAGTTTAGATGAGGCAACAGTACAAAATCAATAATCCAAAAGCCAAATCAGTCAGAAAACCAGAGGGCAAAATTATAAAACGTTCTGGAGCCTAGCACAAAATAATCACTATGGTTCAACAACAAACTATGAGAGAAGGATGGACTCGATGTGGGCCAGAGGTGCTGAAGGCAGTGGGAGAGCAAGTGTGTATAGAACAGGAAAATGGGGAAAACCAAAGGGAGGGAAAGAGGGGGTGCAACAAAAAAATGCAACAAGGAAGATTCCACCTTCTGCAGCAATCACGGCAGCACATCTCCCTGGGTTAGTGCACCCCCAAAAAGCCCCAAATTTTCTCATTGAGGTTGAGGTCTGAGGCTTTGAAGGAGCCAGTCCACCTTCTCCTTCTGTCAAGCAGATCTTGCACTAGTCAAGTAGAACATTTGTTTAAATGGACAACTTAACAAAACCAACTAAAAAATCTGAAACAAGCCAAGTATGTCATCCTTTTGACCACTCCTGTATGTCATATGAGTAAATGTGATTTTCCCACTCATTTTGGATCATAAAAAACACTGAACCAAAAACAAAAACTGATATCAGCTGATAACCATGTTTCATCCCTGCTGTTATTTTCTTGGGTCTGAGCAGCTCGGTCCTTGGTACACTGTCACACACATTTGCTTTTGATTGCAGTAAAATGAATCAGATGCTTTGACTCCCTGGAAAACATGAATCTTTAAAGAGCTCCAACAAAACCTCAAAATAGAAAAGGCTGCTTGTTTAGTTCAAGTGTCTCTGCCTGTATTTGTGTGTGTGTGTGTGTGTGTGTGTGTGTGTGTGCGTGTGCGTGTGCGTGTGTGTGTGTGTGTGTGTGTGTATGTATACAACAATGTAAACTGCTCCAGTTATTTATGCCATTGCTACATTTTCTGTCCACTGAAATGACTAATATAAGGGTGAATCAGCATTGTGCAGATCCTGGCTGGGATTATGCTGCTCCTCCTGGTCATCCAGTCCAGAACAGACACATGTCTGCCATCTGTTGTTATTTTGGACTCATGCTGGCACCATAAAATCAAACTTCTATTAACAGGTTGTCCAGAATGAATAAATCAATAAAGATTAAATGTGAGGAAAAACATTGAAAGAAGATTTGCTTTTTGTGGATGATGATCTCCTTTTGGCCTCATCGATCGCTGATCTCCGGCGCTCACTAGGACAGCTGGGATGAAGACTGGTCCCGTAAGACCACAGTCCTCAACCGAAAAAGGGTGGAATGCCCATTCTGGATCAAAGAGGAATTACTACCCCAGGTGGAGGAGACAGGCATCTTAGGATCTTGCTCATGAGTGTAGAAGAACTGGAGTAGGAGATTGACAGATAGATCAGGACAATATCTGCAGTATATGAACAGTGAGTTGAGTAGGCTATATTAATTGTGCTGTACTGGACTAGTGGTTAGCCCAAAGTAAATTTCCATTTTCCATTCCTCCCTGGAATGCATTCCTGCAATTCTCAGATTAGTAGCAAAGAAAATTTAGAATTGAATGATTAAAGTGTGGATAGATCAGCCTAAATTGCTAATATAAAAGTGCTATTAACGAATGATTATCACATTAATCATACCTACAGAATGACTGATAATGGATTTTTTTAATCTCACTTTAAATTTCCTAAATATGTTTACACCTAAACTGTTATGATCTACATAAAATCAAAAGAAAATAAAAAAGATGAATGGTTTAAAACTCTAGTATTATTCAAACTACAAAAAAATATGTTACATCACTGCCACAAACCCCAATGCAGTATTCTCCATATGTCTACCATGAAGCCGAAGCCTCTGGGGTCAGCTTCATGGATCCCCAACAGCCAAATTGTTTCAATGTCAAACTGACAGAGGGTGCACAGAGATTCCACACATTTACTTGCTGTTTCACTTGGGCAACGGCAATTTGGTGAGAACTAATCACGAGTCATGAAGATCATGGATCATACTTACCATATGTTTAGAGCCAGCTGAAGGAGACAAGCAGTGGAAATAGCTGTATATTCAAATTAATGTATCTCTGAATTGATGTACTGTATATCTTAATTAAAGTTAGCATCCACATGACAGCCCGCCACAGAGGACACTGTGCTAGGTGCAGCATGACTGCCTAGCAATTGTGAAAAACTACAGAAAAGCAGACTAAATGGACTGATCATTCAGTAATATTTATGCAATCATTAAGTAAATAATTCCAGTCACCAACAGGTAAAGTGCTATGGACAGATGAAACCAGCACAAAGTTACTCACAATGCATTTTTACTTGTGGATCTATATTATTCACCAGTGTAATTATTTCACTCCATCTCCTGGATGTGCCTCATGAACAGCTGAATGCATGAGGTGCTTTCCTCCACATTTCCATTTTTATTTAAGAATTAAATTCACTGCAATGTAGAAATCTGAATCTTCCATATGATGTGGAATATATGTAATATAGCAACAATTGCTTGTTAACATGGCATAAATATACATTTTTATTGTGATGTCGGGTAGCATCAACAGCTACTCACTTCATATCTCTATACTGTAGCCTCACTGTGCTAATGGTTTTAGCATGTATAGGGGGTGCACATCAGCGACCTGGGTGGTGCACATCAGCGAGTATCTCTCCTGGACCACCAACACCACATAACTGGCTAAGAAAGTCCAGCTTCCTGCGCAAACTCAAGTAGGCAAGTGCTCCACCACCCATCATGACCACATTCTGCAGAGGAACCATTGAGCGCATCCTTTCCAGCTGCACTAGTGTGTGGGGTGGGAGCAGCACTGACTGCAACAGGAAAGCCCTACAGTGCATTGTGAACACAGCTGGGATGATTATTGGTGCATCACTCCCCTCCATGCACGACACATACACCACCCGTTGCACACACATGTTGCTATTATTGTTATCATTGATGCTGGTACATTTACTGATGCTATGACTATAATTATTGCCACTGTCTGTCTTTGCACTAAAAACCCTCACCCAACACTTATAACCGGGTTGCTACCCCACAGTACACTACTTTCCATGTATAATGTTGAAACAGTACTTGTGTTACATTTTATCCTGTCTTTTATATCCTCCTATTTTAGTACCAGTTAAACAGTATAGGCCTTAAGCTATTTGCACTTTATTACTACCTCAGAGTTTAGGATATGTTTTTGTTGTGCCTCTATTGTTTGAAATTTGCGTGTCTACGCATGGGATCATGAGAAACACAATATTGATTCCTTTGTATGTCAAGTACAGGTGAAGAAATTGACAAATAAAGAAATTCAATTCAATTCAATGTATGGTTACTGTTTATGCAGTTGGTATGTTGGTTTCCAAGGCTGTATTTGAAATCACTCTGTATTCCCTAGATAGTGAAACATCCCATCATTCAGTCTGTCCCATCAATTAT